>NW_026849419.1:0-341436 GCF_030869305.1 Colletotrichum tamarilloi | reverse complement strand
GCAGTCACCCTCACCGCCTTTATGGGGAGGTACTGTTTTTTTGGACCAATCAAAAGGCGGAACAGCGACGCCGGTGTAAGGTGCATGCCTCTGTATCAATTCTGCATGCCTCTCTATCAATTCCCTTATTATAATTATTATAACTAAGCTAGTATTAATATATTAAATCTTAATATTTATATTAGCCCGGTTATTTATAATACTTATAATATTACTTAGCTAAATTCTATATTATTAAAAAGTACTTTACTAATCCTTAGGCGTACTTATATTAGTTATAATAACTATAGTATCGAGCTAACTAAGGGTACTTAGCCCGAGAGGGGTAGACTTATTAATAAGTATTTTTAAAATAAGTTCTTATTAAGATAATATTTTAATTAACTAACCTCTTAACTAGTTATTTAACTAGCTATCTAAATAGTAATTTATATATTAATAAGTTTATTTAGTAAATTTATTTAGTAAATTTATTTAGTAAATTTATTTAGTAAATTTATTTAGTAAATTTATTTAGTAAATTTATTTAGTAAATTTATTTAGTAAATTTATTTAGTAAATTTATTTAGTAAATTTATTTAGTAAATTTATTTAGTAAATTTATTTAATAAATTTATTTAATAAATTTATTTAGTAAATTTATTTAATAAATTTATTTAGTAAATTTATTTAGTTTAAATAGAGAGTAGCTTTAAATAATATTAAAAGTAATAAAAATAAAAAAATCTTTATAAGCTTTAATACAAGTAATAAATATTAGCCTATTTAGCCCTTTCTTTAAAAACCTCTATATTATTATTAAAGTTTAGAACCTTTATAATTAAAAAAAGCTATTTTTAACTATTATAATTAACTATTATAGCTAACTATTACGGCCGACCTTTATTATTAACCTTTTTAACTAGTACCGCTATAGAGTAGCTTATTTATCCTAAATTAAATAGTAGTTTTTATATTAAAATCACTATATTATATTAAGCGCATACTTAGAATATATTACGCATATTATATAATTAAAAAGTATATTATATTATATAATTTCCTTTAAAAACGTAATCCTATTAAGGTCGATCTTTTATACTTATAAAGCTAGAAAAAAACCACTATATATAAGTTTTATTTTTAAATATATTTTTTTATTTATATATTATTTTAATGGGCCTCGTATTTTAAATCTATAAGCTCTATATTTTTAAAAAAACGGGGTTTATATCCTAAATATACGGACCTTCTTATTTCTTATCGTTATATAACTTATTTTATAGTTTTTTTATTTTATAAAAATTATTTTATATTCTTATATTTTTATATATATAATATATTATAGCGGGCGCCTAGCATCGCTATTAATAATCTTAAACTTTATAAGAGGGAAAGTTAAAAAGGTGGAAAATCCAAAAAAATAGTCTATCGGGATAGTGAGAGTATATACTAATACTATGTATTAATACTATATAAATAATACTAAGAATCGCCCGAGTAGCTAGTAAAAGTAGAATATAAAAATAAATAATATATTATAGCTATTATAAGCTTATAGGGCGGGCCCTAGTTTTAGTTATGTAGTAGTTTTTTTCTAGTTTTATAAGCGCAAAAGATCGACTTTAATAGGATTACGTTTTTAAGGGAAATTATATAATATAGTATACTTTTTAATTATATAATATATATAATATGCCTTAAGTACGTACTTAATATAATATAGTGATTTTAATACGAAAACCGCTATATAATTCGGGATAGGTAAGCTATCCTATTACTTATTAATAATAAGCTAAGTAATATACTTATATAATAGCGCTGGCTAAAAAGGTTAATAATAAAAGTCGGCCGTAATAGTTAGTTATAATAATTAATTATAATAATTAGAGGCGGCCTTTTTTAACTATAAAGGTTCTAAACTTTAATAATAATATAGAGGTTTTTAAAAAAAGGGCTAAATATGCTAATATTTACTACTCTTTATACTAGAGCTTATAAAAATTCTTTTTATCCTTATTATTTTTAATATTACCTAAAGCTCTATTTAAACTAAATAAATTTACTAAATAAATTTACTAAATAAACTTATTAATATATAAACTACTATTTAGATAGCTAGTTAAATAATTAGTTAAGAGGTTAGTTAGTTAAAATACTACTTTAATAAGAACTTAAAAATGCCTATTAATAAGTCTACTCCTCTTAAGCTAGGCACCCTCTTTAGCTAGCTCGACGCTATAGTTATTATAATTAATATAAATATACCCGAGGATTAGTAAAGTACTTTTTAATAATACGGAATTTAGCTAAGTAATAGTATAAATACTATAAATAGCTAGGCTAGTATAAATATTAAGATTTAGTATATTAATATTAGTTTAAAAATTATACTTTATAAAGCTAAAAATCCCTTTAATATAGGCTATATTATAAATATAAAGGAATATATAAAGGGCTCTTTAACTTTTAATAAGAAGGAGTATATAATATAAGATTTAGCTACTTATATAGGCTAGTATTAAGAGGTTTTATATATATTAGAGTAGGTATAGCTCGCCCTCTAAATAGCTAGAAGCGGGGGAAGGTCGGGAGCTGTTAATAAAAAGAAGATAATAGTTAAGTTAGTTAACTACTACTACGGTTTTAATTAGTAGTTAGGTATAGAGCGCAATATACCTAGTTTTCCCTAATACGTAATATACGGTACGGCCCTAGCGGATTGCTCTATCGGGGGGCTAGTTTTAGTTATATATATTAAGTTATAATAAGTAGTTAGGTAAATTAAAATAACTTATAAATAAAGGACGGTATAGGGGTACTAGGGGCGAGGCATAGCTAGGTACCGTTTTATAAGCTAAGTTATCCGTGATCCCGCTCTTCTAAATAAGCCGGCCCTTATTGGCTTATTTAAGGGAGAGCGGACGGGATCCCGAGTTTTCTAATGGGTATAGTCGTATGTGGTAGAGCGAGGGCATCGTAACGTAGAAGTCACCTTGCTTGGCCCCAAGCGGCGGTCACCACAACCCATTTTCGTGCAAGTATGAGTCGCTGTCGTAACTGCTACGGACCGTATATCCTATGGCATCGACTGTGAAGATTTATCGCGACGAAAAAAAATGACAATGCAATGGCAGTGGACCAGAGCGTCCTGTCCCGTTTTCTCTGACTGACCGTGTGTGTGTGTGTGTGCATGGGTGAGTGTCATCCCACTCGGATCGTTTTCTTTCTCTGCAACGAGGTTTGTACACTGTTAGGCCTGTATCTCGAGGTAGCTCTGATTTCCATTTGCCATGCTAGGGTAAAGAATCACGGTCTAGCCCTTCACTGCAGCCACTCGCGGCATGGGCCTCCAAGTCTCGCCTTACCTACAATTGTGTAGCGAGCGGCGTTTGCCTGTTCGATGCCACAACTCTTCGCTCGCATTGATGCAAAACATATCGCAGGCGACAGGCGAGAGTGCTGACTCTTGTCCATTGGACCGCGGGCACCACCTTCGAGGATTGGGGTGTAGCCAGCTTTGCCTCCGCGTCTCGGAGACCAATTGTCGTCCGATAGGTTCCGCGCCGGCCCGCGGATGGCCAGTGCGAAGCTACTATGCAACTCGGGCCCATGACGGCAAAAGGGTCTGAGGTTCGGACCTCGGTGAGAGTCCGTATACTTCCTCGTCCATGGATGTTCTCTGCTCCTCCAGCTGGGGGCCGGGGCGAGGTCCCGAGCTCCCACAGTTCCGAGAATTGCTCCGCCGGCACCGTCACGTAATCTTGAAAGTAGCAGCGGGCAGCGGGCAGCTCGCGATTGAGTCATGGAGGCTGTCTTTTTGTGCACCTGGGAATTTGCTTGGGCTCCGTGTCCGACTGCCAACGCCGGGTGATGCGCGAACCACGATACGCAAGCACCGTTCGGACCAGGGTAGGAGAAATGGGGTCATGCCTGATCGTTTCTGGGTCTATCAGCGCGCCGGAGCCACGTTCGGCGCAAACGCTCTGACATTTCTAGCCAGAGTGGACAACGGTGTAACATCGTTGCTCGTCTGCTTGTGAAGAATCGGATATTAAAAAGACCCAAAGAGGTCGAGCCAAAATTCAGGAAATCCACGATAAACCCATGATGAAAATGTCATGTTTTGACGACAAGCGCGGCTGATTTGGATACGGCCTAGAGGAAACAAAAGTCAGAGGTACCTGCATGTCCGTACCGGCAATAGGGAATGTGTTTCCATGTAATGTTTCAACGCCCTTGCTTGCAGACCCAGGCAGCGGGGATGAACTTTTTTGCCTCGTGATGCGTGCCAGGCTCTTGGAGTTACTGTGGGCTGCATGAAACGGCCCGTGTCCGTGATAGGCATTTCCCATTGATAAGCCACGATACGGATATACGATCAAGTGGGAAAGCTCAAATTTTCTCGTCCAATTCTAACCTCTTGGCCCTGGTCTCGGGCTAGAGCAGAAAAAGCATCTTGTGCGCGGGACCTTTGAATCTTTGAAGAAGAGAAGACAGGAAAATGCGAAATAGGGGTTGCCTGGTCTGATTTCTCGTTGGATGGGGGCGGCCAGGGACCACCACGCGCTCAAGGATCAAGGATCGTGGGCCATGGTCGTGGGGATTGGTGCTAGCGGCCTGCCTGCATGCGAGGAGATTCGGAATGGAGCCGTTTCCCTGTTTGGGAATCCAATGTTTCTCGCTTGACCGAGAAGTCGAAAACGCGATAAATGACCGTACGTGAGACTGGGTTAAGGCAGAATAGCCAGTCAGCATCGCGCAAGCCTTGGTAATAATTCACGGGTGTCGTTGACTCGTGCTGGATGACGATCTTTCTCACACCATAGTCGTGACTGTCGCATGAAATTTGAATAGCGTTGTCGTCTTAAGCCTTGCGACGATCGCCACATGAAAAAAATTCCGATAGCTAGCCGAGTAGCCATGCCATCAACGGTATCCGTAGTCGGCCTCGCCAGACCAATGGCTGAAAACCTGATCAGAAGCGGGATGGCGGAGGGGAGCGTTTGACGTTTGTAGGAACAGGCGGCGAGCTGTAATGCAGCTTCCCTTGAGTATCCCCATTTGCGGCAGATAACCCAGTTTAACTTGGGCTGCTGAAACGGGATTATTGGCGACACGGCTCGGCGCATCGGCTCCTTGAGCGTTTGCTTGGTCTGCCGGACCGTCGAGCACACCGGACCAATTGAGATGGGGTCACGTCTCTGTACTTGTAGGGAAGGCATGGAGCTTCAAACGGAGGCCGGGTCATGGCCGGATTGCCAGGGTGTTAGAGAGAAGGTGATATCTTGTTGGCGGAGCTGGTTGGATATGGTCTGCTAGCTCAGGAACGGACCTAAATCATGGTATTAGGCGGCGCGCGGCGTGGACATGGGAGTCAGTAATGGCCCGAAGGAGAGAAAACTTGGAAGACATGGTGTGATGGTTTTACATTTGCTAGACCCAGCGTAGTCGAGACAGAGGAACGCAAATGTTTAGCAAACGACTGTGATGTTGTTCCGAGGAATGCTCGTGCAGATGACAATCCGATGTTGGCGCTGTAAATCTACACGTCGTATTAGAGTGGAAGGGAGTAGCGGATGGGATTACCGCGTGCCAGACAAAGCTGTTGAGACGCGCCAGTATGCATCCATCAGACCTTGATGGTGATATGTATGGTGTGCAGCAGTGTGGACTGAGTAGTGCAGCTAAGAGGGTGTGGTGCAAGTTGTGCTAGTGCAGGTTCACGGACAATTTGCTGCAGGCGTCGACTTGGTGCATCTTGGATCGTGTTGCTCTTGCATATCAGTGGCTGTGAAGCCAAGCTTTCCACGTCTTTTGCCGCAGCTTTGAAGGTAAGAGTGTGACAACAACCATGGACGGGACGGCACAGTTGAGAGTATGGCAGAGTTGGCACTAAGGTATTCGTATGGCAGCTGAGAGCAAGAAAGCCCCTGCTGCCAATGACAGGCTCTGTGACTCGGGAGACACCGCCGATCATGCTAAATGTTTGACGTCTAGTCGAATGAGAGGAATTTGCAGTGGAAAATAAGGTAACAACGTTTGGTGATTGGAGAAGTCGATAATGCGAACTCTAAGATTACGTGTTGCACGTCGGGAAATATGCACTTAGGTAAGCAATGTTCATGCAGCAGGCAGTGGCATCCAACCTAAGGTAGGTAGGGGGTACCTAGCTGGGAGGGGCGATGGAGGAGGGGAAGGGACGGATGGGCATGACGGGCAAGATGCCACGGGCACTACTAACTTTTGTTGCCGCGGAAGGAAGAGAGATTGGAGAGGCAGGCACGTTTGGTGCATTGGAAATGGCAGGCAGTGGAGGCTGGCAGGCAGGCGCAATTGCAATTGTCAATGTCAGTGCCACTTCCAACTTTCACGTGGGCTCTCGGTCCCCGTTTTCGTCTTGTGCCTACCTAACGAGGTCAATCTTCGCACGGTTGGAAGAACGGACGTCTGTCTTATGTAAGTAAACAAGCAGAGTGCCAGAGCTATCCAGAATGGGGGGCACAGATGTTGGTAAAGGTCCAGCCCGGCGCCTCAATCTGGCATCTCAAACTGCCATCCCAGCAAGGCGGAATGCCAGGTTCAGGTCGCTTCCCGAAAAGATCAGAACACCAACCTGAAGCAATGGGGCTCCGGGGTTCATTCGTCAATGAGGGAGACTCGAAGGGAGCAGAAGAAGAAGAAGAAGAAGAAGAAGAAGAAAAGCGAAGGGGATCTACGGAGTATGCGTACTCCGTACGATGCGTGGAACAATCCGCAATTCTGCTTCGCGCGGACTTTGGTCACTCGGGGGCAGAGGCAGAGGAAAGAAAGAAAAAAAAAAGGAACAGCGGAAGAAAAGACGAAGACACCAAGTTGGCAGGCGCATCCTTGTCAGACGACCTCACTTGCGTACCCGGACACCTCTAGGGGCCCCAGGGTGAGTGCGACGCCATCCCACCCGTCGGGGAACGACCTGGCAGTTCTGGTTACCTGACAAACACGCAAAGTGCTGGACCCCTGCAGGACATCTCAAATCCAATCCAACCTATCCATCCATTCACCCATCCAGCCCAGTCCAACTGGACGAGCAGTCCAATCCCATTGCACAATCCCGCCATCTAACGCCCACGCCAGCACCAAGCAGCACCAAGCACCAAGCAGAAAAAGCACCGAGCAAGCAAAGGGAACGAACCAAGGGCAATCGTCCACCTCAGTCTACTGTCTAAGACTCCCCATCCAATTCAATTCCCATTTGACCCCCGACTTGCCGTTCCATTCTTCTACTCCACCGTCCCCGGGCCTTTCTTCCTCTCTTGGGCCTACTTTCTTTCTCACTCGCCGTCTCGTGTCGTTTCGTCTCTGGCCACTGCAGCTCCCCACGTCCTTGGAGCCCAACTCGATTCGACTTCAAGTAGAGCCAGCACCGCTATTTGTGCCCTCTCGATTTGCCCAAGACTTTTCAGTCTTCGCCCTCACTACTGCTCAGCCTATGGCTACGATTCAAGGCCAACTCAAACACCATCGTGGCTCGATACGACCGCCTTCAACCTCGTGGTACCGATACCTAGAGACCCAATTCGAATCCCAGCACGGCGGCTGTACATAGCCCGAACCTGCTGCACCAATTTACCTTACTCCGTACACTACCTTACCTGCTTCGTACTCCGTACTGCGAACCCTGCATTTATACGAGTACCTGGTACTGTACACTGCATCGCCTGTCCACCATTCCGCCTGCTCCTTCGTGCGCCACTGCACAAGACGAATACCCAATCTCGCTCTGAAGCATACCCTGCATGCTGCCCGTACCGTCACCAACCTCGACATTCACTCTCTCAGAACCCTTCACAATTCGGCTCCGTTTTCCCTACGAAATCCACCAGATCAGCGGATCCTTCCCTACGGATACCACTCCTCCCAGACTCTCTTACGTCGCACTCGCTCTCTTCTCGTCCACAACATCCACGCTGTCCCACCAGACCACAACCCGCACTCGCACTGGGTCCGATTCGACTCCCCCTGCTGCTCCGTACAACGACACACGCCACGGGCGAACCGCACACACTGCCTGTCACGCGTTCGTTTGTCGAGCTGGCTGCTGGCGGATCCTGCAATTGCCATTTGCAAACCTCGCCTTTCAAACGGACCCATCCTGGCCCAACCTCGCTTTTGCATCAACAAAGTCAATTGATGACACAAACCTTCTGATCCGCACCATCGCCCACCATGCCTTCCACCGGTTCTAAACGATTTGAGCTCCCCAAGCTGGACTTCAAGTTCGGCTCCTTGACCGAGGGAACCAACATCCCCCCGCCGCTCCCCAGCCCCGTCCAGGAGGTCCCCACGCCTCCCCAGACCCCGCGTGTGAGCGAAACCAAGGACTCCGGGTCCGCCGTCAAGGAAAAGGTCGAGAACAAGACAAATGGTCATACGGCAGCAGTCCCAGGCTCGCCCGCCACCACCAATGGTACGAAAGGATTCTCGGATGACACACCACTCTCTCCAGCAGCGTCAAGCAGACAAGGCAGCATCCGTCGTCTCTTCAGCCGGACATTACTGAACCAAGCATATGCAGAAGGCGAAACTCAGTCCGCCCACAATCGTCCCATGAGCCGTAGTCAAGGCAGCATCGTCGACGAGAAGAAATCGAAGCGAAGCAGTGGTTGGTTCAAGAGGTTGAGGACTAGCGAATCCTCCCCGCCACAAAAGCGATCCAGTGTCGTCTACGAGCACCCCAACGTCAGCGAGACCAGCAGCCAAACGCAAAGCAAGCCACAGATCCCTCAGTCGCAGGCACAGGCGCAGGCACCTCAGGTCCAAGGACCTCCGCCGCCCATGATCCCCGAGCTAAGCGCCCTCCAGGCCAGGCTGGACGTAGGGGACGGGGGCAGTCTTGGAGACGACTTATTCAAGAACATCAAATAATTACTGACTAGATGCGGACAAATTCCGATACTAGTTATGACTAATATCTACAGAGCTGCCGGTTTTTGGAGTCGGGAACCGGCTTCTTTGTCGAATGCGAAAGAGAAAAAAACCACCTTATATACGCCGACGAGCGAACGACCGAATCCGAGCGGATGCACCAATACGATTTCCTAGCGTTTTCTTCAAGTTGAACTTCATTTCGAGCCAGGGCTGGGAGACGAAGAGGCGGGGATGGAACGGAGCAGATGTGACAAGGAGCGGAGGCAAGATTGGAAGAAGTTATGCAAGATACCCAGCTCGCGCCGCGGGCTCATTCTGACATACGTTGTTTACACTTTCTTTGTTTTGTGTGTTTCTTTTCATCTCATTGCGCTGTCTGGGAGGTACAGGCACCATGGACCCCAAATCTCTTTTCCTTGCGGGCTTATTGGTCAAACCCTTTCCTACTTCTACGACTTACCTTCTAATGTACATGTTGATGTTTACGGGTTTGATGGAGAAGCTTGTAGGGGTTAAGAAACGGTGGCGAGGCTGACGACCGATGGAGGAACGAGAAACAACTCGAGCTCGCGTCAGCTTTCACAATGGCACGAGACAGTGTGCAACTATCAATTGGCGAAGATGCTTTGGGCTTAGCCACGATGGCTGAAAACGCCATATCACGGAGCAGTTGGCCAAGTGCATCCTGATGCCGCTGGTGCTTATGTGGCAACCGCAGCAGTAATAGAGACTACATTTTACCACCTACACTGAGGTTCGCCACGTTATGAATGGGTGAGAATATCAGTCGGCTTCGAAGGACCGACGCAACGAAGCGAACTTGGTGAGAAAAGAAGATGGTGACAGATGGACCCCGCGTCATCCGAACCTGACGCTATGGCCCCTTGAACACATCATGTGGCGAGAGGCTTGCATCTGCAGGTTGTTCTTAGCGCGCAGAAGAGCCTAGTAAGGCCATGGCTAGTTTTTTTCTGCTGGAGAACGATGCTGCAGCAAAGTAGATCGCTAGAACATGTCACAATGCATTCTCGACGGTCCGCTGGAAGCTCGCTTGTACCTGTGCGGAATAGCGTGCTGCCGGACCATCTGTCGTACACGACCATATCGTATTCCCCGTGGGTCCGTTGAATACCCGGAGCCGCCGCCGTTCATGTTTAGACACCCTAGACGGCGTGCCGCGTCCGTCCCTTTTGCCGGAGCTGTTGTGTGGCGGTGGGAAGCTCGAGCCAATCGCGGAAACGGCGGGGACCACCGCCCCTTTCCTGTGCGGCGTGCGGCGTGCACATCCCAGGGGACGGCGCTAGTGGGCTGATTCGTCCGTTGTAATGGAAGGAACCTGTGGACGTCATTGTGAGACGGAGCTCCAGCTACCGGTCGCCCGTTTGCCGAGCCAGAGCCGGGACCTGAAGCTTAGAGCTACGGTTTTTTTTTTTTTTGGTGTCCCGCGATTAAACGTCACTTTTCCACAACCACCACACTGCGTCATCGTGCCCAATTGCCGACTAACTGTTTACAATTGACACATCCAACACAACAATGGCGGCGAGCTTGCGCACAAATACTGCGACGACGGCGCTTCGGCCGCTGACCTCGGCGCTGCGACCGGCTGCCGGCCGAACGGCGGCGGCGCAGTACCTACTCCCCCGTGTTGCGCGACGATACAAGTCCGGTCCGTACGGGTATACCCAGGCCAAGGCGCTCGTGTTCTCCAAGGAGGGCGAGCCCAGCGACGTTTTGCAGTACGTAGTCCGCCTTATCACCCACCGTCCAAACGAATAGAGACAAAACTGACACTTACGAAAACAGACTACACACACACTCCATCTCCCCCTCGATCCCCTCCTCCGCCGTCCTCCTGCGCGCCCTCGCGGCCCCCATCAACCCGGCCGACATCAACACCATTCAGGGCACGTACGGCGCCAAACCCCCCTTTACGCAACTCATCGGCACGCCCGAACCCTCTGCGATTCCCGGAAACGAGGGCGTCTTCGAGGTCGTGTCCGTGGGATCCAAGGATTCCGGGCTGAGCAAGGGCGACTGGGTGATTCCCAACGCCAGCTCGTTCGGGACGTGGCGCACGCACGCTGTCGCTGAGGCGAAGGATGTGATGAAGGTTAGCAAGGAAGGGTTGACGCCTACGCAGGTTGCGACGGTTAGTGTGAACCCGTGTACGGCGTACCGGATTTTGAGGACGTACGGGCCGGGGGAGATTCGTGCGGGGAGCGATGGGGGCATGAAGGCTCTTGATCCGGGGAGTGGCGGGTGGTTTATTCAGAATGGGGCGAATAGCGGTGTTGGAAGGGCGGCGGTGCAACTGGGTAAGTTGTGGGGGTTGAGGAGTATCAACGTCGTTCGGGAAAGGGAGACGCCCGCCGAGACGGAAGCGTTGAAGGAGGAGCTGACGGGGTTGGGCGCCACCGTCGTGGTGACGGAGAAGGAGTTTCTGGCGAGGGAGTGGCGGGATCGGCTTGCGGAGCTGACCCGCGGAGGGAGGGAGCAGGTCGGGCTCGGGCTGAACTGCGTGGGCGGGAAATCGGCGACGGCGGTGGCGAGGAGTTTGGGGGAGAGCGGGACGATGGTTTCGTACGGCGGGATGGCGAGGCAGCCCGTCATGTTGCCTACGGGGTTGTTGATATTCAAGGATATCAGGTTTGTCGGGTTCTGGTTGAGTAAGTGGAACGAGAGGGATCCTACGGGGAGGAAGTTTGCGATTGAGGACGTGTTGGGGATGATTAGGGAGGGCAGGTTTAAAGATGTCCCTGTCGAAGAGGTTCCTTGGAGCTGGGGTACTGAGGAGGGGGTTTTGCAGAGTGCCGTTCAGGGGACGCTTGGTGGGTTTAGGAAGGGCAAGGGGGTTTTTGTTTTTGGGGAGACGTGAGAGGTGTGATGTGTTAACTGCTGAAGGATGAGGTCGTGTTGATAGAGGTGGGTGCGGTGTTGTAGGATATGAGATTAGAGACTGCAGATGCAGCCTGTATGACAAGTGGTCTTCCGTGAGAGGTACACCATGCGAATAGGTCTGGTCTTTTAGCATGGTGTCACTTTTGATATCTAAACGAAAGGTATCATGCTCTTGAGAGGATTGAATCCCACATACGGAACTTGTGCCCCTTGGACGTCGCCCAAATTCTTACATTATCCATAAGGTATTTATGATTTCAGCAGTCTTCAGCAGTTCGGAGTCCTCCCGTCTACGATGTTTGCATTTTCTGAGTGGCGGGATGTAGATTTTGTCTTGGACGCCGAGATGTTAATAGTACTGCCCGGAGACATGACGAGAATACCTATCGAAGTGATACACTGGATAGAAATTCTTGGTATGCTTTCATTCACGCACTCAAGCCACGACAGAATATGAGCGGGTTAGGTACATGTTTCACGGGCTTGAGTCTGAACAAATTGCAACTTTTTGACGTAAGGGATCTCCTCCTGCTCTGCGTCTCCTGGATAAGGACGTCGTCGTTGAAGATGGAGAAATAAAACCCACGCGTGTAAGATTCCTTACGGAGAGTCCCGGGGCATTGAGAAGATATAGCTGCGTCGGTGAAGCAAGTATTGTGTAGATTGTCTCCCTGGAATACACGGATACTCTTCATATACTAGAGTGGGCAGATGCCAGATATCCAGAGATCTTGTATAACACTTGCTGTCCTGTCTAGTTCTGGAGTCAAGCAAGTGTTCTGCCTAACTTTATAGCTATGACGACTATGAGTGGAAGCTTGCAGGTCGAAATCGACAGATCAGTCCCTCGATCAGGCATTAATTTAGTATGAATGGAATTTATCTCTTTCAAATCACTCGCTCGCTTAAGCGATATCAGACTGAGCAATCCTGAGAATACCATCTTTGACCGAGGCACTCTTCTCTCCCCGTTTCCAGGAATACTACAAGACGCGGGTACCACGAGACTCATTCACTTTGTCCCTCAGCTATGTATCATTATTCATCCAGTCACCCCCTACAATAGAAGTACAACGAACGCACGACACCCGAGAGAAAAGAGGCCTTCGCAATTACGACGCGGGCCTAGAGCGACGAGAGGACAGCTGGACATCGAGTAGAGTGGAGACAGTATACTAGTCGGAGGGACGAAGGCTGAAGAAGCCGCAACGGTGAATGAAACCCAGAGAGAGGCTGAACGTTTTCTATATTCACAATTACGTGCCGCCGCGGAGGACCGTTGAAGACAGGAGCACGACGTGGAAAGTCAAAGAAGAGGATTCGAAAGGCAAGGGTAGTGAACGATTAGAAACGGCCAATGATGATCGCAGATGATTCGATATTATTACAACATATCGGTTAGATTATGAAAGCAGGACGTTGATGTATCTTAGGTCGTCGTCAATTCTTGATCATTAATTACTGTTTCGGAAAAAGTGGCGTATAGGCAGCTCTGTTCGTAGTAGTCCGGGGGTCATATTGAAGTCACGTCTTTCGTTTGGCAACCTCTAGACTTCTGACGTCGGTACCACGTAGTATGTGAGATCCATCGTACCGAGAGTGTCAACGGCGACCGCAGCCGCCGGGATGCTGTATCCAAGCCCACAAGACCCTCACACTTCTGCGAACCAGCGTCCTCTCTCACGCTGGCATCCAACCTTATACTGTAATGGACTGTCCCTCTGAAGAGTGCTGGCCACGGAAGACAGTCATTAACACGAAAACGCTGGGTTATGATGAGCGGTCAGAATGGTGGTCTTCGACCGCGCGGATCCAGCAAGCTGCATATCGGGCAGCTCAGTAGAGAGCTCATTCCTTGCCCTCATGATTATGGAAACAAGAACATTTACGGCAACATGATAGCTATGTTGCCCTGGTCAACCTGCAACTAGGGAAACTTCATCACAGGCATGGTGTCCAAGTATAATCTTTTGCAACTCGGACGTTCTCAAGGCTCAGATAGTGCCCGAGTCGACGAACAGGACTTTAGAGCTCCAACACCAAGTACCGGTTCTCACGATGTATACTCTGGCAAATCTACTTCATTTCCTCGGAAGCAAGCTAGCAACTCGTTTTCATGTCTATAGGCTTTTGCCGAATTCTTCAACCTCTCTATTCTTTCTCTTCTCAACCCAATCCATGGGCCACTGCAACTCGCATCTCGCAAACAATCGCCGTATTCACCTCCCAAAAACCCAGACGCGTCTCTCGACCCTGCCAGGGACCCTGCCAAACGCGTCGCTTCGCCCCGCCCAAAGAACCACGAACCGCGTCGTCCCCCATGTCATCGTCACCTCACCGCCGACCAGGCCTCAACCTCGCCCCAAGAATGGCCCCAGGACCCCTTTTTTCCATGTCTCCTTTGACTCTCCAAAGCCCCCCAGCAAACTTCCTGCCCAGTGCCCACCTTAGAGTTCCCTCCCACCTCCCTGCCGCCTCTTCCCAATCTTTCCCCCCCGACTCCCGGGTCCCTGTTCACTTGTGTTTCTCCAACTCGAGCTCTCTCCTTTCTCTAGCGCGGGTCTTCCACCGCTTCGTACGGCGGCATGGAGGGGGCATGTTCCCTCCAGTCCTTCCATTGACGTAGAGTAGCATCGACACACATCGAGGTGTCATTGTCAACCGCGTGCGCCGCCCTCTCCACGCCGAAGAGGTTGCAGTCCTGGTTACCCGAACCGGGACTGTTCCACACAAATGGCTTTCTGCCCATCAAGGGTTTCAATAGCGTTCCCTCTGCTATAGGTACCTACATCCTATAGCTATAGGCTTGCCTCGAGTCTTCTCGAATAAGGTACCACTGGGTATTTACGAGGACCCAAGCCCGTTTCCACTTCCAATGAACCCTTTCACAAGATTTGGTGCCGGGTCATTCCCCAACGGGTCCAACGGCGGGACGCTTCTCGAACACCCAGGCCCCGGCGGCAGGTATGAAAAAATAGCTTTATCCCGGAGACTTGCTTTATCGAGACAGCAGTCGGGGATACTGGTGCATTCGTAGAGGATCAAGGGGGAAAAAGGCGCCCCCACGTGGAAATTGGAGAAAGAGAGAGTGAGGAGGAGTGCTCAGGCTGTGCCAGGTTTACGGCAGCTTTTTTGCTTGCTTGCCTTAAACCTTGCACCATGCTTTGGAGACCTCAATCCAGAACCGGCATGGATATCCATGCCAAGGGAAAAATACCACCCCAAATATTATTCCCTGAACGGCACCGGAGTCGAAACCTCGCGCTCTCCTCTCTCTCTTTTGTCTGTCGAGCACCTTGGGACCTGCTCGCATGGCCTCTAAATATAGTGGAATGATGCCTGTCGCCGATACCACTGCATGATGCAGGGGGAAGTTGCAACGGGGAAGTATCCACGGGTTTGCTTTCCAATCTTTCCAAAGACTCACCCTTTCTAAACCTCATTCGGTAGGAAAGCAAACGTGTCAGGGGGGGGGGGCCTGGAGCCTGCTGGTGCTCTTCAACGGCGGAGAATGGCGGCGGGTTTGAGTGGTTGAGTTCCATCCAACCGGCTGGTGGGATCTTGTATGGCCGGGGTGGTCTGGCCAGGAAGTTGGACGCGATGTCTCTGGACTGTCACTGCTACGCGCCTCCCCTGCTCAGATTGTGGATAACGTCAAGTTGAGGTCACGGAACATACCGTTCTGTGGGCATTGGGGCGATATGAGCAGTGCTAGTTGCGCGAGGTAGAGTGAAGCATGTTCAGTGAGGGCTTATTATGTTTGGGCTTTCGTGAACTTGACATTGATTTGGTTCAGCCATAGTGCTGCAGTAGAGGGTCGATGTGGAACGCCTCGAGGGGCGGTCATATCGTTCGTCTTCGTGGAAGATTCGTGCTCTCATGCCATGCTACCTACTATTAGTATCAGAGAAGATCCCATGTATGTAGATAAGGCGTCTGCTTCATGCAAATTTCAACTTTCATGTCCATGTCAGTAAATATCTGAGCCGTCTTACATCTCGACAGCAGAGTCCCTAGGTGAGGCCAGCCGCAAGAGTAGTCGATAAATGAAACATGGAGACATAGCCTCTTCTTGATGCCGGCCTTCACGTTACCAACTTTACTACTCTGAATTAACGTCTATGTAAGAGCTAATTGCAATGCTCGAGGGTTTGCAGGCTCAGTCATGTGATGAATCTTTTCATGTCCATCCCAAAAGCTCCAAACGCGTTGGAACCGTGACGAAGCTCGCCACGCGGTAAACACTTCAAGTGAAGCCAATATATCATCCGTTCCAACAAATTATCTCCATAACCAACTTTACCGCCCGCACTGCGTTGATGGTTTAAAGACCGGCCTAGACGCCGCGCGGCAGCGCCTTCAGGCGGTGAAGGCGAGTCTTGAGTCGTGATCCAGTGGAGGCGGTGAGTCGGTTCCGTCAAAGTTAACCGCCGCAACGTCCCAAAACCTACCCACCCAAAGAGCTTTTGAGACATGCGAGCATGCTCGCGGAGGCTGGCGTGGGTATCCGTATGCTTGCCAACATGGCATCGCATGAACGATTAGGAAAACGGGGGACGGGACCCATCTGGCCACGTCCCTTCCGAGCTCCCGCGCGAGACGTTCAAAATAAGAAAGCAAATGGACCAAAACACTCCGCAAACAGTCGAATTGTCTCGGACGGCTGTTATGGACTTTTCCCTGAGGCGAGTTGCCACTCCGCCAACGTCCGTATCGTGTCATGTGAAGGATTACACGCATGTGGCACCCGTAGGATATCGGTGAATGTCTGGAATATCTCATGGAGGCTGTCTCGCAGACAGAGTGTTGACCGAGACATATGCAAGATCCTCGTGATATTTGCCATAGTTTCAGGGCGCCGACGTAGTCGTTGCGAGGGTATACTTACTAGCAACAGAGGAGCACCTACATATTCAAGGCGCCATACTGCCTCCCGTTCACTCACCACATTTGAGGCTGGTTTTATGACATAGGGCCAGTTACGTTTGCTTCCCAAAATTTCATCATATTTCATTATATGTGAGGTCTATCGAATTCCATTTCCAAGTTATCAACCGGTATTTTTCGGAATGAAAACGTCTGGAGCTTGACAGGCTCGCCCTGAGTGATAGGCTGGCTACTATGAGCGGCCGAGACAGTTATTTCTGGGCGATCTTTGGAGATATCGTGCTGTGCCAGCTTGGCGGAGTCGATTGACAAGCACTTTGGCGGATATTCACACAAATCGTTTATTAACCATGCACCACGTGTTCGTCAGGGTCAAAAGAGCGCGCACAAATTCATGTTTAGACATTGTTCCTCAAGAAAATACTTGCCGTCACGAAGACCTCGCTGTATCCAGGCAGTCGGGCAATATAAAATAGTGGTGGCTGAAGACGAAAGGTCACGAGGCGTTGTGAAGACATGTCCTGATACGCCTTTTCTTTCGAGACGACTATGCGTAGCAGCTCGATATACGATGGTTAGTCGAATGCTGTCCGAGTCTGTGGATCTAGAGAACTTGACGTGAAGTCAAATTTGAGTCGAGTACATGGCTCAAATGGTTTGACAAACGTGACGTCGAACGAATGTCGTCAATTTTCAGGGTTGGCTCTAGAGTCTGGGAGCGGCGTGGCTTGCAAGGATTCGCGCGACCAATTCATGGAGGGACGAATGGCTCGGTACGAGGACTGCAGTCGTCTTGTGAATGGCTGCAAAGAGACACAGGGGGGAGGGAGGGACAAGGGCAGACAGTCCTGGTTCGTCCCCTCCCCTGATTCTTGCGGTCCTCCACCTCCCTGGCCGTGCAGCGCAGCCTGGTGCCGACAAGTCTTGTGGTGCCTGCAATGCGTGCGCACTGACATGCTGCACATCTCGAAGTTTCCGAATGTGCAGAAGGTCCACTGGGACGAAATGAGATTTAGAAGGACCATGAAAAGCCCCCGGTCTTCCTTTGCCGATAAAAGGCTCCACTTAGGGCCCCATCATATCCTGGCACACGCGTCAAGCGGCACAAATCCTGTCCAGTGAGTTGGAGACGATATGGAGAGGTCGAGCTGGCCGACAGCATCGCCACGAGCTGCTCCGCACCGTTGAGCCGAAGCGTGACGATACCGGAAGAGGCAATAGTTGCTAGCCGGGCTGGCCGCCGTTTTATGGCGTTGACTGGTGGAACTCCCGCTGGGCTGGCAACTAACGTGGCAGGAATGGCGTTGCAGAAAAACGTTGTGGCCGTTGACAGCTTTTGTCTATGATTATGAAGGGAATATCCATGTTTCTGGAATGCGCCAGCGTCGGCGAGGTTATGCTGATAGCATACGGATAGATGGACTTGTCATCGACTACGTGCCGCGTCCAAGGGGGTGCAGTGCCTCTGGCGTGATTGGAGGGGCCGCCGGGCCCTGAGCATTGTTGCGCTTCTGTGGATCTTTGATGGCACTGTGACCTGTGTGGGTAGTAATCCGAACGCCCGCTCGCGACGCTAGTGGTGTTCGCTCTTCCTGCAATGTTTCTTGTGACGGCGTTGCCGTGGTATGATGAGCAAGGAAATTGCAATTCCCGAGACGATGAGGGACAGAAGTCCGCTGCCTGACATGTCACCGTCGACATACTGCGTAGACTGCGGTCAGCGTCAGATGCGGTCGCTGGCAGGAATGGATACACAAGTGCCTCGAACGTGGAGATTGACGTTGAAAGAATGTTTAGACGTTGCCAAATGTTGCAGCATACCCGCAAGGCTCGAGTTGGCCCTTGGGATACTGGGATTCCTAGGCCCGTATGCCCTGTGAGCGGGTACGCGACCAGGTAGCTCCTAGAGCTCAGGGTAGCTTAAGAGCCACCAGGGTCATCATCCTCCCCCAGCTTGTCGAGTTGGAGGTCGGTGAGCGTTCCTTCACGTTCTCTAGGCTGGTGGTGACTTCATTCCAAGTGTCTGGCTGAGCCGGGGAGGACATCAAACTTGTCCGCGTCGTAATAACAACCGTATGAGGACCGATACCTAGTCCGTTTAAGCTCAATATTCAGGAAACCCGTTCGCCTTGACAATGTCAAGTGAGACCCGTTTCGCTCAAGCTTCGCGGGGTCTGCCAGGCTTGCCAGGTTTCTCTGGGCTGTCAGCGACGTTGGAGAAGCCGGCCCTGGTCTAGCCTGGTGCTCCCTCTTCACCGTCCAAACGGGTAGCCCATGCCGGACGGCGCCCCTTGGACGCCCACCCGCAGCAGCCACGCCCACTTCCCAGGCGTGCCAGTGTGCCCACAAATTGGCCCGCAACACCCCTGGCCAGTACCAATGGCCCCAGCCCAAGGACGCAGTGGCAAGACCGGTTTCGCGCCACTCGGCTGGGTTGAGAAGACGGCTGGGGCGCGGGTAGGGAGTTCCCTGACCGACTGTTTAGCGACCACCAAGGCGGAGCCCAAGACATTATGTGGCGCTGGATGGAGAGAGACGAAGAAATTGCAGGTCAGGTACGGACGACTGAGCGTTCTTTGTACCGCCAACGACACCCCCACCACAGCGACTTTTGGCAACGTTGGCGGTCCAAAGATGGACTTCATGATGCTAGGAATCGCTTCCACAATCGTGTCTCGGCTGTGGCTTGTTGTCGTGTCGAGGCTCTGGTGGACGGCTTGACGGAAGAGTATTATCGTGGTAATAGGTAATCTTAAGTGTAATTCCACCGTTCCTTCGGTATAGCTCCGACAAGGACCGCTACGGGTCGTCCCAGGCGGGATGCCAAATTCTCCGACATGACCAGGCAATGTTGATGTCGAAAGCGACAATCACAATAGGGTTGAGATGTCGAAGACTGCTTGTGCGACATAGCTGTTGAGGATACAAGACACCTACAGCCGGGGGAGCAGGGCTGTTCATCCAGGTGTAAAGCCCCGGGTCGAAGGACAGTGTACTGTGTAGGTATATCCGTCTTTGTCTGTGTTTTCGGATCTACACAGTAAGAAGCGTTGGCTGTCAAGCGTATCCCGTCATTGAACGCCTCCAAGTGCGTGCTGTGTAGGTAGGGAGACCGGATCTGAGTGAGGTGTTGCTACTCTATTACGCAGTGTCACGAATGGAAGGAAAGCTACGAACCTAAGGCATCATCTAAGGCTTAGATACCTTACCTTACCTGCCTGACCCTCAGAAGGAAAGGACGCACCTGCCTTCCTCTCTAGGCAGGACATGGGATCTGGAAGGAAGATAGCAACTGGTCTTTCTACCTGAAGAGGAAGTCGCGATTTTGCGACGAGATGGATTGACAGGCGCGCCTTCCATCCATACGAACATGGAACGCACCAGCCTCGTCCTCAGCCACAATGGGGCCTCCTTGTCTTTCACCCTGTCACCACCGCCCAACTTCCAACTTCAAGTACCAAAAATCAAGCACGCCAGCGCTGCAGCCATGCCATAAGATTCCCGTCGAATACATTCCATGACAACCGGATGACATTGAGTCAAATGTCAAGGCCTGACTGGATGGATCTTTGACAAACATTGAGCACGCAGGGACGTTGTCTGCATGCATATGCACCCTCCATACGAGCGCACCCTACTCATAGTCTCATACACTACGGAGTAACTCGGTAGTATTCGCATCCCCACCCATTTCCACCAGCCCGCACATCGTCTGTATCTTGCCTGCTGCATCTGGTCTTCGCAGTTCGTCCTTTCCGCTAAACTTCGATCGTCACATCACACTATATTCGACGAAGCCCGATGGAGGTTGGGACGAGTCGACAAACTCGCCTCTGGCATTGAGAAACCAAAACAGCCATGCATATGGGGGCTGGAGGCGCTGTTGGGAAAAAGCAAGCAGACGGTTAGCCAGAGCCACAAGATTGAGCTCGGTTGCAACAAACCACCAATAACGTGTCGAGCCTGGCGAGGACCCAGCTCCGATTGTGTTTGACGTTGGGCTTCCGCCATCGTCTTCAGAGGTGACGCCCGTCCCTTTCGCTTTCGCTCCCTCTTCGGGCCCCGTCAGGATTCAGGTTTCCATAGAGGAATACCCGGGAGACTTCCGCGGCGCGGCATCCGTCCGAACTTCCAACTCACTGCCATCGGACTCTTGGTCCATCTTCTACAAGTTATATGGGATACGAAGAGCGTCCAACTAAAGATTTGCACAATTTTTGATGTCAAGAAACGAGATTTTGTCCTCCGCATTCTTTCGCATTGTATCAGACGCCGTGCTGAAGAGACCACAATACGGGAGCTTATAAATAGACCCTGCTGTTGAGGAAGAACGGGACGCCAGACTTTGGGCTGGGTAGGATGATTCAAATCCCAGCGTTCGAGGCACAAAAATAGGTGCACTGGACTGACTGCCCATCTCTTGATGCAGATGCAACCATCAAACGCAGACAGACCAGTTACGAGAAGCTACGTACCTCGACGTTGATGGGTGGCACAGGAGGGAAATGGAGGAATTTGCACAAACAGCCAAACCAATCGCGACCGACCCGACGCAACTCAGCAGAGTCTATCCCAAGTTGGGACAATGTGTCTTTGTTGCCGGCATCACATTCTGTCGCCTCGAGGAGTATCGACATTCATTCACTAGCCACTTCCAGGAAGCCCTGTTTCTTCAGGAGGCCTTCGCCTACGGCAGACACATGAGGCATCTCATTTTTCAACCCTAGTGCGAGACAGAGAGAAAACCCCGATACCGAGGGGATGACGGTTACGCGCTCAAGCAATGTGGCTGGAACAAAGTCGATCTCCGGCCTTTCTATGTACCCCGTACACCGCCGCCGCCGCCGCCGCCGCCGCAACAGAGTTCCTGGCACATTAATATGCGTACATCGGTCACAAGCTCCCATCAGCATCAGCGACTGATCAAACTGGGAGGCCGCAGGCGGCATTACGTACGTCCAATTTAAACGTCGGCCTGGCGTCGAACCGTCTGAAGCCAGACTGATTTCGCCGTGACCGAGAAGGAAGAATAGTCAACGATGCACCCCGTATGCGTGGGTGACGAAAGAACCTTTACCCGAAGTGCAACGTTTCCCGCACCCAACGACTCGCCCACAGCTTCTCGAACCTAGCTATGCCCCAATTGAGAGCGTGGCCGATATGAATGAGCGACCCAATACTGGGCTACCAAATTTCACTAATATCGAAGCGGAAACGCTTGGCAACACTGACAGAGACTGTGCGTCTTCCTGGCCCGATGGCTTTCACGGACATTTCGAAGTCCGCCCCCAAACTTCTCAGCCTGTCACTGGCGCCGCCCACTCCCGTATTCATATACTGCCGTGGCCGATCGCTTATTGGGTTTCCGCCGCGTGTCGGTAGAAGGCTTCGCCTCAACGCTGATTGGTCCAGCGTCACCGCCTCCAGGACTTTGCAGCAGGTTTCCTTCATCCAACGCTAGTTTGGTAAGTGCCCAATATGCCACGGGGCGTGCTGAGGTGCCCTCTCGCTGGTACCTATGGTTTTGTGAAGCTGCAATTAGGTTTGCCGTACTTGCTGGACTATCTTTATTAGCAAAGACTTATTCTAGCAGCATCTCGCAGTGGCGTTCTCTAGTAGACCTACTTGGAGGATCGAGTTTTCAAGAAGCTGTCCGGATGACACTAGCAGCCAGTTGCGCGGCGCGGCGAATTCCGTCGGCATTGCGACGCTAGTTTTTCGCTTTAGAACATGCTCTGGTCCTCGAGTGGGCCATCTCTGCTGCTATCAGTCAGAACTCGATTCATTGATCAGCAGTAAAAAGACGAGTTGTTTGCTACCCAAGCACTCAAGCAAGCCAAGGTTCGAAAAGTAATTGTCTTGGGCGGCGTTCCCAAGTTGCAGCACGCTATGTTAGCTGGCCCCGCTATCTCCTGTCAGTTTTCGAACCGGCTCACGAACCGTTGGGCCTGCAGACAAACCCAGTCCCTGTATCCGTTCCCGTACCTGGCGCGCCTGGATACTCCAAGACTTTGAACCACCAAGTGGGCCAGAACACAAACCGGCTTAAAGGGGCATTTGGCGCGTCCCGTCACCCCCCTACCATGCCCATAGACTCGACTCTACGGATACGGATAGCAAATCTTTGCACGGGATATCTGCACCATTTCGGAGCAAATTTACTACCAAGAGACATTATGCTCGCATCGAGTAGCCTGTATGGATAGGCTGTAGCTCCATGCGAATACCGACAACATGAGCTAGTGCGCTTGCTCGTGTTAGGAACTTCCCTAGACACGGCACAGCATGGCGGGCCGGTTGGCTAGGATTCAAGCCCGAAGCAATGCAGAAGCTATCCTCACTGCGGCTGGGGTCTCTCTCCTCCAGGACCATGGGATAGCTGCCGCCGGGTACCCTGACACCCTGAGAATCAGGCCAACGGGCATGGGATGGATGGTGGGATGGTGCCGTTCAGACCCGGTCAACGCGGTGAACATCTATGTACTGTACAAGCCCCCGCCCTGGCTTGCCAGCCTGGGTTCCCGACTGGCGCGCCTGCCAGGGCATGGAGAACCAGCAGAGTGGCTCAGATATGGTTATGGGCAGGTCAGAATATCTGCTCAAAGGGAAGAGGACATTGGATCACATTCGCAGCAATCAAATGTGCTTCAGGCAACTGTGCGCATTCACACATTATGATCATGTCATGGTGCAAGGCTCTCCCTCGGCTTTGGCGACCTCTATTGGCGGTATCTCGGGGAAAAGAGATACATGTCCAGTTGCGATTGCAGTGTTACCGCCACACCAGCCACTTTGGCTAGGGACGCATGGAGCAAACAGAAGTGACTGTAAGATACACCATAACGTTGACAAATTCATTTGCGCTGCACCCTCAGAACATGGGAAAATCGTCATCGTGCCTCAAGCCTGTCGAAAAGAAAAGGGAGTTGGATGTGCAGGCGCAAACATTAGCTGTGCCTCTACCAGAGCTGAGTACTTTGCGTCATAGACCGGAAGACACGGCCGGATGCTCCATGGCAACGTTGAAATGCGACAAAGTGCGAATGAGACGTAGGTGCTTCGGCCAGTATGAAGCAATGACATGAATTCAAAGATATGAGGTCGAAGACAACCCTGGCAGCCTTAGCTCTGGCAACCTTGTGCGTCCATGTTCGCAACCCCCCGCTTGGCAACAGCATCTCCACGTGCTTGGGGCATGGTCCAGTTCCATCGTGACTTCTTAATCCTGGCAGCCTTGAGGTGAGCAACCACCCACGATCGTGTGTGCCCGCAGCTCGTAGGTAGCCCAGTACTCCGTACACACAGGAAGGCGAGGTAAGGTATGGATGTACCTTCCCACGCTTCTTTCCCTTCCAGGTTGCCTGGTGTTGCCCTATGGAGAGTATCCCCTACTTCCTACCTACTCTTGTAAGGTACTGAATGGGTAGGTAGCTTCCGCCTCCAGGCTCCTGGCTCGTGAGATGCATCGTCCTGCCTTGTCTCCCGTTGCCTGCCTTTACCATCGCGCCTCTGCTTCCCTGCCCTGTCTTCCCGCTGACCCCCGTCCCTTTCCCTGCACGACAACCTTATAACGATTAGTCTGACCAACGTCACTCCAACTTCAATGTCAATCTCGAACTCAACGACGCCATCGTCATCATCATCATCACTTTCACCATCGGCATCACCATCACCATCATCGCCCTCATCGCCATCACCACCGCCGACGCCAGCAGTTTATTGCTCCCGCATGTCAACACGTGGCAGCGGTAGCCGTTCTCTTGCGACGCTGTCTTCACCACCTTGACGGCATCGCGAGAATCCGGTCTCCTCGTCTTGTTAGCGAGGCTATCCTCAAACACTATGGCAGCACCAACAAGTCGCCGTCTAAACTTTGTTCGCCCCGGCCGACAGTTCGAGCTCGTCATAGTCTCGTCGCATATCTGTCTTCTCATACCAGTACAACACACAACAACAAGCAAGACATATCCCTGGACTGACTTGGCCTGCACTCTTCTTCTTCCTCTCCTTCTAGACGAGTCGAGACGAAACGGAAAGAAGGACGACCCGACGAGCCACTTCTGCTACTGAAACATAGCTTGTTGGTCTCCAGGCTAGGTCTCCAGGTGACCTCGACTCGATTTCTCCACACACCATTCCCTAGTGTGAGTCGTGCTGTTTCTCTCCCAAGTTACAGCTCCAGACGGCGCCATGGCGTCCCCTCCCACACTTCAGATTCTACCGTGGCCCCGTTACCTATCTAAGTAGTCTCGTTCTCTAGAACTCGTCTACCCTGATGCTTGTCATGAGCCATCTCACGCCACCCACGCAATATTCTCGAGACGTTCCGTCTGCTTCGCTAGCCGCCCGTCTTTGATGTTGCGCAATATGAGCTGGCAGATCGATGTGGGCGGGCCCTAGCGAAATGTGGCATGTCAACGAGGAAGCGGACTGGAGGAGCGCACGCCAAAATCGCGCCTTTTCTGACCGATGTCACCCCTCCGCTACTTCGCGATTCATCCAACATGGAACAATGCTCCCCCCTCAGCTTGCGTCTAGTCCTCCAGCCACTAGGTATTGTACACTGCTCCTCCTGGAATTGTCCAAATCCAGCGGACATCCCCGTTGTACCTGTCCACCTCTCGCAATTTATTTTGGGAAGGTCAATACGATGTTGATTATGACAATCGTGTAGCAGGCAAGAAATCAAACCCAAGACTCCCACCATTATCCCTGCGCGCTTTGTGTCGCCAACTCAAGATTCTACAGCAATTCATCCCATCCAATTTGCCGGTCACATTCTCGAACACTAGCTGTCCAACGTCTGCGCGGCCTGCAACCAGGGAGGTCCCCAGCTATCTAGTGTAATGGCGAATAGACCCTCAAGGGGGGGAAGAGAGACCGCGCATACAACTACACACCTCTGTGGCTGTACAGTGTGACTGCGACCTGAGAACCCAAGAGTCCGGGCCGCCTCGCAGATATAGCAACAAGATCAGACAAGACATTGCCACAAACGCGGCAGATGGATGCAGAATATTGCACACAGCGCGTATTGCATCCAATCAGTCGTGAAAAAAGCGGCGCCTTTTTTACATCGTACTTGATGCATAATCGAACTTGACCCTGTGACACCAAGCATTCTGGACAGTCACCGAAGGAGCATTTCAAGCCAGTCGCTCTATTGGTCTTTGGAAGCTACTTACGTTCCAACTCGACCAGAACCGAAACGGCTTGAGAATACTGTCTCTCGGAGCCGCCGTTACTTAGATCCAAACTGTGCGTTCTATGGAATAGTCGTCGTGTCGCGATTCAGCAACGTTTTCCTGCGCACACTCCAAGGCAGCACATCAAGCAATAGTACGAGAAGTCCGAGCAACCTCGTGGTTCTTTGAGGTTGGCACCGTTTCTGACCCCCTTGCCTCCCGCTCAACCCCCAACCCCAAAAGCCCAGGGTGAGACGTTCGGGTCGACTAGGCATTTTCGTGTGTGGGCAAGGGTCGTTCAATGCTAACCGTGACCGGTGTTTTTTGACAGGCAACGGTCCACCAAACTACCTTGAGGTAGTACTTTGCTTACCTTGGTCATACCGTCCCTTTCCTCGTAAGGAGCAGGGTATTTCAGGCTTCTAGATCTGGCTCAGAAGCGCAGCCATTCCCCCGGACGGCTTCGACGTTGAAGCCACCTTAGGCTACCTTAGCAAGGTCGCAAACTAATACTGACATCGCCACTTCAGCTATGGATGCCGAAGAAGCTTATTCTCATAGACTCATGGTAAGTGAGCCACCGCCTGTCCACGGGGCGCCTGCCAACTCCCACCCTGGCTCTTCTTGGCTGGCTGACAGGCATCTCGGATCCTATGTACATAGATATCGATGGACCTCCGTACTCTTTCCACCCACCCGTATTCATACTGTGGGTGTCCGTCAGGGTGTATTTCCCGCTGTTGGAGCGGTGAGGATGAACTTCGGTCTAGGCTCTGCACATCACGTCGATATTCTTCAGCATTTCGCTCCTTTGGCCTGTCTCGTTAGGTATTGCGTACCCTCCCACCGGGGGACCGGTTCCGTCCACACCTCTCTTCTCGCTGGCTCCCCTTACACCTGCCCACCCGATTCATTTAGCCGGGATTCTTTCGTCACATTTCTCTTGGGGGGGCTGCGGTATCATCCAATAGTCGTCCTCTGGACGCAGCCCATCACACCCCAGCTTCTCCTTAATCAATGTGCCGAGTGGCCAACTGAAGGGACGTCGACCTACTTGGGAATTGGCGTTATCGCTGGTCCTATTTTTTGCTCTTTTTTCTTATTCCTCTGAGGACCCGTTGCCAATCACTCGAGTCTCCCTGGCTCTGCCTAAATATCCGGCATTCTCTCCATGACGCCGTCTGCCTCTTGACTCTGCTTTCCCTTGCTTTACCCGTCCTTCCACACGCCTCCCAGTCACACCCAGCAAGCCGTTCGTTCCTCGCAGTGCCTGACAAGCGTCTTAGCTACCCTACGCTATTTCTTCAGGGTCCGTGTTGCGTCATAAATCAGCTTGAGCCACTCCTCAGCACGAGAAACCCCTGACCAGGCATTTCACAAAAGCACACTCCAAGTAGGTTCCCCAGTTGCTTGACAGTTGTACGTTTTGGTTCCCCTTGCGAGAGGGACAGACGCCGTTGCCAGCGCCTGTGGCCTTTGCAAGGCTGGCCTGCATGAACTAATTCAGAATACAGGTAGAACAACGACGCACAAGTCAGGTCCCCCAGTAGCGGGACACAGCAAGGCCTGCATACGCATCCCAGATTTCGTTCGCACGGCCCCGGCGAACAACGTTCGACCAGCTCCCTGGTCCATCCCCGGAGAATTGGGAGCCCGTCACACACCACCCAAACAGACCGAGCCAGCGTTGAGGCATAGCTCCATTTGAGCAGGGAAGCAGACACACTAATCAAGCCCTCCTACGGATACGCTACCTACCGTCAGAAGGACTAGAAGAACCATCGACTTCTTCCTCGGGAGCCCGCTGTCAGAGCCTTCTTCTCCCGCATTCGTTCCAGGTCAGGACACCCACGCAGCGCCAGCCTCAAATTCCGTGCATTACTGGGTTGCCCTCCCCTGCACAAGTGTACACTACACACACACACACACAGACACTCACATACGCACACTTATACTCGCACACACACACACACACACACACACTCACACACACTATAAGCAGACGCTGCAGAACCATCAGAATCCACTTGTAACCCTCGTTCAGCCAGCCTTATCCAGATACAGGCGCAGACACTCCCCCGTCATTGCTCGTCAACGCGTTTCTAACACGTCCAACTCTCCATCCAAAAGGTTCGTGATTTTTCGTCTTTAATCTCCGTCTTTTCTTTGCTTCCCGTGCTCCCCGCCGCGTATCGAATCTTGTTCAGCCTTTACGAATAGTCGTATTTCCGATGGGCTCCGAAATTGCATTTCGAGATGCATCATCTGAAGGCGTTGCTGTTCGGCGCCTATCCGTATGGGGCTTACACTACGCCCAAGCGCGTCTTTGTTTCAATTTCGGTAACGTCCCATGTTGCAGTCTGCGCATGAACATGGCCTGCACGACTCATCGCATCCCCCTTGGGCCTCTCTCCTTGTGTGATTGCCGTCAGGGGGGGAGGGTCACCATTTTATTGGGGCCCTCTTGGGACCCGGTCGCGTGTTCTTGACGCGGTCGCATGAATTTGCTCCGATCAAAGTTGGGAAAACAAAACACTTAAGATGCTGACTTGAGTCGATTTGCAGCAAGCTGGGATATCTTTGTTTCACAACGTCGCCAACCTCGGACACACCTGCCCAAGATCACGGGTTCAATCTTTGCTCAACTTACGCCCGCACCAGCAACGAACTGAAGTACACGGAACGCAGCGATCGCGACATTTAGACCAGTCTACCTAAGCACAAAAAAAAGTGAGTACGTACGCGAACAACAGGCATCTCCCAGTCGATTTCTTGCCAGCAAAGCGCTGGCCAACCTCCCTTTCTTGCCACGGATATTCCTGTTTCCTTGCCCACGCGTCCATCAGCCGTGATGACTTGATGGAAAAACCTTGCACCAAGAGGTGCGGGGAATTCAGCGAAGGTTGGGCATCAGGATGGGCCATCTCTCGGCGATCTCACCTCATGCCAGCCTGGCTGGTAAGGGACATCGAACATCCCCGTTGGGATGAATTGGAGTCTGTTCTGATTCCAGGGAGGCCTGGAAGAGCCTGGTTCAAGGTTCATTAGCTACAGATGACAGATGGCTAACCAAGACGCACAGAAACATCAATATCAACTCATGACTGTCAGAGCCATGGCGCAGAACAGGCAGCCCTCGGGTGGCTACAAGCAGGAGCCTGATCACGTAAGTCACGCCTTTTCCATTATTCTACAAACCTTTCCGTTTGGTTGTCATGTTACCGAAAGAAGTCGTTCTCCTTTGCTTTCCCCCTTGTCCCCATTTCAATTACTCAAGTTCGTTGGTCGCGCATAAGGGTGTCTGCCTCAGCTTGAACGCTTGCTGGCCCTAGCTGCCGGAAGACTCGTCACTCGGCTACATGCTTGGACGGCGAGTCGTGACAGGCGGTCCCCACGGACCTCGACTGAAGCTCTCAAGCGGGAGTTGCAGAAGAGGTCAAACATGGATAGGGTTTGAGCTACGCGCACAGTTGGCGTCGGCAAGATGAGTTTCCTGGGATTCCCGTGGCTTCCAGAAGATGGCAACGCTGTCGCAAGCTTGACCAGGTCAGGAATCCAAAAAGTCTGTGAGATTGGCAGGGTGGCTCCTGTTTCACCAATGACCGGGGCCGTCGCAGGCTCCATTTGCATGAGTGGGACCTCCCGACCAGTGTACTACGACGCTATTCCCTTTTGCACCACTTTGATTTTATTTTATCTTGAATTTTCATTTTCGCTCGTCGAAGTTGGGGGAGAGGAAAGTTGGAGAGAGGGTGAGGGGACAGGCGTGGGCAGCCAGACCAAACCAGCCGGGGTTGGGCAGGGCAGGGCAGGGTGAGTGCTACCCAACCTGGTTCAAGCTCCGGGAGGCTGGGTGAACATTGGATACCTTGGGAAAGCTCCCAGAGACACGTTCGTGGTTCTGCCCTCTACGGAGTACGGTCGAGTCTTCGCGCGCCGTTGACCGGGGTCTCACGCGGAGGTGCAGCCTGTTGCCTCTCTGGCGCGCACCCCTTGCGAGCCGCAGCAATCGCGACATTCCTCTTGTTGCTGGCTTTTGGATTTGCGTTGTCTGTCTGTATCACTATGTTTCCTCATGTTGTTCGTCGTCTTCCCTCTCACGCTGAATGGAGGTGGTGGTGACAAGGCGAGACTCGATGGCGCAGGCACCAAGCCAAGAGGTGGCTGGTTCGTTGGAAATGAGGGACACCACGCAGGGCAAAACGGCGGCCAACGGCTTCCCGGGCCTGTCTAGATGCCTAGTGTTGTCTCGAGCACAACGGGTACCGACCTTTCAGCTTTTTAAGCCTTAGTGAGGTTGAGCTACGCTATGGGACGCGCGAAAGAAAGCGTGTACTTTGTGCGCCTCCCCCTCGTTACTGTCCTCTTCCTTGGGCCCGTTTTCCCGACTACCTACCTACCCACTCACGTGGACTTTGAAGACGGGAGTGTCACGAGCTCCTTCTTGTCATAATGTACACGTCAGAGCGAGGAGAAAAAGAAAAGAGATTCCACAAGCTAGCCGAAAGAAATCGGCTGAAGGAAGAGCTCATTCTAGGTGATGAGCTCTGTCTGTGGATGTACGGCAACCACACTCGAGTCGAGGTATTCGTAGTGGTGTACTGCTCTGACGGGCCTTTCCCTGGCAAAAGCAAGATGAAGATGAGGTGACGATTGTGGAGATCTGGAGGCGTCCGGGTGGGGTGCACTCATCCTCTATCTCCCTCTCTCTCTTTTGCTCTGCGACACACGTTCTTGGTGGGGGCTGCCATCAGCTTTCCCCAATGACGGGTGGCTGAGCAATTGGGAGGGGGGGGGGCAATGGGGGGTCGGTGCTGACCTAGCCGATGCATTCATCACTCTGTTCGTTTGCCAGAATGATTCGGAATCGGCTGCTGTTGGAGGGAACATCTGCGCGAGTTCTGAGTTCACTCTCCCCCATCGATTGCGCATTGATAGGGGGCGGAAATCGGGAATCTGGTGGATGATTGGCAAGAGAGGCAACGTCTGTCATCGCCGGTTGTTCTTGTTTCGACCCGCGCGCCGGCAAGGAGGAGAAGATGGGCAAAAGGCCTGCAGACCACAGTACAATCGTTTGCCATTATTCCCACCAGGGGGCAAGGGCGGCGAGGGTGACTTGTGCTGCCGCTAGTTGTGGAGAGTCCAAACCAACGTTGAACGACGAGGGTGAAGACAGCCAGAACGCGTCCCCCGTCATCTTCTCTGAGCTGGTTTTGGGGGACGAAACGAACGTATCGATGACCTCGGGGCAGGCTTGTCAGGCGCCTGTTGCAGCGAGTACTGAGTACGGCGCTCCCGCAGTGCTGGGCAAGCAGAGCTCCGGGTTCCTGGTTGTGCCTGGGACGTGGGTGATACATGGGCCAGCGGCAAGGTCTCAAGTGCCAGTGCGAGTGCCATGCCCATATGCCCACCACCTCACTCCATTCTAGATGCCAGCAGCGCATTAGCAGCAGCAGGCATTCGAAGCCGGACCAGGAGGCCAGGAACGGTCAAGCAGCAAACGCGGGGGGAACATGCCAACGACAGCGCGGGAGTGACTGTGCCAGGGCTCCCACACAAGCCGGGTCTCCGCAGGCACATTTTCCCAGGGCCGTTACAGAGAGTACTTACTTACCTACTTCTCTTCCCTCGTCTCTCTTTCTCTCACACACAGACTGTCTCCGCCTCATGGGTTCCCACACCGCCTTGCGCCAAACAAGTGCAAGATGTTGCCAGGACCGGGGGTGAGGACAGGGTGAGGAGGGAACCCGGGAATTGAAAGTGGGAAGCCTCTTTTTTGGGGGTCGGTGGCTGGAAAAAAGGTACGACCAGGGGGGCCAGGCAAGCAAAGTTGCAGACGCCATGCTTCTGGAGTCGTGTTTTTCACAGTTGCGGTCTGTCGCCCTAGTGGATGAGAGACTATGGTCCTTTGAGAAAGAGATGAGAGATGAGTGAAAAATCATCACACAAGAGAGAGAGAGAGAAAGTACTGCGGTACACACGAGAAAAATAGAGACTTGAGAGAGAGTGAGAGAGAGAGAAAGCAAGATTGAGGGCCCGCGGCGGCATCCCGGTAGTATGCTGGTCTGCTGGCTAGCCCCGGATGAGAGATGCCTGATTGGGTAGTTGACCCTGCCCGGCCCTGCAAGCGCGTGCCGCCATTGGCCATTTAATCTACAATGCAAGAGACCCCTGTCACGTTTCTTCCATGCGCTGTCCCATACACCCTATTCAGCACTCGCACGCCCCTCTATCTATTTCCACTCCACCTACACCCCACCTGCACCTTTTTATTCCTCTTTTCTTTTTTTTCCCCTTCTTATTCTTTTCCCAGTACGTACCACACCTTCACACACCAACACCAACACCACACACCCAGAGCAAATCCCGCCTGTCTGCCGTACTGCGCACACGCCCCCTTTCCTTCCTCTCCAACACTACCCAGTACCTACCTACCTGACTGCGTAAGGTCATGTACACCTCGCCTTCACCTTGTCTCTGACTCTCTCTCCTCTCTCCCGGCTCTTTTCCACGCACGTTGGAACTTGGAGACAGAGAGAGAGGAGGCAGTCGCAAAGTAAGGCTCACCATGATACCCTCACGCCCCTACCTTGCCTTTTTTTCTCTCTCTCACAACGACACCAGCCCCTCTTGTCCCATCTTCACGTCTTCTGCGTCCTTTCCTCATCTTCCTTGCCCTCGTCCATGCCCACCACCACCACCGCCAATCCTGCCTTCTCCTCCCAACACCCACGCCCTCCCCGGTCGTTATTATCCCCTGTCCGTCCTCCCACGCGCAGCTTCTGCTCTTGCTCTGGGACCTCTCTGCAAGTCGCAGCAAGAAAAGCATCGAGAAGCTCTCTCTCTCTCTCTCTCAGTCTTGCTCTCTCTTGTATGGGACTACTACTTGCGTACGCCCAAACCGAAAAGATTTCACTCATTGGTGCACTTTTATCTCTCTCTCTTCTTTCTCTCTACCTACCTCTCTACCTCCCGCCGCCGACGACGCCGCCGCCGTTACTAGTAAACGACTTTGCCTCTTGTCCTTTCCTGCACAAGTTACCGAGTAGCAAAGACCCGAAGGCGAATTCACACGCGCGCGCACGTACGTTCAAAACCCTGACAATTTTTTATTGCTCTGTTTTGCATTTGCTGTCTATTGCTGCTGCTATTGCCTGCTTTCTTGCTTTATTGTATTCTGCCTCCTGCTTCTTCACCTTGCCTCTCACACACTTTCGCACGTCGTTGCTTGGGTGGCGCATATCATTTGTTGAGTATGTTCTGGCTCTGTCTTTACTTCAACCGCATTCCCTATTACATACACCTACCTACACACATCTCTTCTCTGACGTCGAGATATACACGGATATATCCTCCCGACCCTGGGCCTGGCTAGAGGTGTGTGTACACGCGCATACTATGGTATGCCCTCGTCGTCTCGCCTCCAATTTGCCCCACGGCTTTGGTAGCGCGCTTACAAGGGCATTGCCGTCGACATCGCCATCTCCGTCGATATCTCGACTCTCGTCGTGCCGTAACCTCGCATCGGGTCCAAGGTCTCGAGGTACCGTGCCATTATATTGCCCCCCCTTGTATTACCTTACATTGCACTTTCTCTCTACCCCGAACAAGAAGCCGCACCGGTGCCGTATCAAGCTCCACCGCGTCTGCGCCCCCCTGACACTCTGCTTTCCTGTATCGTCTGCTTTTGGTCTGGCTCTGGCTATTGCGTTCCCATTTTTGCTTTCACCCCCGGTTGGGCTGCTGCGGGCTGGCTGGCTGATCGTGTGTACGCCTGCCTGTCTGTCTGGTCCTGGATCCTCTATTCTCTCTTCTCTTCACATTGCTGCTGCCTCACAAGTGAGAGCGGGAGCAGCAAGTGCGAGGTGTGAGACGGTAGAGTGAAGAGGATTTCTCTCTCTCATACTCACTCTGCGCGAGTGAGAGAGAGGAAAAGAAAACAGCTCTCGTACCAAGACGGACGCCTCCTGTCTCGTCCCCTGCCTCTTCCTTTGCTGCCCATCCCATCCTCCCCGATTCCCAGACATATCACTCCCCATCATAATTACCCACTTTGGATCCTACCCTGCTCCAATGTTCAAATAGCTACCCTGTTCCTCTCTTGTACCCTCACTCGCCCAATCCCCTCGGCTGCCCATATTCCTGCTGCACCCTCGCTCCGATCGCCATCTCTCCTCCGTCCTTCATACTCCCTTGTCATCTCATTGCACCATCCATCGTCTCTTTCTGCCTTTTGGCCTTCCTGTCGCGTCTCCAAACCAAGCTTGGGAAGAACCCGCAGTAGGAACCAGGACCGCAGTCTAAGTCGAAGGAGAAGAACCCTCTTGTTACTCTTTCGAGTACTTCATCTACACTCTACACCCCTACTCTTTCTTCACCTACTCGTACCGCTTCTCCGTATACCTCTCCCACTCATCCCACATCCTTCATCTTTTCGTCTCTCTGCCCCATTCGCGCAAATCTGCCAGAGCCAGGCCATCGCATTCTCGAAACCACTCGGGTTCCGCTTCCGAGTATCCTCGTCGCAGTACCTGCCCATTCTCTCTCTTTACCCGAAGCTCGCTACTTTGCTTGGGTAGTTATTCAGGGGTAAACCAAAAAAATCCGCCCCTCCCATCTTGTTCCCAGATCATCCTTACCCAGCTTGTACACAATTCCACTTGCAGCTCACTCGCACTCTCTGTGGTGTGTATGTTAGTGTATGTGTGTGTCTATCCCCTGCCCTCGCTTCTCCGATCTGGCGGCGCCGTAGTACGGCGACCTTGCATCTGGTCTGGAGCCCATCCATCCATCCATCCTGCTGCTTGTCTATTCGTACCTTGCCTGCCTTGCCTTGCTCCTCTTCTTTTCCCCAAAAGAATATCCACATTTTCTTTTATCAGAAAGGGGTCCCGAACTGGGTCTAGCACGCCTCACCCGCCTGACCCTCGTCGACTCCCAGGACTCCTAGGGGCAGCAAGGAACCACTTCTCACCACACGCACCTGCCTGCACCTGGATGCCCCCAGTCCCCTGACAGTGTCAAGGTGCAAAAAATAAAAATACAGACGCGCCGCGCCTTGCCTTGCCTCACTTTGTTTTTTCCTCCTTCTTGCTTGTCACCAGTCAACTTAATACGTCGAAGCGTTTCTTGGACGAGGGACTAATGGGTCTTTTCTCTATGCAGCATCACCCCCACCATCAGCCCCAGGGTCACGCACCTACACAGCAGCAGCAGCAACATCTGCAGCAGCACCAGCAACATCCTCGACCCTCGAGCGTTGTTCATCAACAGCATCATCCCCAGGCCCAGTCGCAGCAGCATCCCTCCTACGCCTCCGCCGGACACCCAATTGCTCCCGCCTACCAGCAGCAGCAGAGCCAGCCCTCCAACGCCCAGCAGCAGCACTCCCAGGACGGACTTCCCTACTACGCGCATCCGAGTCCCTACAGCACCCCAGGCGCGACAAGCGGATACACATCCGCTGGTGAGTTTTCCTTCTTTCTTTTGCTATCCTTACCTTGCTCTGCGTGTGTCTATGTGTCTGCGCCTGCCACAAGAGAGACGCGCGCAAAAGACGCGCCAGACACTGAGAAAAAGACGCGTCTTTTGCTGCCTTTTCTCTTCTCTCGCGACAACTTGCTCCCTCGAGACAGCTTCAAAAGTTCATAACCGTTGACCACTGGATAGCAGACCAATCCGACATGATGGCCGCCGCCCAAATGCCGAGACCACCTTACCCTCCCATGTCCTACCACGCACCGCAGTCGAACTCGCCCGCGTCGGTAGCCTCGCCTTCCCAACATGACCAGCACAGAAGCATCTACGGCAAGCCGCCGTCTCAACCTCTCCAGCAGCACATGTACTACCAGACGCCGCAAGCCCACTACCCGTCGATGCAGGCGCAACCCCAACAGTCTCCCTACGCGCAACACCAGGCCCAGACCCACCAGTCCATGTCTTCGCAGCCCAACATGATGATGTCTGCGCAGTCCCAGCAGCAGCAGCAACACATGCCCCAGCACCAGGCGCAACAACACCAGGCCCAGATGACCAACAGCCCCCGCGGCCAGATGAAGACAGAGCCCCAGGTGCCGCTGCAGCTCCAGAAGCCTCAGACGACTCCCATGCAACACCAGCAGCACCCTCAGAACGGCGCTGCTCTCAACACCCCCACAGGATCGACTCCTGGCGGTGTCAACCCCAATGCGGCGCCTGGACCCATTCCGGCCACTACGCCTTTGGTTGTAAGACAAGACCAGAACGGTGTTCAATGGATCGCGTTTGAGTACTCTCGCGACCGTGTCAAGATGGAGTACACCATCCGCTGCGATGTTGAGTCGGTCAACACGGACGAGCTCTCGGCCGAATTCAAGACGGAGAACTGCGTTTACCCCAGAGCCTGTTGCCCCAAGGACCAATACCGCGGCAATCGCCAAGTATACGAGACCGAGTGCAATACGGTCGGATGGGCTCTTGCTCAGCTGAACCCTCCTCTGCGCGGCAAGAGAGGTCTTATCCAGCGCGCCGTGGACAGCTGGCGCAACAGCAACCAAGACCCCCGGCTCCGAAGCCGAAGAGTGCGCCGAATGGCCAAGATGAACACCCGGAAATCGGTTCAGGGCGGCCCTCACCCTGCTCACATGGGCGGCCCCAGTCCGCCAGGGATGGCTCAAGGTGCTGGTGGCATGGGCCCCGCGGGTGCATCAGCCAAGATGCCTGGAATGAACATGGGTCATATGCCGCACACCAACGCTCCGGGTGGAGGGGATGAAGTCGGTATGTTTCACCAGATGTGATTAAAGAAGCCCTCCGCATCTGCAGCGTTTGCGAGCCCAGTCGTTGTTTGTTGTTGATTGTCGTTGCATCGCACATACACACCACTGCCCGGCACAACCCCCAAAGATCGTTGATTATGTGATACCTTTCCCCCCTTTTCATCATCACCAAGTCTTGTCGGCCGTGATCCTAGAGCGGACACGAGCTTCATCACCACCAAACACATACAAATTTTTTACCTCTGTGCCTTTATTACATTATTACTCTGCTAGTTGGTCAGACGTCTCGGGAATGGGTTCGTTGCACTTTTTTGTCATTTTCCTTGCGCTCCTCCTGTTGTATAGCGCCGGGCTTTTTCGGCCGCATCAAAGCAACTTGCCACCACGATACAGCAAAGCTCGCCGCGGGTCGAGAGGGATTTCCTTTTCTCTACGGCACAGATCTGTACATTACCATAGTTGCGCTGCACGCAGTTGCTGCTGTTGCTGTCGTTAGTCACCTGACCCGAGTTTGTCGGGCAACAAGATGCGATGCCTCTTAGAAGAGACATCGGCAAAAAGTCGCATTGCTTAGCGTTTTTGGCATTCCATCCCCAATCCTTCTGCGTCCCAATAGCATGGCTTTGGATGAAAGAGGGGGGCTTTTTTTCTCGTAAAAGAGAAAATCGTCCTGCCTGTCCCAAAGACCTACTCTTATGCCACTCTTGTACCTCCAGGGAAAAAAAAAAGCAACAAACCCATCCCGATCCTCCCTTTGTCGTCTTGAGCGTTTCGCGTTGCCGTTGGCTTGTGTTGTCAGGGTTGTCGATCAAACATGTTTACCCCTCCCACACTCCGCTCGTCTGCATACGTCCTCCCGAAACCAGTTTCCAATCTTTCTTCATTGTAACGTTGACTGACATTTGCTGTCTTGAAATAGGCGATGGCGAATACATGGACGAACACCATCACCACCACCAGGCCCCCGCTGGCCAGGAGGGCGGCGACGTCAGACAGTCGCAGGTCTTTTCCGGAAGCTACGGCGGTCACGGAGGCTACCCGGCATCCAGCTCCGGCTCGATGCCGCACATGGGCAGCAGCTCCCATGCCGGCGCCATTTCTGCCCGTCGCCACAGCCGCAGCGACAACGGCGAGCCCGAGGATTTGTTCCCTAACATCCCCGAGGCCAAGAAGCGTAAGTTCATTCTCGTCGAGGACAATGTCCGCGGTTCGCGTCTGCGTGTCAGAGTCACGCTCGACGGTGTCGATACCAAGGAAATTCCCGACTCCTTCCGCAAGGGCGCTTCCGTCTTCCCGCGGTCGTACTTCCCACGCGAGATGCAGAGCCCGCCGCCGTCTGCCACCGGCACCAAGTTCTTCCAGGAGGATGCCGATGAGGAGGACGATGGTGTTGAAGACACCGAGGGCCGTAGCTCCCGCCGAGGCCGTGGAAACAGCAAGTCCATGGTCAAGGTTCCGATTGGCGAGAACACCGAAGGCGAGGTCGCCATTCCCCGCATGAGGAAGAGTGTCCGAGGCAAGGAGGTCCGACTCAACGACCTCGGATACCGCATGGCCTGGCTGCAGAGCAGAGTTTTTGCGGGACGGACAGTCTTCCTCCAGAGAGCTCGTAAGTTTTTCCGTGTCGAGTACGAAACAGAGATCGGGCTGACATGAGTTATAGTGGACTGCTACCGCAACAAGACCCGTACTGCCATTGAATCCATCATGCAGGATGTCAAGACGCTCGTTCCTCACTTTGAGACGCGTGTCGGCAAGCGGAAGTGGAACGAGAGAATGAGAAAGGGAGAGGCTGATGAGTAAACGTCTTTCGATGTTGGACTCGTAAAAAGCATTTACTCATCTACTCGACCTCGCGACTATACGTTTACTATTGTGGGTTTCTCACTACGCACATAACTGCATTCTTTTTTTCGCCATGGACCCCAACATTCAGCATCATCAAAGCGAAAGTCACCATGCCCGCCCGTCAAAACGTTTCCAGTGCCTTTCAATCTCGTTTTCGCGCATTGTTAATACCGACGTCTCACGACCACACACACATCGCACACCGCACACAGCTACACGCAACAAAAAAAGGGTGCCCATTTTGTATCATAACGTGCCCGACACTACGACAAGTTTATAAAAGAGAGGCTAGGACCAGGAAATGACGTAAAAAGTAACACCCTACTTGCAAAAGAGGGTAGATGGATTTCCTAGGTTGACGACTTGACGATGACAAAAAACAAAACTTTTCTTCTCTACGATGGATGACCGATTTTCTTTTACTTTTCCTGAAGGGGTGGGAGGACGCTGTTTTGGTCAGAAAAAGAAGCATCTTGTCACGCAAAAAATTTCCGTTCCTTGACACAGCGAAGAGTATACGGGCTTTGCTACGACGCCTTGGACCCCTACGACAAGACATGAGGAGGCTTTCTACTCTTTTTTTTTTTTCCTCTCACGACGCATCAGTCTGTTGATTTTTGTCAGTCTGTTGATCATTTCTGAGTATGAAAGGCGGATGGAGTGGAATGGAGTCTGCGACGCTTTTTCGACTGCCTCTCTCCTACTTCTCGGTACATTTTTTTTTTTCTCTTCCCAAGGTAGAAGGGGGTTTCGCTTACCGCTTTCTTCCTTTTCCACGGTTCGATTCTTTTCCTCGTCTTGTTTGTTCTTTTCCCGATTCTGAGAGGCGTCGGAGAGCGTACTTGCTGGTAAGGATATGCTTGTTTCCCGGCGGGCATTTTTGGGAAGTGCGGATGGCACAAAGTCGGATGATGAGGAATTTTCTTCGTGGATGGTGTGTTTTCATTTGGACTGTTTTTATCTCGGAGGGCAATGGGAATGAAAGGGACTTATAGAATTTTGGTAGTTAAGAATCACTTCTTTCGGTTTACCGTCCGTCTACTGTCTACTGTGAATGATGTTGGTATGAGATGTCAAATTGTCTGTTGAGTACTCTCTCATTTTTCTACGTCTACGCATCCTTGCCCCCCTCGGCCTCTTTCCCCAAAGCCTCGTCCCTAGGCGGCGCCCTCTCCCCTCTCTGAAAAACAAACAACGCCTCGTCTTTCCCCGCGAAACTCGGCAGCGGAATCTGCACGACCCTCACCCACTCGGGCTGTTCTTTCGCCATGTACTCCGCCATCGTCATCCCCCGGAAGCCGGTATACCCGTTCCCGTTCTGCGTGCCCACGACGGCGATGGTGTCGCCCTCGTAGGCCTCCACCAGCCCGCGCGTGAAACTCCCCTCCGCGCCGCCCGCCACGGAGCCGCCTACGACGGGGTAGACCAGCAGCATCACCATGTCTCTCCCCCCCGCGCGGGACTTGAGGAACGAGACGCCGTCGGAGGGGATGGTGTCGGCGATCCAGTTCGTGCGCCACTCCGATTGGAGGTTGTCGACGGGGTAGACTGTGAGGTTGTAGAGGCGGAGCATGTGCGTCCAGTAGCCGTTTCCGGAACCGATGTCCGCTATGGGCCGGGGGCCGGCGAGGAGGCGGAGGACGGAGAGGGCTTCGTGGGAGGGCGTGGCGCAGCCGAAGTGGTGCATTAGGATCGGGAGGGCGTGGTGGGATTGGAGGGGGAGGTTGGGGAGGGGGCCGAGGTATTGGAGGGAGAGGGCGGACCAGGACCAGAAGTCGAGGGAGGGGTTTGGGGGGAGGGATGCGGTTGGGTTTTTGCACTTGGGGATCGCGTTGAGGTGCGGGAGGGACGGGTGGATGTAGCGGTGCGCGAGGAGGTGGGAGGCGGAGAGGGAGCGGAGGGAGGACTTTTTGGCGTTTGCGAGGTGGGATTTTAGGGCTTGTGGGGTTGAGGTTTTTGGGGAGAAGATTTGGATGTAGGATTGGATGTCTGCTTGGGGTGGGGGGTCGAGCTGGTGATGTTAGTCTTCTGATGTTCTATATGAGGTGGAAGGAGAGGGTTGGTGATGGCTGATGATGAGGGAGAGGGCTGGTGGTGGAGGCTCATGGAAACTGGTGATAAGGAGAAGGGGGGGGGGGGGGGGGGGGGGGGTGGGGGGGGGGGGTGGGGGGGGGGGGGGGGGGGGGGGGGGGGGGGGGGGTGGGGGGGGGGGGGGGGGGGGGGGGGGGGGGGGGGGGGGGGGGGGGGGGGGGGGGGGGGGGGGGGGGGGGGGGGGGGGGTTGAGAGAGACAATTAGGGAGTGAGGGTTAAGATAAATGCGAGAAGGAGTGATGGCCGAGCATGACATGATGGGTGACATAAAGATGTTGGGAGTTAGAGGAGAGACCTGTCGGAGACGTGATAAAGGGGGGGGGGGGGGATGGGGGGGTGTGTACGAGAAGACCGAGCTGACACAATAGGAGACTGATATCTTGAAGTAGGGAAAGTAAGGAAATATGCAGAGCATAAAAGACAATCGACAACAGAGACCGCTCAAACATACCGGCTTCCCCTCCTCGTCGCGATACCACGCATGCAACCCGTTGACGCCGCCCATGCTGACGACGCGCTGGACCTCGGCGAGGCGGACGGCCGTCATGGCGTGGTAGACGTAGGTGTCGCGCTCGGGGAGGTTGAAGGTGACGACGGTGGCGGCGTAGAGGTCGTTCTTGGCCAGGTGGTCGAGGGCGCGCTGGCGGCGGGTCGGGTCGCTTGCGTATTCTTCGGGGGTGAAGGGCGGGTTGGAGCCGACGCAGTAGGTGAAGGTGCCGTTTGGCTTGGGGGTTTTTGGAGGCATTTTTTTTTTTTGGAGAGGGTTTCCTCTTGGGGAGGTGGGTGTGGATGATTGGATTGTGGGTGATGAATGAGGTGAGAGTGCGATGTTTTGTTCTGTGGTTGTTGTGAGTGAGGGGTTCAGAGGTGAGGAATGAGAGATTTACAGAGGCTCGGGATTTGAGATTTGTAATACAGTCGTCGAGGTCAGTTTGAGGCCTGGGAATTCAAGGGTCTACCGGACGTTGAAGATTAGGATTTTCCGTTGTGACTGGGTCGGAGTGGGAGGACGTTGAATGGTGGCCGGAAGGATTCGAGATTCGGACCCCCTTGTCGTCAGCACTGGTGCCGAGTTTTCGGGGCCGTGGTCTCGGAGCGGACGGCATGACGTCGTTGGTTTTTTGGTTCGGTGAGTGCCTGGGTCCCGCTTTTCTCGGTGTGTGTCGGAACGGTGTAATTAGATCAAATCAACGGTGAATGACACAGTACGGGGTTTGGTGTTAGCCGACCCGACGAGCCGACCAAGTTTGGTTTCTTCCATTACGATTTTCTATTTTCCTTAGTCTACATTCTAGAAGAGTAAGACTAATACCCAGTGATCAATTTACTATGAACAGTTGTTGAAATAGAAGTTGCCCATTAACCCCAAGTCAGCAACTGTCCCTTTTGGTCGCCAACTAGAGACAATCTGTCGGGACGTCGGGGGCCAAATTTGACTGCCGGATTCTCCACGACGAGGAGGCGGAGAAACGCGGAGAAATGCTGTGGCTCCAGCCTGGCACCTAGGCTATGCATACCCTAGGTAGATAGCTTAGTCGAGTACTTCTTCGGCTCAAAGTCTTGATAGACTTGACTCGAGGAGCCAAGCTAGCACTGACAAGACTATTCATCAGAATCGATTTTGCTGGACTTTAGCCTAGTGAATCGAGCCACCAGCAGAGTGTTCCCTCAATGTAGAATTACACAGCATCACAACGCGACTTCTGCATGTTCGGCATGTGGAAATGGGCGACTCGGAACTCGAATGTTAAACAAAGCCAAACACCGTCCCGGCATCGCAACCCGTTCGTCTGGTATCCATGGTCCCCTCGGGAGTTGACCGCACCCAACATCCTGAACCGTTCCTCACGAGTCTTGTCAAAACTTCTCTAATTCTCCCCCACACCACCCAACCCCAAATCCCTCCACAATGCTCCCCAAGTGCCAGGGTAGGGCCGATTCTTGCGGAGCGTTTGCGTCTGCGGGGTAGGCCAACCCAGCCCATTGGATCGGACCTGTCATGCCATGTTACTCTGTACCCATCAACGACAAATAAGCTACTGATTTTTTTCTTCTTGACCTTACCGACCACGGGCCTTGGCATTCACAGCTTCAATACCACGGTAAACGACCGCTTCGGACTTCGTCTTTCTCTTGACAAAGTGACGTAGTCCACTACACTAGCCTGGAGGCCATCCCCTGCCACCCCCGGCCGGCATTGGTCTCGTGGCATGACGCCGGGATCATCGTCCTCGAGGGGTCGAGCCATGGTGGACTTCATCTCGCAGCATGGAGAACAAAGCAGAGGTCCAATGTCCGACCTTCTCCCGGTCCCGCAGTCCATGGCTCAAGTACATAATGGCCGAGAGCTGCCCTGCTCCTTGGTGACCTGACGGGACGACAGCTGCAGCGTATGCTCGTCAAGACATCGTCGGTCACCACAGCTTAGCTCCCGGACGACGACAACATGACCCGACTCAACCTGCTCGCCACCCTCTCCACGGCCTGCGCCACGGTGTCCGCACTGGTACCGAGACAGGCCGTCCCGGCAAACACCACCACCGGCACCGTCCCCAACGTCGACCTCAAGAACGGCTCCTACTATGGCGTCTACAACGAGCCCCACGACCAAGACTTCTTCCTCGGCATGCCGTACGCCCAACCCCCCGTCGACAACCTCCGCTTCCGCGTCCCGCAACCCCTGAACTCCTCCTGGGACGGCACGCGCAACGCGACGGAGTACTCCCCGCTCTGCTTCGGCTACGGAAGCGACACCTGGGTCCTCGGCAACCACGTATCAGAAGACTGTCTAACCATCAACGTCGTCCGGCCTCACGGCGTCGCCGCGGACGCAAAGCTCCCTGTCGCGGTCTGGATCCACGGAGGCGGCCTCACCAACGGCGGCAGCGCCGACCCGCGCTACAACCTCTCCTTCATCGTCGAGCAGGGAGTCCGCATGGGCTCCCCCTTCGTCGCCGCCAGCATCAACTACCGCCTCCACGCCTGGGGCTTTTTGTGGAGCGACGAGATCAAGGCCGAGGGCGCGGGCAACCTCGGCTTCCGCGACCAGCGCCTGGCGTTGCACTGGGTCCGTGAGAATATTGCCGCGTTCGGGGGCGACCCGACGCACGTTACCTTGTGGAGCGAGAGCGCCGGCTCCCGAAGCGTGGCGTCGCAGATGCTGGCCTACGGGGGGCGGGACGAAGGGCTCTATCGCGCCGCGATCCTGCAGAGCGGCACCGGTCTCGGGACCGACTTTGGCGAGTTGGAGGCGTCTTCGTCTGCGGCCACGTGGCAGGATTACTACGACACCATCGTCAATAAGACAAACTGCTCCGCAGCGTCCGATACGCTCTCCTGCCTTCGTAGCGTCCCGGCCTGGACCTTGAGCGACGTGCTCAACACCACGACCACGAACCCGGCCTTCACGGGCGTCGTCGACGGCGAGTTCCTCGAGGCGCCGCGTCACGAGCTCGTCAACGAGGGCAAGTTCACGCGCGTGCCGCTGCTGATCGGCGCCAACTCGGACGAGGGCACGCAGTTTGGCGTCAAGGGCGTCAACACCACGGCGCAATGGCAGGCCTACCTCCGCTCCGGCGGGGCGGGTAATCTCACGATCGAGGTGCTCTCGGCGCTGTACCCGGATATCCCGCGCCTCGGCACGCCGGCGACGCTGCGGGGCCGACCGAGCGGTGCGCAGGCGAATTTCGGCGCCATGTGGAAGCGCGTGAATGCGTTTGCGGGCGATCGCGCGCAGCATGGTCCCCGGCGGTTCTTTGCGCGCAATTGGGCTGGACCGAGGGGGAATCAGAGCGTGTATTCGTATAATTTCAACGTGCTCGTCAACGGCATGACGCCCGCGGAGGGGGTGAACCACTTCCAGGAGGTTGCGTTTGTGTTTAACAACACGGGCGGGTTGGGGTACGAGACGGCGGTGGCGGTGAATCCGTTTGAGGGGAAGCCCGAGACGTTCAAGGCGCTGGCGGAGATTATGTCGCGGATGTGGGTTGGGTTTATCACCAAGGGGGATCCGAATGCGAATGCTGGGGCGACGGGCGTGAAGTGGCCGCGGTATGATGTTGAGAACCCCGAGATTATGGGGTTCGATGTCAACGTTACCGACTTGGTTCATGTTCAGCCGGACACGTACCGCGCTGAGGCGGTTGAGTATTTGATTCGGAAGCTTTGGTCGTAAGGTCGTGGGGTTGATGATGTGGAAGCAAAGACGGGCATCTTCAATCAAAATAGATAATACATGATCACACCAAATGCTCACGGTATGGACAAGACTCGAGCTTACTAAACGATACTTGAATTCACCATGACCTCACTCACTAAGCGTACTTAAGGCCGAATAGACTGCGCCAGCTGGAAAGCTGGTAAACAAACCTCCGGATACACCATAAGTTTCCTCATGAACCTAGGCTTCATTACACCTAGGGAACAAACAAACGAACACCCATATTTGACACTCCAACAGAACCGCGTTTAAGCCCTGACCTTGCGGAAGGTCGTCGGGTACGGCTTCAGGATGTAAGTCGGGGTGTAGGTCGGGTCCGCGGTCACGGTGATCGTGGTGGTGCGCGTAACAGCGCCATCGGGTGCGTTGGTGGAAGTGGAGGAGGATGAGGAGGAGGAGGAAGTGCTGGTGGAAGAAGAGGAGCTCGAGCTGGTGGTGGCAGTCGGCGTCACGGTGACAGTAACGGTGCCGGTGCTGGACGAGGTGGCTGACGAGGTGGTCGATGAAGTGGTGGAAGAAGTAGGAGTCGCCGTGCTGGAAGCGGTTCTGCTGTGTCTGCCCTTGCACCTCAAGCGACGGGTGCGAGGGGGCGGCATGGCGTAGTACTCATCATCCTTCTCCTCCGTCTCCTCCTCTTCGTCCGCAGAAGGCTCGGCAGTGCTAGTCGGCACGTACAGCTGCCTGGGCTCAAGAGTCTTGCTGGCCCACGGCTTGACCAGGCGTCCAAGCTCATGAGGACATTCTCCGTGCGTGCAGAGGGAAGAATCGGCGTACTTGTCCGCGGAGGGCTCGGCAGAGTCAGTCTCCACAGCCGGCTGCCTGGGCTCGAGGGTCTTCGCGGCCCGCGGCTTCACCAGACGCGCAAACTTATGAGGGCAGTCTTCGTGTGTACAGAGGTAGGAATCGACGTCTTCGCCGGTAGAGGGCTCGGCGGCGGCAGTCTCTACGACCAGCTGTCTGGGCTCGAGGGTCTTGGTAGCCTCCATACTCGCGATTTTGGCCTTGCGCGAGCGCCTCTTGGGACAGTCTCTGTAGGAGTCGGCGTCATCCTCGTCAGCGGAGGGCTCGGCGTCGTCCGTCTCCTGTTGCTGTCTAGGCTCGAGGGTGCGGGTGACCTCCATCTCCTTGGGGCACTTATTATGCGTGCAGAGGGAGGAGGACTCGACATTTTCATCCGCCTCACCGCTTCGCTGCTCGCGCGCCTGAAGGGGGGCAGTAGGCTGAGGAGCATCTCTCTTGAGAGCAGCGGTCTTGGGTGCCTTTGGCTTGATGATCTCGTGGTGTGTCTCGATGATGATTGGTAGAGAAGGGGGGCGTTTTGCCGGGTTGGTCTTCTCGCTTACTACTGCGGTCGTGGTCTTGTTCCCCTTTCCCTTCCTCTTCTTCTCCATGTTGATGATCTCGAGGATTAACATAGGGGGGAGATTCGAGAGGGAGGAGTCCTCGGCCACGGCTGTGGTTGTCGGACGCGGACCCCGAATGGTATCAGCGTTGATGAGGGAGGGGCCGACGGAGACCAGCAGGATGCCGGCCAGGAAGGTGATGCTTTTCATCTTGAGAGTTTGTTGTAAAATATGGTCTACAAGATTGATGAAATCACAGATGTGAGAAGTTGACAGAAGAAGCAAGGAAAGAGGGAAAAGTCTGGCAGAAGATGAGTTTATATACATTGGTGGGAAGAAGCAGGTTCAAGCTTTGGAATAGAAAATTCGTTGAGAAGTCCACAAGGTTGCTTTCCCAGATTCAGCCTTTTCAAAGGAGTTTCCAGGGCGGTGCTTAGCGGAGCAAGGCCGTCAAGGCTCTAAAATTCCATTTGCTACCTATCCACAAGCAAAGCTTCAGTTTTGAAGGACCATATATGAATGTTACATCATAGGACAGATCAAGGCATCCCGAGCGGAACATGACTATGGTAGAGAAAGGCTGTCAGAGGCATTTCGACGGGACAGGGATCTGCGGGACATATATCTTTCTTCGCTTCCATACAGCCAGACGGTTCGTGGCTTTCAAGGTAAGAGGCTGTCGATGATGGAGACCGGTTGACACCATTGTGACCACGATCATTTGAGTTTTGTGGCAGACACAATTCGTCAGATCATCAACCTCAACGAACTTCGTGGCTTGATTGATGCACTAGTGACTTCGTATCTTCAAGGCGAAACTTTATGTCTTCGATTCCAGGCTGTGGAAGTTTTTGCACCGCTTTCTGTTCCCTTCAACCTCCCGTTTTTGCCCGCTATTGAATTTACACATGAGCCGCTCCGGCATCAACCGCTATGGTTTTATCAACAGTAAGGGTACGCACTACGGGTCTCTAGCGATCCTAAAGAAAGATTTCCGAAATCCTTCGTGTGGCTTAACTGGAATTAGAGTACCAGGAGGTAGAGCTTAAAACCGAGGAAAGAACAAGGGCTCTCTTCGAGGCTAACGAGAGCTCACATCATTCTACAGGAATGACCTTTTGGCGATACTGTACTGACCAAAATGGACCTTGGAAGATTCTGATATGTTGCTGAGGGACACAAAGGTCGACAAGAAGGCGCAAGGTTGGAAGAGGCCAGTAGAGCGGCTTCCTTGTGGAGTTGCATCATCTTGCTATGAGATTCCCCCGTTGATAGCTTCTATGAGGCCGGATCATGCGACAGGCAACTCGGTATAACTCGGGAAATGGTACTGACCACGAGGCTGGACGTGTATTTGATCCGGAAGGGTGAGAACCCTGCTTGAAGGTCTAATCTGAGGCGTGGTACTTGTGAATGAATATGGACCTTGCGACGGAAAATATCCTTCCACTATGAAACGAATCTCTTTACTTCTCAAGGCATACGATTGCGCGACTAATGCCGCGAATGCTCCGTTCCAAAACGCTGGTATTTGTAGTGAGCCACAACGTTAGCAGTTTCTGTCATCAGTGTGACTTCTCGAGGTATTTTGCAGATTCGACAGTGCTTTTCGTTTCGTTGTTTACAACTAATTCAGTGGCCAGAAAGCTTCTGTTTGACGCACGTTGAGAGCAATAAAGAGAAATCGGGACGCAAATCTCGGTCAGAAGTGGTCATCTTTCATGTAGTCTACACTGAATATATACAGAGTGATGCCTGGGGATGACTTGAGACAAAGTTCCATTGCGATCCTCGATGTTGTGGGTGGGTGAGACCCACTGGACCAATTTGGAAGCTCCGAGGGGTCTCGGATGGGATGTACATATGGGCCTCGTGCCACAACAATCCTAGCTAGCAATCCAACCTCCTACATACACATCTTGGACCCCCCCCCCCCCCATCTGAGCGGCATCTTACTGATGTGAGCTGCGGCTAGCCACATCCGCAGCCACAGGCAAGGCACAAAACACATAGCTATACAGACAGATGGAGAATACAAGCTTAGTTCACACCACACATCTAGCCCCTACGTGGCCTCGATATGAGTAAGCTCACACTCGAAATCATTGAGAAAGAGGAGGGGAAAGGGGAACAAGACCACGGCCACAGGGGTAGGCGAGAAGACGAATACTGCAAAACGGCCTCCTTCTTTGCCTATTATCATCGAGACCCAGTACAAGGTCATCAAGCCAAAGGCACTGAATACCGGTGTTCTCGAGGTATCTATTATATAGTGAACATCCGGGCCAACAACGATGTCAGAACGTTAGGAACAGCGGTTGCGGCATCAATCTTAGCTTATCAATAGGCTCCCTTACATTTCGAACAGTTTGATTGACTAGCTCAAAGTACACGAACAGGGAACCCTCGTTAGCTACTAGATCATTCAAGAACCTGTCTTCCCCTTTATCACGGCTGACGGTCGGATCGTGGCTTCCTCATATGCGTGGACCACACCAACCATGCCAGGCAGTCGACCAGCGATGACAAGCTTGGATTCCAGAAGTGTTTGGAATCTTCTACCATCTAGCGTAAGGTGATGTAGTGTAGAACAGCATTTCAAGCGACTGTAGAAGACGTTGTTTGTCAACCACCTATGTCGAATTCCTCAGCTCTAGCCATGAGAGAACAATTCCAATCACGCGGCTGCTCCTCTACCCTCTAAGCGAAGAGAAAGAAAGACAGAAATGAAAGCCCAGACGACCTTCCGAGGACCTATGAAATTCCTACGCATGTATGACACTCTTGAATAGCGATGCGAGGACTCTCCACGAGACTCCGCGCAACAATTCGGTGGCGACCCGGCATTCCCCACTACACTTAACATGAGCCGGTGATAGCACCAAACAAGTTTATTGGCTATAGAGGGTATCGAGACGAGCGGGAGGGTTATATGTTGCGCGTGTGTGAGAGTGAACATAGATAGGCCTGGTGGTGACTCGGACATATGCAACTAGGGACCCCAAGGCGGCACCTCAACAGCAAAGCGGGCATGATTACTGGAAGATATTAATTTCTTCTGCTTATAGTAAGGGCTGTCTTGTAACTTACTCTGCGTTCTTAACCGCCTTCTCGGGATCTTCAAGGGCAAACTGCTTGCAGTAGTCGACATCATACCCATAGTCAGTTGTCCCTAACACATCTCGAAAGTGCGTCGCCTCATGGATGATAGTACTATAAAAATCTCAGTCAGACACAATCCTTTGACTCACGATCATGAGAAGACACAGGTGCCCTCAAGGTCGAGACGTGAACTCACTCCCACTGATTGCGATGCCGCCCAGCAGGCGGAAGCATGGCCTCGTTGAAATACACACTACAAATCTTGACGTCGCCGTACGTGCCGCCAATAGTCGCGTATACAGCGGTGCTGGTACACGAGCAATCGTATGAGAACGTAGTGGCCAAATCAGGCGCGAATTTCTGTTTTAAAGATTGTTAACTCATATATCCATCGTCTCTCTCCCTCTAGGTACCATGAGACTGAAAAGCCCCGCCAAACGTACCTTGAAAGCCGTCAACACGCGATTATAGCGGTCGGTGCTGAACTTTCCGTACCACGTTGTCTGTACATCGCTACCGTTGGGGTTATCCTCCAGGTGCTCAATCGCCGCAAACGACTTGTTGGTAGCTCGCTCGATGGCCGCTTCGAGAGTGACGATTTGCGCGGCGGTGCAGGACTTGAAGGTCGCGGCTAGGGTGCCGGACACGATGGACAGGAGACCTGCCAGGTGAGAGATTCTCATCTTTGCCCTCTGGTTTGCAGTCCGAAGCAGAAAGCTGTCTACGATGTTGAATCAAGTCTATCAGTCTTCAAAGTTTGAGGGTTCGCGAAACCTTTATCACGGGTAGAAAAGCGGATGTGGTGTAATCGCACCATGTCGCTAATTCTTGGCAGACATGCATTAGGAAGGTACAAGATTGCCGGCTTCCAACTCCCTCTCTGCACTTTCCGTTCCAAGGTAGCGAACCGCGCAGGGATGCATTATCTCGTATTCTTGCTGTCGAGTTGCATGACGATTTTTGCATGGCTTTACTTCAACATCACCCGTCCATGACTCCAACTTTTACTTCCCGCTCATCAGTTGCAAGTACTCCGATGACTCTCTGGGCCTTGCGTACTGGAAGATGGAGTGATCTTTGATAAATGGATGAGTTTCTCAAGGAAACGTGCCCAAGTTCTGTTGAGATCATACATCGTCGGAAAGCCGCTTCTCAGCGATGAAGTCATCGATGCGAATCGGAGCTTCATCTGCAAAAAGGTCCTCTCACGTCACCTCTGAAAAGTCAGAGTGGGATAATTGCCAGAGGGCTTCTCATGAGCACTACCGCCAATAGTAGTAGTCACGACGACATGCGTCTAAAAGCAATAGGCCGGCACGCTCAATCCCCTTCTAATTCCTCAGCCAGTCTAATATAAAGGCACGATTATCTCGCCGTGTCCGATCTCAAGGCCGGAAACCTGGAGTTTTTGAGCTGAAATGGCACCGCAAGTTTCCTGGTGACTATCGAGTCTTGAAAGAGTGGGTTAATTAGAGAGAGAAGATCCATTACGATGCAACTTGCTGATGAAAAGTAACTTGGTATCAGAGAAACGCCACGGCAACAACCCAAACAATAACAAAAGACCAAACAGATACGCCGATTGACTCAAAGCAAGGCCACGAGCCGCAAACTAATAAGCTCCAACCCATCCCGTACCCAGTCAAAATTCTCTGGGCAGGATTCGCCCGTGCTATGGAAGAAGTTAAGTCGGACAATGCGGATAACGGATCGGCGAACTCCTCTGCAAAGTGTATCCCGCGCCTCTCGGAGGTCCCGCGTCCGCACCCGTATATTCGTAGACCCACACCCGGCCGGAGGGCAGCGGGCTTCCCGGACAGGAACACTTTACCTTAAACCTCTTCATCTGGCGCTATCTTCATCTTGCACCTTATCGATCTTCCCATAGACGATAGCTCCGGTGAAATGAATCAACAAGAAACATATGCGATGCGTCTGTTTCGCTACCTTTTACACGACTTCTAAACCCTGCTTTCCTTAATTACCGCCTTATTGAAGTAAATGAGTGTCAGGCGCCGCAACTCAAGGCAAGATCAAAGCAGCCCCCGAACTGGAACCAGCTAGACGATCGTATCTCTGAAACGATACTTTGAGAATGTTATGGCTAGAGCTGGTCAGTCATAGTGAGGCAAGGCACATTGACAGGAGACGCCCCCGTCCGACACGGATTAGATGAGCCCTCGAACCCCTTCTCCAACCCTACCAGCTGAGGCTCCCTCAACTGCTTTCCCAACCTCACGCAACCTCACTTAGCGAAAACAATGAAAGAATACTCCAGCCTTTCAATCAGCTCAAAACAGACATGAGAAATAAGCAGATATAAAAAGCATAACAAATCGTTAAACCCAAAGTGACGTCTCTCAAGCTCATCCCGCAACGCCTCCTCCCCAAAGGCGCCCCAAGAAGCCAGCCGGCCGGCCACACACCTCCGGACGAGACCGAGCACGAAACCCCTCACCCTCGAGGCTAACCTCCGTGCGTAATGGTGTTCGCGCCAACTCTAAGACCAGTTCGCGCAAACCACCTCACGGGACCATTATTTCTGGGTCCTTTACCCCCCAGAACCTCTGGTCTCACTCCTTCAGGACTCAATCCCCTTCCCAGAGGCGTCAATCGTTCATGGCCAAGCACGCAAAAAGTGGATGGGATATATCATATGCAAATCCAATAGTGCTTTCTTTTTTTCTGAAATTGACATGATAGCCGCTGGGCCCAATCACTCCACACGTAAAAGTCATAAATATCTCTCGCTTTCCCAAATCCTTGAAAATAATAAAAGATGTATAAATTCAATGAAGAGATTCGCTTCTCGCTTTCAAGGGCTCCTCGTCCAATGCTGCCGTCAGATAACCAAAGCTCCGCGCATACAAGTACCATCATCTCCTGCTACATGCTTCCTCTTACATCTGCCCCCGCCGTACTCATCAGCCCTCAATGGCAAGAGTCTCGCGGTCACGCTCTCGGTGGCGGTGGTGGTGGTCATCACGTCGCCTCGAGTCGTCTTCATACTCGTCTTCGTCTCGACGGTGTCTGCGGTGGCGCTCTCTGTCGCGCTCCTCGTCGTACCGGTCATCATCGCCGTCTTCCCTCCTGTGATGACGGTGCTTCCGCTTGTCATCATCTTCGCCATCGCGGTCACGTCCACGGTCCTGGTCCCGGTCGCGATCGCCGCGGTCCCGGTCCTTACCAGCCTCATCACGTCTCCGTTCTATTCCACTTGTTAGTCCATGCCAGAGCAAGTGCTTCTAGTTTCCCAACATACCTCTCAAGACCTGTGTTGCGGCGGCATAGGCCTGGATCTCCTCCTTGCTGAGAACGCGAAGGACAATGACGAAGTCGTCTCTGACTTCGAACCGCTCCTTGCCAACGGTCAAGGCCTCAGGATTTACGATCTTCCGGCTGATCTTGGTCCATCGGGCACCAGGAGGAACTTCCCTCAGTTTCTTGTCATCCTTGTGAGGTGCCACACCCTCACGAATTGGGTTGTCCTCTTCGGGATACTTCTTGGGTGCCTTCAAGATACCCTTGAGAGGCTTTGCGTCTGACTTGTCGCGAGGCGGAGACACGACGCGGACCTGCCTCTCGTCACGAGGTGGTGTGAGATCGCGGTCGCGGTCACGGTCGCGATGTTCATCTCTGGATGAAGTAACGATCGAGTCGGCCGAAGGGAGTGAGACGGGCGATTCCCTCTTTGGTGGCGGTGACTCCTTCTTGGGTGAAGGTGTGCGTTCCTTCGGCTCCTTGTGTGGCTCGCGGAACGGAAGATCAGCGTATGTTTGCTTGTCTGATCTATCATCTCTTTCAGGTCGTTCAGGCCTGTCCAATCGGTCGGATCGTTCGTATCTCTCAGATCGCTCTGGACGTTCTGAGCGCTCCGACCGGTCAACGCGGTCTGACCTGTCAACAGGAACCGGAACCCTTTCTGGCTTGTCATCCTTCATGGCTGCCAGTTGCTCCTTCAATTCCCGAATGTCGTTGGTGTTGGTAGGATTGAAGCCAATCTGCCGCTTGGGACGCCTCGACTTTTGCTCGTCATCTTCCGGGGACACATCTCGTTGTGCAGCTGTAGAATCGCCCGTGAGCTTGGCTTCGGCATCCCGGCGATTGCGGTCGCGATCACGCTCTCGGTCACGCTCTCGATCGCGCTCCTTTTCACGCTCCTTTTCGCGATCACGGACATCTGCCTCTTGCTCGGCGGCGGCCCTGCGAGTTTCAACAATGACGGGTGCACGATCACGAGGGTCCCGAGACTCCTCCCGAGGCTTGTATCTCTCGGCAGCACGCGCTCCAGGATCCTCTTCATCGCTTCGGCGCCGGGGCTCCCGGGACTCCCGCTCCGACTTTTCGGGGCGCTCGTCCTTCTCTTTCTCCTTCTCCTTTTCCTTCTCCTTCACGGCTGAGCCGAGGCCAATCGCGGTGGCAGCAAGACCAAGTCCCGCACTCAACTTATCACGCAGGCGCTTCTTCTCGGCTTCGTCCTCGTTAGCTGTGCTAGTCCGCCGCAGATGGCCCGTCTCGAGGCGGGCTGAATCACGCTTGGAGCGATCCTTTTCGTCCCGGCGCTTAGATTCATCGTCGGATCCTCTCTTGACATCCGGAGGAGATGTTCGATGACCACTTCGAGACTCTGGTCGGGGGCCGCCGCGCGACTCTGGTCTATATCCAGTGCGCGAGTCTGGGCGATAACCATTTCGAGACTCGGGTCGTGCCTCTCTACGTCGGTCCTCGAAATCGCCGCCGACGGGAGCTGAGTCCGTACGGATACCGAAACCACGGCTGGTGACTCCATTATCGTAGTAATCACCACTGCCGTAGATGGGATCGAACTTGCGATCAGGCTCCCGGGCCTGCCGCTGAGCCCGATCATCATCGCGACTTCGGTAGTAATCCTCGTGATGGCTGGATCGAGGGGGCCCCTCATTATACACGGATACAGGCCGCCGAGAGGCAGCCGCTCCTGCGACAGTCGCTGCCGCTACGGAAGTTGCTGCGGCGACATCCATGGAAGAAGGGATACCACCAGTAGAGCGTCGGCTGGTCGGGCTTGGGGGCACTGGTAGATGGATAGGCGCCGCAGGGGCTGCCGGAGGAATTGAGCCTTGGGCTGGGTCGTATACGTTCGTGGATGAGCGATTGATCTTATCCAAGCCCCAGGTGGTGGGCGGAGGGCCTGCTCGCTGTCGACCAACATCATATGCACGACTAGTGCTTTCAGTTGTCGTAACATTAACACTCGGTCGGTAATAGCCGCGGTCGATGCTCTCTCGCCTGCGTGATCGTGAAGGTGGCCGGGTGTGATCCAAATCGTATCTTGCCAAATCGCTTGGAGTAGTGTATTCGTAGCCATCCGTGCCGCCAATGTCGACTGGGGCATTTCCATGACGGGAGATATTGGTATAAATGGCCGAAGACCTCGAAGGGCGGTACGAATCGTGCCTAGACGATGTAGGATCGAGGGTTCGCTCGCGCATGCGGGTGAATTCTTCGTTGTCCATGGTTGCGCTGTAAGAGCCACCGCGGTGATGGCTTCGGGAACGTATGGATGACGCAGGCTGCGTGTAAAATGTCGAGTCGCTGGAGCGATACTCATCGCGAGTCGGGCTGCTATGTCTGTTGCTCGACGAGTGGTGCGACGATGAACTGGCCTGCGGCGGTCGGGTCGTCGTGGTAACAATGACTGGGCGGGCAGATGTAGAGTCGAGGGTCGATGAGCGATGAGAGCGATTGCGGCTCGCTTCTCTTAGGCCTGGGCCGCGGGCGAGGGGGTCTTTGGTGACTGCATAGGTAGTGGTCGTGGTTGTGGGCGTGCCAGAATGATGGCTTCGAGAACTGCCAGAGGCATATCTCGTCGAAGACGTGGGCATGACATGAATATCACCCCCGTACATGGAACTGTAGCCAATACTGGTGGGAAGCGAAGCCCTGGCAGGATTGAAAGTCGGCGACCGCGGCCGAGCGGTAGTGTACCGCGATGAGGAGTAGCGGTGATCCATGGCAACGTTGACTAGTCGAGTCGTCGACAAATCGTGCTACTTGTAGCTATCGCTTGTGGCCGCCGAGGTGCTTTCTCTTCCGGATGAGTTGAATGAGGCAGAATGCTCAGCGCCTCGAGGGTGCACGTCGAGGGAGGAGGATGAGGTGAGGAGGGGCAGTCGGGAATTGGGTTGGGCGCTGACCACCTTGAACAGATGGATATGAAGCGGGACGGCCGTAGCGGCAGGACGCACGTCGCAACCACGTGAGGAATTCCGCCCTAAGGAAATTTGGTCTCGTCTTCTCTCACTTTCCTAATTTTTTTTCTTTCCCCTCTCGGTCGCTTTGACTTGGAGGTGCTTTGGCGCCCTTTTTCGGGTTGTCGCTTGTTTGGGCGTCGATGTGTCTCACTTTGTTTTCTGGTTTTGGGCGATAGAGCTACCAAGTGGACGGTGCCCTATTTGTTCGCTTTTTTTCCCCTTTGCACGGAGAGTGAAAGAGAGAAAGAGGAGGGGCAAGTCGTTGGGATACCCGCTGAGATGGGATGTGAGGTGGATTCTTTTTGGTTGATGAGAGATGGCGGGGTTCCAGTCTCTTCCCAGATCACTTCAGTCTGTTCTCTTCCCGTTCCTCTGGCCGTGTTTGTGGTGGAAGACCCCCGTCAAATGGGCTGGGTCAGGTCGGGTTCTCAGGTCAGGCTAGCAGGTCGGGCTGGAGTTGGGTGGACTCTGTCGTCGGATCGCTGTCGAAACGTCCCAGTCTGTCTGTTGTGGACTGTACTCCGTAGTGGAAATCCAACTGCATGCATCTGCAGTACCGTCGGAAAAGAGGGGCGAGTCAGCTTTGTTAGGAGACTAAAGTGAAAGTTGAATGGGCGGGCGTAGTCTCAAAAATAGGATGAATGAATCCATGCAAGGTCTCCATATGGTTCCATACACTGTGGATGGTTGTGCCGAGTATAGACCATATGCATAGCGTGTTTGTGCATACAAGAAAGATGAGGTGAAGAAGTGGGATGTGTGTATGTAGGAGGAAGGGAGAATTACTTACCAGATATTGTAGTACAGAGATAACGTCACTGAGGCTGAGGCATCTGAGAAACGCAAAGAGAGAGAGCCAGAAGAGAAGGGGGGCAAAACTTGGGCAGTGGTTGAAGACACTGCGACGTCGAGTAGTCTGGGAGGGGGATTATCCCGGGCGCAATGACGGAGGGAGGAGTCGACTGATCCCTGTCGACTCAGCAGCAAGGATCGCGGGGGGTTCGCTTTGATGATGGATGCTGATGAATGGATGCACCGGACCCTCTCCAGGCCGTGTATTCTTATCCCCTTAGCAGCAGAGAGCGGGAAGTCAGGGAGACAGTCAGCAAACAATGGGACAATACGACTGGTTGCCCGAGAGCTTGTCTTCGGTGTAGCGGGGAACCGGCTGTAGTGTATCCGTACAAAGTACGAATTACTGAAGGCGTCGTGTCGGTGGTATCGGTACGGGCGTTGGCGAATTCTGCGAAAACCAAGGACTTGGGTGATAAGGCCAAGGATGTCACTCGGTCGAATGGTGTAGTATACGGGTTACTCGAGGCGCACAATGTTCCTCCAGTAGGGGTCTTCGGAAGATGGCGAGTGGCTGCGGTTATCCGGGCTTGACGACGGCTGGTCGCTTCTCGTCGTGACAAGGCTGCATGTAGCGCAAATGCCAAAGAGCGTCTTCTTCTCGGGTGCTGACCTCTGGACGTATAGTACTGCAAATGATCGCCAAAAAGTATTTGGTTGTACCTTGCCCCAAGCTGACGAGAAATATTGGTAGAAGATGGGCGGACGTGCGTCAACGTCAATGCCAATGCCGTGAGGTAGCGTCGCCGTCAGTGATGGGGCAGCCAACGAGATGACGGCAGACTAATCACACCAGTGCCGGGTGGCATGGCCTTTTCCTTCCACTGTTAGGTAGAATTCTTAGCCCACCACAGTGACAGTCAAGCGCGTCGACAGCTGGATTGACAAGCAGCCACAGAGCCTAAGTATCCACACCTTGGTTGAAGGTGCTCAGACTCGAGGTCGAAGAGTTAGGCCAGTCAGAGGGTACATGCAGGAGCAGTTTGCTTGGCTAGGGCCGTTTCGTCTGCAGTGTAGATGGTTCTCACAAAGTTCAGATGAAAACCAGGCAGACGTCGCATGAGACGGGGGATTTCTGAAGTTGACATGCAATTCCTATCTCGGTGTCTGCTTTTCTGTGGCGTGTGGTGCTCATTCAGGCACCACAGCAGAAAGCCAAATTTTGCTCGGAGAATTCGTTGTCAAGCTATGAATGTCAAAACGGATTGTGGCTTTCCGACTGGCAGAATCAGAAGGAGCCTGGCTCCGTACCGAAACATGCAATTTGTTGCAAGTGACTGTTGATTTGTTGGCAACGACGCTGCTTGCTGACCGCTGACGTCTCGGGATGCGCAATGTGGAATGTGTCCTCCAAAGACAATGATGATGATATTGTGCAGAGGACTACGGAGCAGGTACACAGAAGATAACATGGATGGCCGCCTCGATCCAAAGTGCAAAAGTGTCCCGAGACAAGGGAGAGACGAGGGCGCAGGTGCCGCAGAATGAACTCAGCCAAGATTGGTGTAATTATTCCGACCCAAGGGTCCGACCTGATGGCGTTGGCTCAGGAGAGTGAAACTTCAGGTAGCAGAGCCTTCCCGCGGAGGGATATGAGACGGTCTTCCGTACCTCAGAGGCGAGGCGAAAAACCCTGCCATTGGTGTGAGCAAGCATGCAGTTGACGGGTTGATGGCTGTTGGCAAGGTGTTGATGGTGTGCAAAACGGTCGCTCTCTTGCCGTTTTGGGAAGCCGGTTGTCGTCCATGTCGATCACGGCGATGACGTCCTGCTGGGCTGGACGTGAATCAGGACTGAGGAGCTAATGTGAGGCCAGGATTAGGACCGTACCGGACTGGTCAGTTGGCGTCTGGCGCTTCTCAGGGCACGGCGAAGTTTCCCATCCTAGATTTCAATCTTTCCAGGCAAGATATGGAGAGTTTGGCCTCGTTTCTCCGGTGCTTGGTGGAATAGTGTTGAATAACTCTATTGCCGATTGGTAAAGAGAGATCCTGCTGTGATAGCACATCGTCAAGAGGCGCCGCTCCAGGGTGCTTAATTCCGAGACTCCATTTGTCCAAGATCCTTTATCGACTCGAATATTGAAGTCGCAATTCGTCTCTTCTGCGGGATGAACGGAATATGGCCCATTGCCCTGGAGATTCGACGGCGCCGAACCGACTGCTGATGCCTAGGGCAGGGGAACTGCTCGGGGTCCCTGACTAACAGATACGGTCGGTGGCCAGTAACAACTAGAAAGGCAGGCGGGAATTTGACCGACGTCAGGGTCAACGGAAATGATGGTGACTGGACCTGAAAGATTGTGTTAGCGCGTGGTGACGACGGGGAGTTTGTGGCCGAGGGACGTCGACGTCCCCCCAAAGACCGTTCGGGAGACGGTTGGCGAATTATTGTCTTTGGCTAGGAATGGCCTGTACTGGGGCCAATGGAAGATGCTGTTTGGTGCATAAACATGAACACGTAGGGCGCCCACGGCTGCGTTCTCTCTTCCTCTCGATTACTTCTTCGTTTGCATCGATCAACCGGGTTGGATGTCACAGAAAGAAATTGCTTCATTTGCAACTTCAAGAGGCCAGAAAGTCTAGACCGCGCCGTTGTCATGGTTGAAGATGGGCCATCTTGAGAAGGCAGGAAGAAGGCAGGAGGAACTTCGGAACTTGCAAACTCGCTCTTGCCATTGGAATTTGAGGTACCTGGGTACTTATTACTTCCAGATTGCTTTGTCAGGAAAGGAGAGGTACGTATTCCTCAGTGGACTACGCAGTAAGTTTGAATGGAAGGAGAGGAACGTTCAACAGAAAACGGGAGGGCAGGAGCAAGCCAACGACATGCTGCATCGTCGACGGTTCGTCAAAACTTCAACGGTCAACCACAGCCAGAGAGACGTCGATGTTGCGCCCTTCCAGATTCCTTCAACATCGAGAAAGGCAATGTGCCCCTCCAAACATGCACTCATGAGCTTCAGAAAACCATACCGGCCTGTCGCTATTGGTTGCCTCGTCGCAGTCTCTGTTGCTTGCCACACGCTCATCCTCCACTTCTCAAACCTTAACTACCACGATCCCTTCCTCTCGCGGACATTGAAGCGCCCATTGTCGTCCAACGTCGCCTGTCGTGTGCTCCACCGAGCCGGTAATCCGACATTTGACTCCAACCATGTCCATGTTCAAGTGGGTGTCTCTGAGCGACCTTTCACAGCCCCTGGCCCGTCGGGCTCAGTCCCATACATCAGGTTCCAGTGCCAGTTGCAAGACTCTATACTCTGGTGTCTGCACTTCGTACACTGCGAATGCTGTGGCATTGTTTGGCCAGCGGCATATCCAACACCATGCCCCGTTTCAACCCAACCAACACCTCCTGCATCTTCGGCCTCAGTTTCCCTGCATCTACCCGCCTGTCGTGCCTCTTTCCCTGATGGTTGTCAGTCGTCGACAATGCAACCGCCAAGCACCAAGCCCAACTATGGGACGTGTCGAAAACTCTGGATTCCTCTCCGCGCCGCCGTCCCCCGGGCTTGAGTTCAACACCATACGACACTAGGCGTTCGGAAGTATGGATATCACTACCATTATTGACTGGGCGATGCCGACGGAATACAGCGGCCGACGGCAGACCACCCCGCACCACCTCACACACTTTCAACCCACCTCAACTTCTCGTCAACACCTTGGCTGGTCAGATGCCGCCACCGAAACCTGACTTCGCCTTTCCCTCTCCATCGGACTACATCTGCAGCATCTCGCCTTTCTGCAAGGCGCATACCCATATTATCTGCATACAAAGGCCACGCCACAGCGCAAAGCATACTACCAAACAAGCAATGACTTGCGTCTGCCCGCCCTGACTCGATCCTCCTTGGGCCTTTCTGCGTTTACAAACCGCAACTGCCGCGTGGGGTCAATGGGGCTGATCTTTGAGCCCCAAAGATGCGATGCAACTCGACATGTCTCCGTTGCTTGCTCACCGCTATGCTCTGGCGACACCCGGCTGTTGTCGCAGTATTTCCCTCACTCGCAGGTTGCGGCGTTTCTTGCAGAGGCAAGCCGCAAACGCATGGAAGAAGGCAACAGGTGCAACGTCCCCCAGGCTGCCTTACCTGTGAAAGGCGACGAACGATACTCAACACAAGGGATGGCTGTCTTGACAGCCACGCCGACGACCAAAAAGAGGCAACGGCGATACTCTCCCCCGGTTTTCTTCCGTTCAGACAAGGAGCATCCCATTTCAGTTGCTTCGCCAAACAGCCCTGCCGAAAGACATGATCCTAGCAGGCCTGTCGTTGACGGTGTACTATTCATTGGCCTTGCCAATTGGCTTGACTTACCCACCTGTTCAACGCGTTCCTTCGGTGAACAACCATGGAGACCACTTCGCTCTGGACACTAACTCCTCTGGAGAAGCTTTTACTCTCGTCTGCTGTGGTCCCCGTCAGACAACGTTGACACTTGGACAGGGGCAGTCCCGGAGACCCGCCAACAACGTCCGTTCCGGCGAAGCCCAAGACGGGGATTCCCCCGTCCTGACAATCCCAAGCCACCAAACAGCGCCGTTGGGTTCACGCCCGACCAATGTCGGGCACATCCGTCTCAAGGGCATTTGCTGTTCATTTCAGGCCGTTCCGCTTTATTGACCCACGAGTGACCTGTTCTAGCCTCCGGAGACCGTCGTCTCGGTGAAGGAAAGAAAACTCTGAGATGCTTATTCTCGCATCTCGATCTCGCAACGTTTCATCCAGATCGGTCGACGATGGCGGACCTTAATGTGCTACGTGCGCGAGTTTGATACGAGATGATGCTCTCCACGAAGCTTGGAAGATGCATGTAGCAGACACAAAATTCACGCTGAGCTCTCCACGGGCAGGTCGATGAGGTTTGGAATGGTCTGTTTCCCACGTGGTTCACTACAGTGCCAAGAAAACACCGTAACGTCATCTGAATTGAGGCCATGTAGCCTCCGTAGATTAAACCTGAGCTGGCGACTGTGCGGCTGAGCGTGCTGACCAGTCACGCAGATAATGGCACTCTAGATATCGTTGGCGCTTCTAACCAAGTCAATGCCCCGGGAGCTGCATTGCCTAGCAAGACAGGCAACGACACCGACTACAGTGAATAGTCGACCTGAGCACTAATGTGCCCTCAAGCGGCACTTGGCCATGCGTGATGGAACTAGTTCTCATCCAAGCGTAGTCCGTTCTTCCACGTGCCGTGATTGGGCTCGATATTGTCGACCAGCTTTTGATCTAGTTCACGAAAGGCTTAGACAAGGCGCAAACAGATGGACTATGCGGCTTAGCTTCGCCTCTCTACCATCTCTCGTCATCTCATCAGAACACGTCTTCTGTTCTCAAGAGTATGCCTCAAAGTAAATGGCAGGATGCGGTAGGTTTGTGGCAGGTAGCAGCAAACTCAGCAATTGCCGAAGATGGCGCCAAATACGGACAAAAACTCTGCTCGTACGCAAGGGCCCGCAACCGGGACCCTCCTTCGCCTCACTTTTGTCCTTTTTGAGGCCAACAACCCGCCGAACCAAAGTATACAGAAGGCGTCCGGCCTTGGAAGATAACTTTCGCGGGCCGGGGAAGACACAAAAGTGTATAGCCTGTGCGGCTGCTTACTTTACTGAATGGACCCTTTGTCCCGGACACCCGGACGAAACTGTTCTCGGTGAAGCGAAGTGGGGTTGGCCAAGAAAGCCTGTGGTGAAGCGGGATAATACTACGGTATCAGGCCAAAGTTTAACCCCCTTGTCAGGTATCTTCGCCCGTGCTTTTCGAGATTACATCAGCAGCATTACTTTCGAGATTCTTGTGCACGTCGAACACAAATCTGGCCATTGAGAGTCACTGCTCTACCCTGGCCAGACCCACGCTACCTGGTAGGGAGTTTAAACTTACCCCTATAGACCAAGTAACCCGGGGTTCGTGGTCGACCGCTCCGGGGAAGGTGTCCGGGTCTTCAGGCTGTGTCCGTCCCGGAGACGGTGTGCGGGGGCGCGTATGTTGACGTTGACTAGAGCTAGAGATGGAGCAGGAGTACAGGTCGACGGAAACTCTGACTGAAGTTGATTAATGATGAGTTGGCGTAGTCCACATTGTCCACTTCGTGCGTCGTTGGTCTGACGCCGGTCCGGATTGAGCTAGACGACCGTTGATGGCGCCGGACCCGAAAGAGTCTCCATTCCCATGCTGGGTTATCCCGTGGACAAAAGCTGTCAAAACCACGGCCGCGGATGGAAGTGATGGCGTGCACATCTTTTGAGACTGGCTTCGGGTGAGTTGATGTTTCGAAACGAGTAAATAGACACGCTGTCCTGCTGAGTACGTAAAAGAATCTAGACCATCGTCTGCATCAAACTCAGAAGAAAACGGGGAGTGGATGAATATGCCATCCACCAATCTCATAACCCCCCACCCCTTCCCCGGCCCTATCTAACACGGCACACGCGGGATCTAACCAGATCTCTACGCCAAACTTCCCATGGGATCCCACAGCGGCAGCACAGTCGGCTCAGTCCCAATAACCCCGCGGACCTCCTTGCTCAGGAACCGCGGATCAACAACAGCCTGGTAGACAAACTCATCCATCCACGCGTCGCTCATGACGAACCATCCCTTATCGCCCGCGCTCTCGCCCCAGCTATTCTGCACCCTCCACCGCACGCTCTCGCCGGTCTCCTCGTCGATGTGCACGGCAGTCAGGACCATGGCGTGCGTCATGGCGCTCTCGCCCGTCCGGAGGCGGCTGGCCTTATCCATGCCCAGCAGGGAGACGTTGAAGCCGAGCTCGTAGTCGATGAGGTCGAGGTCCATCACCCCGGCGGCGGAGTTGCTGAACTTCCCGACGTCGGAGCCGAAGAATACGGGGAGGCCTGCTTTGATCATGGCTACGCAGGCGGATTTGAGGGTGGGCATGGAGACGTTTACGTAGGTTACGCCGCGGCCGCCTACGATGTTGCCGAGGCGGTCGACGGTCAGGAGGGTGAGGGGTTCGTGGCGCGGGTCGTGGACGAGGGAGACCATGGAGTCGATTACGGAGGAGGTGATGCGTAGATCGGAAGAGTAGATGTCGCGGGCGAAGGCCTGGGGCGTTGTTTTGAGGGTGTGCGGTTTGGAGGATTTGTCGAGGTAGGTCCAGGTGAATTCGTCGCGGGGGTTGGGGGGCGGGCCGAGGGCGAGGGTGAGGATGGAGAGGATCTCGCGCATCATTTTCTCTTTTGTCGCCGTGAGGGTCTCTGCTGTAGTTGACGGGGAAGATTGGACGAGCTTGCGGAGGATGAGGGCGTATTCGCGGAGCTTCGTCTTGACGATGGAGTTGAGCACACCAGAGTTCATGGCGTTCCACGAGTCCGGGTACAGCGCCTGCGGGACGAGGCCGTACTTCTGGACGAGGTTGTAGACCATGTCCCACTGCCCGCCATCGCTCACGATGTCGCCCAGCAGAGCCTGGACGAGGCGTCCGTCGAGGTCTTCGCCCGCGGCGGCGGTGTCGATGATTTGCTCGAGAAAGTAGTTGCTCTTCTCGAGCTTGTCCCAGAAGAAGAGGTAGGACTGGGAGAGCTCGAACGAGTCGAGGGCGTAGCGGCGCATGAGGGCGACGCGGAAGACGTTCGTGGAGGCGAAGAGCCAGCAGCGGCCCGAGGAGCGCTGGTTCGTGATGGGACCGCCTTCAAAGGGGATGCGGGTGTTGAAGATTTGGGGGTCGGCGAGCTTGGTTGCTGTTGAGGTTAGGACTGTGCGGGGGTCTGCTGTGCTCAGGGCCGTGAGGGCGAGTCTGCGGAAGACAATGAGTTAGCTTTTTTGTGTTCTGAGATACCTTATCGTGGAGAATGGGGCTTGGTGAGTGTGTACTTGTTCTTTGGGTCGGCGAGGAACCTCGACTGCCAAGACTGCGTCTGCTGGACGGGGAGGCCCTCTGGCTCGCGGACGAGTCTGATGTCTCGCTTCTCGTCATCGCTGCTGCTGGAGGCGACGTTGACGAAGTCGTCGTCGGTTACTTGGAAGCGGCGGAGGCGCTCGAGGAGGGCCTTTTCGTTGGAGGCGTCCACGGCGGGTTTGGATGCTTGGGAACCCATCTTGGCTACTCTATCTTGTGTTGCGGACTAGGTCGTAGTTGAGGTTGTGGTTGTGGTTGAGCTTGAAGCTGAATGTGAAGTTAGCTTCCTCACAAGCAATGTAAGGGAAGCTGAGCGCGGTAAAATAACGGGACGTCACGGATGTCGACGCCTATTGTTGCAGAAGAGAAACACGATCACGCAATCGTTAGAGCTCAGAAAGCTTGGGAGGTTAGATGAGAGCTCAAGTCCAGATCTAACTACCGATGAAGAAGGCTGGGCTGAGGTTGTGCTATTTAAGACAAAGGAGCTGGCAGCACGAGTCGTAGACTAGAACCCCCCGCGACCCCTCACACCAACCATCCTTCGTTCCGATCCGCCTGATACCGGCCTTAGAGAAGCGGGTATAGTTGTCTCTCCGGGTTGCTTCGCTTGTGCTTGCTAGTTATCTTGGTAGGGAAGGTCATGAACAAGCTTCCTGGGGTAAAGTTGGGTGTGTGGTGCCCGCACTTGCGCGTCTCTCTTCTCTGTCTCACTTTTTCTCTTATCAGTTGGAGTCGAGTCCGAGAAGGGATGGAGGGGTCGGCGATTGCTCTAACGTGCTTCATGGGGGAAATCCAGCCATACAGCGACGAGGGTTTGGGGAACTTTGGGGTTGGGTCGACAGGGATTAGGTGCCCACGAGGGAGCGATTGGAGAGTCACGCACTCGCAGGCCGGGGGAATGGGGAACCATCAAGGTGCTTACTCTGATACGGAATGTCGGAGAGAGGACCACATGATGAGGTGGGCTTGAGGGGACTGATTGGGTTGTTTGTCGTGTTCTTTACTATAAGATTGTGAGGTTTTTGAGTGATGGCGACGATGATGCGGAAGCACGCCATAGGGATCCACGATTGTCAAGTGCAGAAACGCTGGTTTACGTGTGCATCTTTGTTGCAAGGTAGTTATCGCTTATGGGATCTGATTTCCAGATGAGCATCGGTTGCTTCCGAATTCTGTTGGGCTTGTTTTTCGAAGGGGATATCTTGACCTACTCCGTCTTCCCGGTGATTAAGAGGTACTACCTCCTGTTTGGCGTTATCAACAGCCTAAGACACATAGAAGCGGGAAGCAGCAGTTGCATGTCTACAAAGTTGGGAAACCGTTCAGGCTGGAACAGGAAACGCGTGGGAGATAGCATAACACTGCAATCGAGTCCAGATTCGTGCACGGCGAAACGGATAAGCCTCAAGAACTAAGTTGTATTCATAAACTACTGCCGCGACCATTATTTCGCAAATGATCTCTTCGTCATTTGACTCAGAGCGTAGTTAGTCGTCTTAGACCTCTCTTTCGTCCATATATGCCTTGGAATACTCCTCCAAGGAATTCGTATGGTCTTTTGCCGAGCTCATGGCAGTGCTCCTTGGAATTCTGCCCAGGTCTTCTTATCCTTATATTTCATGTTTCTCAACGGTTACGAACTGTAGATTCGCCACCAAGGGCTCTGCCTTTACTTTTAAGCGATCTGCTAGCTTGCTTTGAGCATCTCGACCTCCTTCTGCTCTTCGATATCGACAACGACTGCGGATTCCATTACAATGTTGGCATACGAGGTAATCTTGATGTTGATTCGCTTCCTCTCCTCGGATAAAGCTCGAGTGTGTCCACTGCGCCAGGATCCATGGATACGCGGGCAACTTGCGCCTCTATACCCGGCCCCAGCTACAGTCTCGGAGAGAGCTCGTTTGTCGATGCGAGAAATCTCGACTCCGCCAGTGTGTTTTCTTTACGTTTGCTGAGATGATCACGGGAATTCTTCGTCCTGTCTCATTAGTCGTTGTCTCAACTACTTACCCACAGATCAAACTACCTTACAGTCACGAATCGCCTCACGCACTTTAAAATGATAAGGCACTTATGGGGTTATAACTGTGGTTACCTTTTATTTTCTACTTGACCGGCCGTAATTATCCGTAAAGTATACGCATTCAATCTTGTATACCAAGCATTAATTATTTGCGGGGTAATAATGAGAGCGTACGGTCGATATAAGGTGTTGAAGTAGACATGCCTTGATGTTAGGTGGCTGACCGCCATCGAAGTTGGCCACCCGAGGAGTCCCTTCGCTGACTTTGACATACTCCATCCAGGCCGCGACCACAGTGTGACGAGCTATGTGACGAGCTGAACAAGTACTGCAACTCTGAGTTTCGAATCACCTTCTTTAAGCCTAGTTGTGTTGGGATATCGGATGCAGTGATCATTTCCCAAGTAGATCGAGATGGCGAATCAGTCTTCGGAGAGTTGGTCGTTGCGAGAGTATAGGACAAGTTGACGTTCAGAATTGGTCAGGAGGTCATTCTCTTCTGAATTGGAATTGGAAGAGGGAAATAATTTCAGAAGATGGTCCCCAGCACCCACAAGCTTTTTCGACTCTTCAATCGTCTCCTGCGGTGCGGGGTCGTGGAGCTCAAGTTTTAGGAGCTCATTAAACACTATTTTACTCAGATCAGCACTTCTGTAAGCTGGTGACTTTGGAAGTGCTAAAGACTCACCTTTTCGGAGGATTGATGCAAAAAGGTCCAACGCTTTAAGTGCATCTTCTACCTTGGGTCTGAATGAACCTACATGTAGTAGCTCCCTTTCTCGCCATATCTTGATTCTCTTTTGGATCGCCGGCCAGGATTCAATCTGAGTCCCAGCCGTATATCTAACTTCGAGAAATGCTACCAAGCCCAATCTGAGCTTGTATATGGTATGAAATTGCTCGCATTCTTCCACCAGTCTTGTTACCGAGTCAATCGGTCTCTCCTGATCCATACTCGCCGTGAATATGGAACGGAGTGATGACGATAGTTGAACTTTGAAAATACGTGTAAATGGGTCAGGCCAGATGCGAAGAAAGCAAGAGTGGCCTATAAGTAGGCCAGAAGCCCTCCTCATTGCATCGGCCTGGAGATGCTTCACACAAAGAGACTGTATGAACCTGGCAGCAAGGTGGCAGCACCGATAGAACAGACTGAACCCTCAACGAACCGAACTTTTATTCTTATCCTTTGTCTACCTAGGTATGTGTACGTTCAGTCTTTTGGAAATTGGTCGAATCTCAAAACATCCTTGCACTGGCCAGAGCCGCCTGTGGCGGTTTCCTAATCCTTTGTCCTTCAACCAAGGGCCAACGTTCACTGTTCAAGAGGTCAAGAGTATGACGAAAATCGAGGCGTAGTTTCCTCAAAGTCATTGCTCCAGAGTTGGTGACTCAGTGGGATGCAGTCGAACAGATGCGGGTACACGATTGAGGGGACGGCTGGTGGTGTACCTGATGATTTGAATCTCAACGTCATGTGGCACTGTCACAAGCACGCGATAAAGAAACCCAGAACATCATAGGAGTTTCCTCCTGGGATATGTAAACCATCGGCCCGAAGACACATTCAAATCACTGTCTCTGCTTTTCGTTTGCAGTCTTACAACAGAAAGAGGCCATGGAGGCTGACCCAGGGGGTACTAGGGGTGCACCTCATGAAAGATAAGTTCTTAGGCACCTGTTCAGTGGAAAGGAGGGGAGGTGAGGTCTGGGGTGTTTGAATGCTGGACACCCCTAACGTCCAAAGCGAAAGCGTGTTTTGGCCCTTCTCAAAGAAATCTATGGAAAACCGCATCTGTGGGAATTATGCCTTGATACCTGTGGGCACATCTTTAGCATCGCTCTCAGCGGCCCTTTCGGTGTTGGGTGGGGCTCGCTACAGGGACCGTCCCGATGAACCCCCAGGCCTAGGCCCGATATGAGCCGGGAGGGCTACGCCGAGCCGGAGAACCACCGTCGTGGCCATACATATGCCGAGAAATTCTTCCCAGTTCACTCAAAGCGGCAAGTAGTTGTATGGCGCTTTCTAGTCGTGACGACATGCCTCGGCACCTACAGTACTTAAAAACTTGCGCGGTCTCTTGCCGCGCTGAAGGTAGTGCTCCTCGTAATGCCCTCCGTAGAATTGCCAGAAAGCATCAACGGGGGTTATTATACTTGCATGCGATGTTGCTCTGCAATTTCCAAAGGAGGAATTTCTGATCTAAGCGTTATGTTTACTCACCTGTCTTCAGCTGCGAGCTACCAGCTACTGCCTTGCCTTATGCTCAGGCCCTTCCGCTCTCCAGAGCCGGCGACGAGTACCTTAGACACTGGGTGCCATGTCAATTTTGACATCGTCGGCACGTACAACTAGAAGAATATCCCAAATCAGACGCTTCTTGTTGTAGCGTTAGGAGGCAGATAAAAGACAAAAGCAAAGAGCATGAGAGACGGGGTAAGCCAAATCTATATGCCGCGACCCGGGACCCCACCCTGCACGGGAGGTCCGGGCTCGGGTCGGGAAAAGAGGGTCCAAAAGCTACAACCGCCCGGGCCTTTGTGAGTTGCTTTCTCGAAAGCTTCAGGCGTGTTGTTGTATCGACATGACTTTCGCGAATACTAATGAATGATGCAAGAGTATAGTGCGCGCTACTCCGTACTTTTAATCGCTCATGAATGCACGGGGCGCCGTATTGTGTCGCGAGCATGCTCGTTCAATGCCTTACTCCTAATTTACCTTACCCAGAAGAGAAGCATCTGACAGGAAGATGGCAAGGTTTGGCTAAAGTCACAAGGTCGATGATCTGTCATCCTGATCGAGTGGCTTGAGCCGAATAGTTGACGGAGCTCATCAAGTCCCTGAACCATGGTGGCAATAACTATTCTAAGCGGTCTACACCTAAACATGCGCGGGCACCCCCCCCCCCCCAAAAAAAAAACAAAAACAAAAAGGGCGCTGGGCGCTGGGACTTCTGTCAGTACATACCTCACTCTTATATAATAGAGGGAATTACTTGATTTATGAAGGATGCTCGATTGTTGATTGTTGAGGAGAAAGCCTGCAAGATGCGACATCCCGTTTCGCGAGCCCTTTCCTGCATCTGGCGTCCAGTGTGACATCTCGATGCGTCTTTTTCTCATGAGCGGAACATATTATTTGATAATCATGCTGTATTTTTCAATATTTATGATGTTTTTCTTCTTCCTTTTTCAGAGCCCAATAGTTATTGCTATTTGTTGAATGAACGACAAGGTGAGCCACATCTGTGGTAAAATCTGTCCAGAAACCTTCTGACCAAATGAACGAGCCGGAAAGCGCCCCATTCTTCGTAGTAGCTCTGTTTGTCGTGTGCCTGTTTTTCCCAATTTCCGTGCATTCTGAGATGCAACAATCTTCCCCTTAGACAACAGACGACATTTATATCTGCGGGGCTGATCTAGGAACTGAAATTGGCGAGGGACATCGACGAGTCATCCTTAAAGGTAATGCCTCTGTCGGCGAGGGACATAGGTGAGCCTTCCCCAAGATTCAGTTCGATATTTTTTAGCGATTGATATAACTCTGAATCGTGACCTGGCATATCCTCGCGTTCGACCTTTTCCCTGTTATTGGCTGCTCCCGTGAGTATGTCTCTCACTGCATTACCTCAATCAGCAATCTTTCCAATATTGCTTTTTAAATTTGGCACTATATTACCTTTTTTGAAATCGGTTATAACGTACTCCAACCTCGCCTTCTCGAGTATGTTGCACTTGTCTTCGTATTGAGTCTTTCGCGCCCTCAAGACCAGCCACATGGGGGCATATGTGTACCAATCCTCAGGGTAATCCGCAGTGCGTTCGAAGATCTGTTCAATGACTTCTCGGCAATCATCTAAAAGAGCCACTGTATCTTCGCCGGTTGATGGAGGAGGTTCTTGTTGGCTCTCCCCGACGACTGCCTTAATTGCGATAGGAAGAGAGTTCATGGTAGAAACGTTGGTGGTGCGTTATTAGCCTAGATACCTGGGAAGGAGAAATGAGTCCTTTAATAGACTAAAACACAAAAGATTCATCTCATTGCTTCACCCATAGACATTCAGGACAAAGAGGCATGTTCAGCGAATGCCCTCAGCCGACCCGACTCGTCGCGCCTATGACGATCGAGCTTGAACGCACATACTGGTCACTTGGCGATCCATTCTCTTCTTTCTCTTTGTCGACCAAGCATTGTACTGAGCAAGGCAAGAAGTCACAAGTCTACCGACGTAAGCGAAACGCTTATTTGAGATCGTCCGCGGCGGTTCTCCCAATCCTTTGTGCTTCGACCCAGGATCCCAGTACGACGTTGGCGGTCGGAATTCCAGGTGTCTACAGTCACATGCAACGGTTCCCTATGGGCATAGAGATCTCACAATTACGAATATCCTAGAGTCACAAGCAAAAATTCGTATTAAGTGACTACTGGAATTTCCCTGCCTATTTTAACCTCGATTTTCCTCCTTATTCATTCAAGGCAATGTTGCAAGTGCATTTGCGGTACATTAGTGACGGCGGCGTGACGGAGGCGGAGGAGGAGGTGGTGTTGGTAGGCCTGGCTGGCAGTGGCACACTTCCAATATAGTCAAACTTCACAGTCAAATAGAAGAAGCTTTTAATAATAATGGTCTTTTTTTTCCTTTTTCTAAATGTCTTTTTCTACCTTTTTTTGGTCGTTGATAAATTGAGCTTCACGCGGCAGGGGGAGAACTATAATAATGCTGGGGAAATCTTCAAGAAACAAGATGCAAGCCGGATGAGAGATGGAACGTGTCCAGAGCCACGTGAAGGAAAGACACCAGCCGAAAAGTGCCGCATTCTTCGTAACAGCCCAAAATTCTTGATTCATATTCTTCAAGTCCGGCGGTGCTGCGGTTGCATACCTTATACAGCGGTTACTCCTCAATGCTAATGTTGATCTCCTCACAGCTCGCTTGGTAACCCCGCGTTATGGTTGCCCACCGTTGAAGTGACACTACGTGCCCGCGTTGACTGTTGGAGATTTACGGATGGATTGCTTCAACCAGCAGGCGTTTTGTTTGCTTACTTTGCCGGCCGCGGGGATGGGTAATTTGGAGGGTCGATTCGCTCGAGAGCATCCTTTGCTTTGCTCTGCAAGTACTCCGGGGAGTAGGAGGGGACGAAGCTTTCCTTGAAATCGCCCGAGAATTCGGCATAGTGGTTCCTGATAATTTTGCAAAACATTGGAATCCTTTCGAACAACAAGGTGCCCAGTGTTGACTTCGGACCGAGGCATGCCTCAAGATCTTCCTTCCCGGAACTAGATTTGGAGTCGATCTTGCCGAAATCTTTCGTCGTAGGCTTCTCGCCCAAAATTTTGTTACCCACTGTGGGATTTGCCTTCAACATCTCGCGGACTGTACCACTCCCGTCAGCATTGAATACCTGAATATCGGACCGTCGCGATGAATTACCTTGGATGAGATCATACCACAGTAAATCTAAGCACATTTGGATTCTCCTACGGAAGTTCGGGTCTGCGTCAGGCTTCGCCAGGTTTTCGTCGAATATTTTTTCTCCCTCTTCTGACAAGTCTCCGTTGTCGTCTGCACCCATGATTTTGATAGCCCACTGCATAAAGCTATGCTGAAGGTTCATAAGGGCATCTTTGTAGCCAGTATCGGAAGTCTCCGTGATGGCGCTGGCGAACATCAACAAGCACTTTTCAACAAACTTTGATGTCTTCTCATGTCCAAAGCGGAATATGCTTTTTTCGTCTTTAAAGGGACTGTAAATCGGTATCTGAGCCATGATTATGGTGTAATGCGGTGTGGTTTCGATTCGGTTGCAGAGATGTTTTGTGAGAAGTGACCAAGCAATTTTGGAAAATGAAGATGAAGATGGCGTCTTATGTATTCCAAAAGATATTCAGCAAATGCCCTCAACCGGCTTATTCCATAACGGGCCCGCGATAACTGAGCCTGACAGCACCCACTGAACAGTTGGTGATTCAGACTCTTTATCTACCTTTGTCTAGCTAGTCATCAGTTTGAACTTCTGAGGATTGATGCAGTTCAAATGTGATTCCAGATACATTTACGTCCAAAGGTTGAATCCGACGAGATCGTGTGTGGCGGTTTACTCAGTGCTTTCATCGTTGTGGTACAACCAAGGACCGGGCCCCAGCATGTGAGAGGACAAAAAGCGCAACCGAGTTTTGAGAGACCGGCGGCATGTACTGTACGGGCACGTATGACCGGTAAGAGAACAACTGCTTTACTGCGATCCCGTGTAGTAACGCTAATGACAGCGATAGGAGGACTTGTTACGCAATCAAGCCTCGACAGTCTTTGGTTAGGTGGAACGTGTTCAATACGAGCTCGAATAGAGGCACTAAGGACAGCTCGTGGAATTTCCGAGGCGGTAAAACCGCCATTGAGAGAGGTAACCACGATTGAAGCCTCATCTGCAGTAGCTGAAAGAGGCCACAGAGGCATAGCTCCCATGAGGCTGGTGTTGCTGTTGATGAGGACGGCATGTATGAATTTGGCACCAGTCTCATGATCCATTCACTTCCCGCGAGTTCGGGAAGCGAACAAGGTCGCCTGTTCAGTGGCTTTCGTTAAGGAGCACATGAATCTGGCAGCTATGAAGGCGGCGAATCGTAGGCTTGGTACTTTCTTCTATTCGATGCCGCCAGAAGATTCTTCCACAGCCATTATTGTAGGGTTCTCAGTGGCTCATACATGTCGAGTACATGGCGCTACCTGATTGCAATAGTTAAGCACTCACGACGTTGCGGCAGCATATAGTTACCTACCTCCAAAGTACAATTAATCCGGATGTGGGTATACAACACCATCACGCGGAGCAGACGAGGGCTCACATAGAGAAAGCGAAGCGCAACTGCGCTCTTGAACAATTGCTGGAGCAATGTCGATGGAGATCATGGGATGAAAGTCTAATGAGTACAGACGTGCCAAGGTCTGGATCTCAAAATCACAGTATACTGATATCTTCGGAGAGCTCTGGCGTAGAGGTTTGATGGCCAACATGAGTCTTTGAAGGTTCTCTCTGGAGAGCTCAGCTGGGGGTTTCTCCCGGGCCTTTCCTGGCCATGACTGAGTTCATTCTGGGTATGATGGCGGTGACAACGATGACAGGCACTCAAAGCCCTGCTGAGGGATGTGTAGTGTACCGAGAAATTATGGTGCCGCTTGACAAGCGCTGTCCACAGATGTGTCCCACAAGCTAAACCTTGTTATCTGGGTATAGCTGTTGAATGAAGCGGCCAAAACCAAATGAGACAAAATCAATCAATCAATACGAACGACTTGCGTCCGAGTGGGTCGGTTGACTGTCATCTTTGTACGGGTCGTAACATCTAGTCGGATCTTAAGTCCGCAGCGGCTTTTAATTCTTAGCTCCGTAAGGTAATCGAAGCAGTTCACCTTACAGCGATGTAGTTTTCCTTCCCTTTCTTTCGTTATGCTAAATGATTGGAATCAGTTCAAGTAATGTCAAACGGCAATCTGGCAAGCGCAGCAATGGAAGGAGATCATTCAAACACAGTGTTGATCATTGGTGGAACTGGTAAAGTTGGCCGCCAGCTCACCAAGCTCTTTGCGGCGACGCCAGTTCAGGTCTATCAAGCCTCCCGCAAAGGGTCGACGACGACAGAGGCGGGCGCCGAGAACATCAAACCGATTGCCTTCGACTGGGACGATGAGAAGACATGGAACACGGTTCTAGAAGTTGGCGCGACGAGCGTATTCCTGGTGGCGCCACCAGGGGGTCCTTTGCCGCCGGTGGAGTTGTTCATTGATCAGGCGCGACTCAAAGGACATGTGAAGCGATTCGTTCTGCTGAGCGGGAGTCCAGTCGAGCCGGATATAAATAGCCAGGGAATGGGTCGACCTCATGCCTATCTAAAGCAACTTGGTGAGAAGGGCGAAGTGGAATGGGCAGCGATCAGACCGACATGGTTCCAACGTAAGTGCGCGCCTATTCCTAGGTAGGATCTGGGGAAGTGCTATTGCTGATCACTGAACAGAGAACTTTGCGGAATTAGAAAACTACCGCGAATCTATTGTGAAAGAAGGTGTTGTCTACTCTGCCACCGGGGACGGAAGGATTCCCTGGGTTGCGACAGAGGATATTGCTGCGTGTGCTTTCCAGCTACTTACCCAAAAGAGTGCTCCAAACGACGAGTATTTGATTCTTGGGCCCGAGCTACTCAGCTACGGCGATGTAAGTGCAGTCGTCTAACTAGACCTTCTCGCAGTAGGAGTAACGATGGTATACAGATCGCCGAGGTCCTTTCCAAAACTCTCGGCCGCGAGATCACGCACAAGAACCTCTCAGTTGACGAGCTTGTGGATTACTATGTTCGGCAAGGTCTACCTACGCATATTGCAGAGATGCTAGGCAACGCAGACTTGGCTATCAAAAACGGGAGTGAGGACCGGATGAACAGCGTTGTTGTCGAGTTGACAGGGAAACGCCCATCACGATTTTGTGACTTCGCGGAGAAGAATAAGAAGACCTGGGCGCCACAAGCCTGAAGGGTTTGTTGATCTAAACATGATTTGAACAACCCGAGATGGATGATGATTGTACGCCAACCGTATCTGAAGGGAGATGCGAACTTTTCCCCTATTTCACATATTGGCAGTGTACCGAAGTCGAGTTTCATGCACAGAGCCATCGCTACCGAGGATATCCTAAAGCCAAATAGACGTGAGGCAAATCTTCCCTTGTTCAATGCCTCTCTTGCGCTTCTTTCAAGCTCATGTGCGCCGACTCGCTTAGTCTCTTCTTTCTCCACGACAAATATAGTAGCGTTTCCGCCACGCTCTATCCACTCCCAGTCGTCGATGACATATGCGTAGCCGGATTCAACGATTCCTCCCTATCCGTTGATGGAAACTACACTGGCCGTCGAGTAAAAACGCGAGGCCATCGCGTAGGCATTGAAAACCGACTCTGATGTTGAATACGTAAGAAGACAGGTAATCAGGAAGCCCGCATCATACACGTTCATATACCACGATTGATTCTGAGATAAGTGAAGAATTCTATTCCGGAGCTACCTGATCTAGGTAAACCAGCCAAAAGCAATAGTCGCATTCTTCGCAATTACCAGTGTTCCACTGTGTTTCCCAAGCCGCGATAGTACCGTACTTTCCCAAGGCCGACGATGGTCTCCTGGCAGCTGATTCAAAAAGCCCGTTGGTATCGCTGTCTCCTCCTTTAGAAAGCCGCGACTGTCGTTCCATCCACTTCTCTCTGCCGAACCAAAGGAGAAAAAGGAGATGGATGCTTGGACTTCCGGAAACCGAACTCTTCGCAGGAATGATTCAGTGAACATGCTGGTTTATCAATCCACCCTCTATGGCACCTTTGCTCACAGTCTCCGCTAGGTAAGCGTCGGCTGCCTCATCATTCTTCTCGGAGAACACGAAAGACGCGGACTCGAGGAGCAGGAGGCGCATCGGAATACCGAAGAACATGTACCAGCCGAGGTCAGATCGTGGACCCAGCCTTATGTCGTAGTCTATCTCGATCGGTGAGCCTAGCGGCAAGGGATCTTTTCGAGTGGCTTCGTCGCCCCTCAGCCGGTTCTCAGCTCCGCGGAGGAGTATTGATGCCACTTGATTCGGTCGGTCAGTACTCCAAACCATTACTATCAGGATTGGTGTGGTGATGTACTTTTCTCGAGATAGTGGTAGAGAACTTTGAGGTCGTGGACGAAGTTGGTTTTCTCGCGTTCACCTCCCATTGAGATTCTCTCATCGATAGCTCTCAACCCGGACAAGGGCTCAGGTCGATCACAGTTCGTCTTAAGGTGCCTATCGAGCCAGTTCCTAAAATGAACCCACAGATGGTCGACTATGATCCCCGCTAGGTGATAAGGGATTTCGCCAGGATACTTCACAATGGATTTGAACACTTCGTCGCATTCCTGTATCATTTTGAAGGGCTGGTCGGCAAGGACCTGGGTGTTGAAATCACTAGGAGCCATGACTATCGTTTGGGATTCGGTAGTTTCGTTGCCGGGTACAGAGATGTTTTTGAAGAATAAAGAGGCTATTTTGGATAGAAACATGGCATCTTTTATAATCCAGGAAACTCTACCACTCTTTGAGCATTCGTTGTGTCCCCGTAGGTATGACTCTGTTGATCATGAGTTCACGATCATTGAGCTTGATAGCATCACCACCGAACACTCCACGATTCATATTACTCTCCTTCTTTGTCTATATAACGATCTGTTAAACCGCCCTACTCGGAGGGAACGATTGATGAAATCCAAAAAGTGTTCACGTCCTGGCTTAAAAGGGTGGGGGGACCACATGTGGCGGTTTCCCAGACCTCTGTGCAACCACACGGTAAATTCACCAGTCGTTCGACACTCGCCTTCTGACAATAAATACGAAAACATTCATCCATTCACCACAACTCGAGTCCCTACCGCCACAGGATAGATATAGGCTTGAAAAAGAGGCAAAGTTCCCACACTCGCAAGTTCAACTGAGGCATTTCCCAAGATGATTGACAGATGACGACGCCACGACTTTGACGGTGAATGACGGTCACAATGACTTCTATTCTTCTCATGATGAGGTGGTGTATCGAGAGGTCGAGTGATGCCTGTAATGTGCTGCCCATGAGTAAACATCACTACAGGAATCACACAACGCTCTGAAGGCGTGTGAGATTTAGTGGATGAACATAGTCAATTGGTCCATGTACTCTTGATGACTGGATGGGAGACAGTAAGGAGGGAGAGCAGCAACTCGCGCATGTCTCTGAAGATGCCTTGCTGTACGACAAGCACGCACTTCCAACCACAACTCCTCGTCCCAAAGGCTTGGTCAGAAGTATGACAGAGGTGTGACGTACTGCTAGGAGCTGCCATGCTGAGCTTGGGTTGTACCAGGTATATGTAAGACTTAGTAAGGCACTTCTTGAGAAACGAAAACAAGAGCACAGAGCATGACAAAGATCACAGGGAGCATATTGAAGACAGTATAGTGTAGTACCCAACATATGGATTACAGATCATATACAGAGCTACATATCTACGTAAAAGACTCCTGGATCCTTTATCCGTTCTGTTTTTATCCAAAAATCGACTTCAATTTCTTCCATTACATCTGATCATCTGTAATTCGTACATGACATGTTTGCTAGATAAACCATTGACATAGCGTGATACGCTTACAGACGGGAGCCGTGGATGACCTTGACGTCGACGGCGAGCTCACGGCCAGCATCGTTGAGGACAAGGACGCGGACGGAGCCACGGCCGGACTCGAAGGCGTTGTTGAGGCGGGACCAGAGGTCGGACTGGTCAATGACGGGCAGGCCCTGCTTGACGTCGCCGGTCTCGGTCATGGCAGTGACGTGACCATCGGAGAGGTCGAGGACGCGGTACTGCTTGAAGACGGGGCCGAGCATGGTCTGGACAACGACGCTGGGGGCGGGGTTGGCGATGAAGGAGGACTCCTCGTGGAGCTGCTTGGTGAAGAGGTCGACACCGAGGTAGCGGTACTGGCCGGTGGCGGCGGAGGTGGAGATCTTGATGACCTGGCAGGGACGGCCCTGGAGCATCAAGAAGTCGCCGAGGCGGATGTGGTGGCAGGGGATGGTGACGGTGTTGGGAATGCGAGGGGCACCGGAGCCAGAGCCGGAAGACTGGCGGCGGGGGGCGGAAGCGGCGCGAACCTCGGAGACTTCGTAACGGTCAGCATGACCATGATGATGATGGTGGTGATGATGGGGGTGAGCAATCTTGTCCGCCAGCTTGTGAAGGCCTTGACGGAAAGAATGGTAGTGGCCTGGTGGTGCGAGCACCCTTCAGTGTCGGTCCATAGATTGGGGGGACGAACGGCGCAACCAAAACACACACACACAAAGCCCAACAAGCATTGGACGGACAGACAAGCCAGCAAGCACACGCACGCACGCACAAAAGGGGGTCAAGCAGAGCACTGGGGAGGGGGATTTCTCGACTTACCATCCTCGTCGTAGTAACCCATCTTGGAAGACTTGTGTTGGGGCTTGGAGACGTGAGTAGGCTCGATGGTCTCTTCGGTAACCGTGATGGTTTCCTTGTACTGCTGAGGACGGGGGCGCTCAGACTCGACGGTGTACTCGTCGACGTGGGAGTGCTGGTGGTGGGAGTGGTGATCCGAGTGGTGGTCGGAGTGAGAGTGGTGGTGGTGGTGGTGGTGAGGAGCCGGGTAGGTCTCGACGGTGACTTCCTCCTTGTGGTAGGTAGGCTGGAAGCGTTGACGGTACTGGCGTTCGATTTTATCAATCGGGTTTACCAGGTGCTCGTGGTGACGGGTGTCGATCTCAACGCGAGTGTCGTGGTGGTGGATGCGAGTGTCGTGGAACTCTTGCTGAGTGGTGTATTGAGAGGGAGCAGGAGCAGGAGCGGGAGGGGCAGGGCTGGATAGAAGGAAAAGAAGAGAGAAGTCAGTTGATGTTTTGATGGGGGAGCTTGATGGGGAAGCTTTTTCGCTCCGGTTGACATATTTGACGTGACAAGTGGTTACTTGGCCAACATGGGACTAGGGGGGCCGGGAGGAGGCGTCCAGGGTCCATGACTGGCGGCTCGTAATGGGCAAGGAGGGAAATTTGGCGAAATACCGGGGCCCGAGCTGAAGCGGTCCCGAGCCGGGGTGCCCAGTGGGAGGAGAGGTAGGGGTGTGTGGAAGAAGGAGGAGGAAGATGGGTAGGTAGGTGAGAGACGGTTGCCAAGGGGAGGAGAAGGGGCGGTGACCGGAGTGACGCGAGTGGGTATGTGTTGTTTTGAGGTTGCATGGGAAGAGGGAAGCGGGAGTGAGGGGGCTGGATGAATCGATCGATGCCATGCCATACATAAGCTGTGATGGGCACATCCGGCCGCAGGTAGAGAGAGAGGGTTGGGCAGAGAGAGAGAGAGGAAGTGATGGACAGATAGACAGAGAACAGATAGAGAAAGATCAAAACATACCGGTACTCCTCACGGTAGTTGTGGGACTCGTAGTGGACACCGGGACGGTGGTAGTGTTCTTCGATGCGGACCTCTTCTTCGTAGCGGTGCTCTTTCCGAGGGGGAAGAGGCTGCTGCTGCTGCGGCTTTTGCGGCTGCGGCGGCTGCGGCTTCGACTCGGCGATGGTGGTGAAGGAAGAGTATTGACTTTCCTCCCGTCCGGGCTTGTTGGGCTTCTTCTCAGGAAGTTTGATCTCAAGCTCTTGATGTGTCTGAGTGACTGTTTGGGTCTGGGTTTGTGTCTCACTCTCCTTGTAGGTGGAGGGAAAGACGCTAAAGGGGACGGGGACACGAGCTTCAAAATCCAGATTGGCGGCTCTGGGGGCGCAGAGAGGAGAATCTTCTAAGCGTTCCTGAAGTGAGGAAGGCAAAGAAGAGTATCCTCTTGCTTCGTTTTCCTAGAAAAACAAAGGGGAAGAAAAAGGTGGAAGAAGCCGGTCGTTCGAGTGACACGCGCTTCTGCTTTTCTCTTCTCTTTTGGATTTGGAGGAAAGGGGGTGTGCCGACAGAAGGGTGAAGTTGGGCAAAAAGGGCGATTGAAGCTTTGAAGATGGATGGAGAGGAGAGAAGAAGGAGGGAGAAGAGGGTCGTTGGAGATGTGCGATGCGGATTGGGTTTTGAAGACGGGGGGTTTGGGGGGTGATGGTTGGACCGAGCAGCAGAGCAAGCGGCGAGCGAATGCAGTCCTGCAGAAAACGAGGGTTGCGAAGGGTTGCCGGGGCAAGGGGTGAAATGTTGTGAGTGTGTGTCTGTTGTGTGTCTGACTGTCTGTTGTGTGTGAGAGTGTGCGAGTGTGTCCTCTTGAGACTCTGGACTGGTATCTTGGATCCAAGTGGGACTGGAGACTGGGATCAGTGTCTTTGTGGGTGGATGGACGGCTGGGAGTGGATGCGGAGGAGGCGGGTTGGATGATCTGGATTGGACAGGATTAGATCGAGTGTGTCTCGTTTTCTGAGAGAAAGATATCAAAAGATGTGAGAGGAGAGGAGAGACCAACCGAGAGTCTGTGTTCTGTCTGATGTGGGTTCAAGTTGTGATGGATGGTGTGCGAGGGTGAGAGATGAGGAAGATGCCTGCAGAATGGCAGAAATGGCAAGGTACGGATAATAGTGAGAAAGACGAGTAATTCCCAGCAAGAGAGGTGGTCAAAGTGCGCCGTGTGTTGTGAGGGAATGTTGACATTGGCTCCCGTCTCCTGCATCAAACCAGCAGTGGATGTTCCGTTTGTTTATTCCGCCCCGAAGAGGACTAGTCTGGGGGATGGGAAGTGGAGATTTGACATGGGGTGAACTTGGGAAGGAGAAGCTCGGAGCTGCAGCTCGAAGCTTTGACGCCCTGGAAATGTGTACATCGGTACAAGTTGCCTTGAACGCCTTGCTTCTGAGGTGTCCAGGCCAACGGTACCCAAGTCAGGCACCAGTTTTGCTCCGGCGCAGCAGGTACCGGGCACCACTGCACACTTTCCCATTCTCCATTTCGATGGCGACCTGCCCGACTGTTTGAGGTGAGGTGGAAACGTAAGGTACTTTACCGACCAGTACAACGCTACGTACCTGAGCTAATGGAAGGAACCTCGGATACGTACTCCGTACCCGCTGTCTCATTCCTCCCGTCCTTCCTTTCCCATCTGATTCTGACTGCTCGTGCCCGCACATGTCGCACACCTCACCTCGAAAAGCTCTCTCTTCCAAGTCTCACCATTCAATCACTGCGCCTAATCACCTCAATTGTCAGCCCGACAACTTCGATATGGGGTCAATTGATTCAATGGCCCATCTTCATGCAAGTAATAACTATTCGAGTCATTCACATGCGATGGAATGTCATCCTACTGCATGCAAGATGCTGCCGACTCGATGGACCACCACAGCACCAAAGCTTCCACAGAGCAGAGCTCGGCTCTCCCACACCACGCACTAGGTACACATGCGCACCCACACATCTTTCCCTAGCGCTGCAAAGTGTGCCAGGCAATGTCGGCAGTAATCGCACCTCCAAGACGCCTGCTTGCGCAAGCTCCAGCAGTGGACCTTCCAGCATCGATTATTGACAACCGTCCTGGACAAGCTAGAGCTGCTGGCCCGACCGCCGCCGACCAGCTTCGTCCTCGGCTGCTCGTTTCTGGGTCCTTCCCTTCACACCAAGATTACAGGCGCCGTGGTCGATCAGCAACAGAATAACCCAACTTTGCTGGCTGGGCTGGCCTGACAAAACACCCGAGGCTGGATCAGAGAAGAGGAAGAAACTGGGACCTTGTGATGCCGGGAAGAGGGAACCCCGGATTCTCACAATCGGCCAGAATCTGTAAATTATTATGGTATCCCATGGCCCACAGACATTCCCACTCAGGCGCCGTGATGGGCGCCACAAGTTCGAGAGGCGCCAGTCTATGGACTCATTGGCTGTGTTCTTGAGCATGAGGCGACGAACAAACACTAACGATGGGCCGTGTCGAATGCCTCCATGCGTCCAGCTGCATTGCTGACGGCTGTCGCGAATTGCGCTGATGCTCCCGACCTTACGAACTACGCTCTGTGTATGTCGCCTGTCACATCTGGCAGCTTGTTGACACGCTCGTCAAGTTACGGATACAACAAACAAAACACCGACTTGGGGCTGGGTACGAAGATCGTCGTTTCGCCCACGGCCCAAATGCCCGCTATCGACCGTCTGCATGGTCCGCATAGCCTGACCGCGGCAGCCCGGAAACTCAATTGGCCAGTCGTGGAGCTTCCCCAACCACTTTTCAGCTGCAATCGCCCTTCCCGGCCACTTGTTTCCAGGGTTCTCAGGCCGGCGGCTGCTGCTGAGGCCCTGCGAAAATCAGCAATTGACCATTTCTCAAGTTCTCACACCAATACGGGGGATCCAATACTGGGTCTCACACATCGTGGAACACCTCCATTGGACTGTCTGTCTGCAACCGCCGCACAACTCATGCAAGTCGACGGTCGCACATGCAAAACGAGGCTGGCTGGCGGCTTTGCTTTTTCCAGGGAGGCCTACGACGTGGCCAAGGCAAAGTACCCTACCTGCGGTCCTGCCTACCTCACGGATCCCGCCCGCAGCGCCCGAGTGGGGCTTCAAACCATTGATGGATCTCAGCAGTCAGATTCCCCATTTCCCCTGGATCCATCAGAGAGTCATGGAGACGCTGCTCCGTCCCAGTTTTGCTCTCCCATGAGACTCTGGCACTCTTCAATGGGAGAGGTTGGAGCTATTCATAATCACCAGCCTCCCCGTCCTTGGATCATCCCAATTGGCATCATATTGTCAATGGTTTCAAACCAAAGCCATCAAACCAGACGAACCGGTCGGGGCACACGGGCGGGAGCTCCCCTGCAAAGCACCTGGTTGCCGTGACGACTGACTGGCCCCGGCTCCCGCGCTAACTGTAATTGAGTACCCTTTCTTCGGCACTGGACGACCATCGCTCTCCGCCGCCGACGGGATCGAACAGAGGATAACAGATGTGATTATGTGGATGGATCACATGAAAGTCAAAAGAGCTTGGGAATATTTCTTGCTATTGGCGGTTAAACAACAGAGCCATGGGGCCGCTGTAGGGAGGATGCAGGAGATCGTCGCTTGAAGAGGTCAGAAATGGCAGTTGGTCAACGAATTTGAGGCCGAACCCTCAAAGTGAATGGCGATATCAGCCACGTCTCTGCGAAAGGCATAGCTGATATAGTCTATGCCGGCTGAATGTCCATGGCAAACATTCTTCCTCGTTGAAGGCCAAGACTGGTGAACAATGGCTTCGCTGCGCGGGTTGAAGCATCTAGTAGAGTCCATGCACTGCCTGTGTTCAATTGTGATTTCGAGTTGCTTCAGAAAGTGATCGTCGACCTATGGATTTGAAGACCGCACTGGAAACTGCCATTAGCAAGTACGCGCTTGAGCGGTTAGGCATGGGCATTATATCTGTCAAGTTCTTGATACTACTTTGCAGACCTTTTAAGCTGCTGAGCCGCACCACCTATAGAGTGACATGTCGTAGTGGCATGCTGCCAAAACCATCATCAAGTGTATTGTCTTGAATGATAGCCGTCCTTTGATGGAGGGCGTATAGCCTATTCCTTGATTCAAGGCTTTGTTGGTTCAAGCATATGGACCCATGAGGTTCTGAAGGATCCATCGAAGATTGGCAAGCCTTGGACTGATTGTATGATTAATTCACTTACAACGAAACTTCAGAGACAAAGACCTTGTTGCATCTTATTTGAGTTGGCATATGTCACCACGAACCGGTGGCACGGAGCTCTAATTTAGTATGACAGCTCTTCGTCTTTGCTTGAAGCTCGAAATGTGGCGCTAGAAGCTCGGTGTGCGTCATCACGGCCAGCTCGGGATGAGAGATGAGAAATCACAACGGGGCTAATTCCCATCAATGAAGCCTATAATCCTGATTGAAAGCGCCTGGGTCTCTTATCATTTTAATAATAGTTACACAAGACTGAATACTATTTGAATTTCCTGACAATTGGCAAAAAGACCCGACGAACATGGAGTGAAGTCCCCGGTGACAAACCAAGCACGTGACGTCATCGTGGCGCATTCCACATTTTCAAAGCTCTTCAGCCACGAATGCCCCGCGATTATTCATTTGCATCACATATTCCTGCCCCTCACTGGCAACGTATTCAACTCTTTGCAACACCAAAGCCGCCACAAAAAGACTGGCGCGCTCGCTTTGTTAAACCGACCCTATACGAAACCTCTACGACTCGACTGCCGCAGTCATGAAGCAGCGTTTCTCGTCCATCGACGTCAAAGTCATCGCCCACGAGCTCCAAGAGAGCCTGACGACCCTGCGACTCGCCAACGTCTACGACCTCTCCTCCAAGATTCTACTCCTCAAGTTCGCCAAGCCCGATAATAAGAAGCAGCTTATTATCGACTCTGGTTTCCGATGTCATCTTACAGACTTTACACGCACGACCGCCGCGGCGCCCTCGGCTTTTGTGGCGCGGTTGCGCAAGTTTCTGAAGACGAGGCGGTTGACGTCTGTTAAGCAGGTTGGAACGGACAGAATCTTGGAGTTTCAGTTTAGTGATGGCCAGTATCGTCTTTTCCTCGAGTTCTTTGCTGTAAGTGGCTTGATTTATCTACCTGCGACAAGAATCAACCACTGACTTTGTCTTTACGCAGAGCGGAAACGTCATCCTGACCGATGCCGACCTCAAGATCCTCACACTCCTGCGCAACGTCCCCGAAGGAGAGGGCCAGGAACCTCAACGAATCGGGTTGAACTACTCGTTAGACAACCGGCAGAACTTCAACGGCGTTCCCGATCTCACAAAGGAGAGAGTACGAGCGGCACTGGAGTCGTCAGTCAAGAAGAGCGCGACAGCTGTCTCTGCGGGGAAGAAGATCAAGACGAAGCCTGGTGACGAGTTGAGGAGGAGTTTGGCGACGACGATCACCGAATTACCGCCTATTCTCGTCGACCACGCATTCCAGATTACCAAGTTTGACGGCACCAAGAAACCCGCCGAGATTCTCGAGGATGAATCGCTTCTGGATGCGCTTCTGAAGGCGTTGACCGAAGCCCGCAGTATTGTGGAAGTTGCCACTAGCTCTGCCACGGCCAAGGGCTACATTTTTGCAAAGTACCGATCGAAGCCGGACGGCGCGCCAGCAGCAGAGGGAGAGGAGGCGAAGAGATCGGATCTTCTCTACGACGACTTCCACCCTTTCTTGCCAAACAAGTTTGCAAACGACCCTACCGTCAAGGTCATCGAGTTTGATGGCTACAACAAGACTGTCGACGAGTTCTTCTCGTCTTTGGAGGGCCAGAAGCTGGAGTCAAGACTGACTGAACGAGAGGCCGCGGCAAGGAGGAAGCTTGATGCAGCGCGAAACGACCAGGAGAAGCGAATCGAGGGCCTCCGGGAGGCGAAGTCACTCAACGTCCAGAAGGCTACCGCGATAGAGGCCAACGTCGAGCGTGTGCAGGAGGCGATGGACGCGGTCAATGGGCTTCTACAGCAAGGCATGGATTGGGTCGACATCAGCAAGCTCATTGAGCGCGAACAGAAGCGCCGCAACCCAGTGGCTGAGATCATTAAGCTGCCGCTGAAACTTGCGGATAACACGATTACCTTGCTGCTGGGAGAGGAGGAAGAAATTGAAGACGACGAGTCCAACTACGAGACCGACTCTGATGCATCCGACAGCGACGAGGAGGAGACCAGCAACAACCAAAAGACCGCAAAGCATCTGGAGATTGATGTTGATATCACCCTTACGCCATGGGCAAACTCCAGAGGATACCACGAGCAGAAGAGAAGTGCCGCCAAAAAGGAGGAGAAGACGGTTTTGCAGTCTCAGATTGCGTTGAAGAACGCCGAGCAGAAGATCCAGGCTGAGCTGAAGAAGGGCCTCAAGACGGAGAAGGCTGTTCTTGCGCCAATCCGGAAGCAGATATGGTTCGAAAAGTTCACCTGGTTTGTCTCGTCTGACGGATACCTGGTGTTGGCAGGCAAGGATGCGCAGCAGAACGAGATGCTGTATAAGCGCTATCTCCGCAAGGGCGACGTCTACGTTCACGCGGACATGCACGGCGCCGCGACCGTCATCATCAAGAACACCCCCAGCGATCCCGGTGCGCCTATCCCTCCTTCAACGCTGGCGCAGGCAGGCACAATGGCCGTGTGCAGCTCGAGTGCGTGGGACTCCAAGGCAGGTATGGGCGCGTGGTGGGTGAACGCCGATCAGGTTTCCAAGTCTGCTCCTACCGGAGAGTACCTCCCCACGGGAAGCTTCATGGTCCGGGGCCAGAAGAATTTCCTTCCTCCGGCACAGCTTCTGCTCGGTCTCGGCATCATGTTCAAGATTAGCGAAGAGAGCAAGGCTAGGCATGTGAAGCACAGACTGTATGAGACCGCTGATGTTCCGGCTTCGGCGGCCGATAGCGCGGCACCAGGGACTGCGACTGATGCCGCTCAAGCTGATGATGACGTCCCGGATGATGCTTCTGATATTGGCTCCGAGGACGATCAGGAGGACGAGAAGCCGCGCGACAACCCTCTGCAGAATCTTGGACAGAGTGGACAGGATGATTCAGAGGAGCAGCTTCCATCTGAAGAGTCCCCTGCCGAGGAGTTGTCAAACCTCAAGATTGAAGAGGACAAGCCTGCGGAACAGTCTGCGGAGGATGAAGCCGAGCCGGCAGAGAAGGAAGATGAGGACAACGAGGAAGAAGACGGGGATGACGACGAAGAAGAGAGCGACAAGGCAGCTACAGGACAAACATCAACCCCGGCAGAGCCGTCCGGTGCACCAAGCACCGCCGCGACCGAGAAGCAACAACCAGCCAAACGAGGCCGACGTAATAAAGCCAAGAAGATTGCAGCCAAATATAAGGACCAAGACGAAGAGGACAGGGCAGCAGCCGAGGCCCTCTACGGCTCCGCGCGCGGCAAGCAACGAGCCGAAGCCGAGGCGCAGAGTAAAGCCGACCGCGAAGCCCAGCTGGCGTACCAAAAGGAACGTCGCCGCGCGCAGCATGAGAAGCAGCAAAAGGAGACTGCCGAGCACGAGGAGATTCGCAGGCTGATGAACGAGGAGGGCGTAGAGATCCTGGACTCGGATGAGCTGAGCAAGATGACGCTGCTCGATTCACTGGTGGGTTGGCCCCTCCCCGGCGACGAGATTCTCGAGGCGATACCTGTTTGTGCGCCGTGGACCGCCATGGGCAAGTTCAAGTATAAAGCCAAGCTCCAGCCTGGGGCGGTGAAGAAGGGTAAGGCGGTGAAGGAGGTGTTTGAGCGGTGGAAGAGCGATTCGTCCAAGAAGGGCGCGCTCGACGAGCGGGCGCAGGATAAGGAGAAGATGTGGCCTAGGGAGGTGGAGCTTATGAAGGCGCTCAAGGCGGAGGAGAGTATTAATGTCGTGCCAGTTGGCAAGGTACGGGTTATGATGTCTGGTGGGAGTGGTGGTTCGGGGGCCAAGGGCCAGCAGGGCAAGGGGGGACGAGGCGGGAGGGGATCGAAGAAGAAGTAGAGACTGATGAGTTCCGAGGTTCGGCTGCGAAGATGTAGATCTAGGTATTCATTAATTATATCTATAGAGGGGTCCTCAGGTCTCTAGGCAGAATTTGAGAACACCAATGGCATCCATCCACGCGCTTCTTCTAGTCATGTCCGTCTGTCGATGAACCTCGCCCATCCACCACCCCCCATGTTATGAACCTATTTCTTTCCCCTCGCAATCTCAAAAGCCCTTAAGATGTCCAGCTTCTGATGCTCCGAAGTCCACTCAAAAACCCTCTCCCCACACCGATCAGCACGCACCTCCTCCTCCGTGGCCCAGACGAAATCGTCGTGCTCCTCGGGATCGATCTCAACCTTCACCTCCCCTGTCCCAGTGGTCTCAACTTCCACGAGGTAAGTATACTTTCTCCACGCATCTCGTCCCTTGAAGAACTTGTGCGAATCCTTCATCACCCCATCTCCCACACCCTCCGAAATCCCAGCATCATCAGACCGTCGTCCAACCTCGATAATCCCGACCCCACCCCTCGATAACCCCCACGCCTGGTCCCCAGCCACGGCCTGCGCTTCTTCACCGGCCCTGGCACCCTCCCATTGATAACATCCCACCAGCGCCGCGAATTTTACGGCGCGGAGGGCGGTTTCTTCCCAGAGTTCGCGGGCGGCGGAGGCGAGGGAGTTGGAGTCGAGGGATTCCGCTGCCCCGCCGGGGAGTTCCCATTTGTGGGGGAGGGCGGATTCTCTTGCGGAGCGTTGGAGGAGGAGGATTTTGGGGGTGGTCTGGGAGGAGGGGGAGAGGACTGCGGCGCCTACGCAGAGGCGGTGGGTGTGAAAGACCTCTTGGGGGTACGTTGACGATGATGAGGAGGGAGGTGGTGGTTTGTTGTAGGGGTGGAAGCGGAGGGTGTAGGGGAGGAGGGAGGGGGATGTTGTGTAGTTTAGAGGTGGTGTTGGCGCTGCGGGAGGCATTTTGGTGGATGAGTTCTGTTGCGGCTTTTGGAGTTCGGTTGATTTGAGGGAGCAAGGAGATAGGAGGGATTGATGCTTCGATGATGGCGACTTTGTAGAACGTGGGTGCCTGGATGGCGTCGTTAAGTTTAGGTGCCTGGTTGTGGTGGTGCGGGTGCCTGGTGGTTGGAATGTCAGACGGAAGGCGAGGTGCAGGTGCACTGATGTTGGGACCCGTTCCGAGGACGGAGGCGGTGGCGCGGGGGATCGAGTCACTTTGCCGATGTGGGGCACGGGTTCGGCGCCGGCGGCCGGGTGTCAGGTGACTAGCCGGATTTGGCAAGTACTTCTTACAAGACACTGTGAGTTTGAATCACACTCCTTGGGTTTCTTGTGATGCTCCACGCGGCGATGAGACGAGTGTACTTCCTGTGGGACTACCGACGTGACTGATGAACATATGCTAGCTAATGATGTCTCTAGTTGTGAGGTGCTTGGAGTATGATCTTGAGCATGTCCTTGGCCTATTCCCGGCGTACAGTTGACCTCGTGGTGTCAACTTTTGGATTCCTCAACATCTTAGAATTCTTAGAGAATGTTTACAGCCTAGGGAATGATTTTCCCGACTGTCCTTATACGCCTCATGATCCTCGTCGTCAACGTCCCCTTCGCGCTCGTCCCCATCGCTATCGTCCCCATCGCTATCGTCCTCGTCGCTGTCGTCATCGTCATCGTCGCTGTCGTCATCGTCATCGTCGCTCTCGTCATCGTCGCTCTCATAATCTTCTTCCTCATCCTCATCGCCCTCTTCATGATCGCTCTCATCGCTTCCATACCCCTCCAAATCCACCCTAATCCCCCGCATCGCCTTCCACCGCTCCAAAACCCACAGCACAGCAACCGTCAACATCCCAACGATCATCCCAAAGAACGCCAACCCTCCGTACGCCACAGGTACATACTCCCAAACCACCAACTCCACCACCGCATCCCAAGCAGCCATAACACACAGATACATCATGGCCCGACTCAACACACTCCAACCCCAGAAGCGGAAACCATACCACAGTCTCCTGAGGCACTCGTACTTCCCGTCCTTGGGTGCCGTCTGGGCATCGAGCTTCGTTTGCCAAATGTGCTCCACAAACGCGCCGTTTACTTCGCGGAGAACGAGCAGTAGGGAAGCGTAGTGTCCCCACGTCATTTGAAACTCCCCATCCTCGTTGGAAGGGGTTGCCGAGGCCGAGTCATACGCGGCAGAGAAGTCCTGTTTAGGCGCCCACGGGGCAAGGTATACGACCGCATTAATCCCCAAAGAGATGACCTCCCACGCAGCAATCCACTCCCTCCTCGGAATCCGTCGTCTCCTCTCGCGAAAGAAGTGTACCGACACGATAAACCACAGCACCACGGCATCAACCCAAATCGCAGTCACCGACTTTACCAACCCGGTGATCACCATATCCACGATATGTTGCTTCGCGTATGCGGAGATTGAGAAGAGGGCAAAGATCAAGGGGTGGGGCGCGATCTCCGCAATCAAGACCAAGACTACCGTGGTGAAGAAGACGTAGCTTATAAAGGGTTTGATGAAGATGGAGGTGATGCTGTGGAGAACAATGTCGTCTAAGCAGCCGCAGATGAAGTTTTTCGCGCGTCGGGGGATGAGATTGGGGAGGGATTGGAAGTAGGTGTATACACCTCCCAGTTTGCCGGTCTCGTTTTTGGATTCGTCCATCGTCGATGGTCTTTGTCGTTGATTTCTGGTTAGTGTCTGATTGATATTTGTAAGGGGGTTGAGGTTGACTTACGGTTAGATGGAGCTGTTTCTAGTATACTCTTGCAGATTGATGGTGAAGTACAATTAGATGACACTGCCGCTGAGTTTTTGTCGTTAGCTCTAGTGTATTCGATGGTTCATAAGTCACAGCTGGGAAAAAGACCTACGGGAAACCTGATTTGACTTATGGCGTTGGCACTTTCCATCTCCGAAACGAAGATGATAGTCGCGAGGCACGGTGTCGGAGTAGAGTCATCGGAATGACCAACACGTCAACGGAGATACCTCAAGCATTTTACGGTTCGAAGGCCATTCTTGCTAGGGACTTTCCACTTGCGCCCGGAGATCGCGTGCAATATGGCCTATCATAAGCATTGCCGTACACTGGAGGAGGAAGAACAGCGGCAACCGCGTTCTTCTCAGGCAATATCATCCAAACCAAGCAATGAATTTTGTTTCTTAACTGGCTCCCATGCTTCTCCGGAACTGTAGCAGTTATGAGTATATCTGAGGGAGACAGCCGTCATGCCGTCAAGCTCACGTACGGACGATCTTGGTCCCAAAATTTCGTGATGGGACGAGGGAGGACGTCTATAAAGGCACATGCGCAACCTGGGGCGCCACCAACGACAGAACTCCAAGGTCAAGGTGCCTGCACGATTTCTTGTACCATGGATTCACATATTATGTTAGGAAATATCTAGAAATTAGGATCGTGACCGCGCGCAAAGATAAGAAATGGAAATCCAACGACAAGCAGAGAGAATAAGAGAAAGGTGCACCAGAATCTCAAGCCCTCCAACTTCATGTTACCGGATAACCTCTACCGGAGACCGATAGAGAGCAGGCTGCCGTCGATGATTCTATAGAGCCATTGACTTATTAACGATATCATGTTTACACAGGTGCTTAAAAGCAGCAGATCATCATGGCTCAGCGTATTTTGAGCTCCCTCCGTTCCCACCCGAAAGCGTCCGGACATACGTGTGTCCTACATTCTCCGAAATGGATCCTGAACATGCTCAATCTCTGCCAAGTCGTCCCGCCATCGGACGACACCAATCCCAGACAATGGAGTTGACCTTTTCCCCAATTGATACACGACCCAATGCAAAGGCAAAGAGCTCGAGACTCATCTAACAATTCATCTTGCGAAATGCCGTAGGATTTCCGTGCAATTTCGTCCAAGTCATTCAAACGTGACCCACGAACGATGGCACTCTTAAGGCCTGGGCTGGTGTTCGCCCATGACCTAGCCCTGGCAACATCTTTCTCTCGACTAGACATGGACCACAACGCTTTGAATCCGAAAGTCAGTCCCGTCACAAGGATGAACTCTATGGTGCCCTCATCTCGGTCGTCCATCAACTTGTAGATCCGCTCCTTCGTCATGGAAGCCCACTTGAAGGTGAACCCATCCGCATACCGAAGTGAAACTTGTACAGTAGGCACAAAACTCGCATACTTGCTCCCATGCGATTCGTAGCATGGAGCCCATGAGGGATTTAGCGATAACTCGGAGTCCCGTGAGACATGCCATCCCAGCCACGTCCAACTCTGCCCCCCAGCGCGTCTTTGCGGCCGAGACGAAGATGCTGGCATTTCCCAAATCAAAGCCGACGAAAATTCGCAATCATTTCCTATCCTTATTCCACAAAACAAGACAGATGTCCCCATGTGGACATGGTTGTAATGAGACTGACATCCTTGAAATGCGCGAAAGACGTCTGCCTCGAAAGAAAGCTCCCGGGTTGCATAGCTTCCCGCGTGGGGAATAGAACCTAACGTATTTATACCATCCCATGCGGTCCCGTTCTTTGGGCAAAGTTGATTCGGCAAGCCTTCGATGTAGCTTTCTCCCTCATTTCCATTCTCCAAAAGGGCAAAGTGGTCGGTGAAGTACAGTCGCCTCGTTGATAAAGCTGCCTCCTGACAAGTCCAAGCTCTCGTATTCCACTTGGAGTGCTGGATCTGCTGCTCAACCCATTTTGCATCGGTGGGCATTCGTCTGATGGTATGAGATCCGATTTGGAAAGTGTCAAGTACTTTTCGCAGTGTCTTCCCAACCCCAGGAAGACCGTAGTCCGGACATTGGCCTGCTGCAGCAACGATGGTGATGCAGGACCGGGCATAGATGAGGTTCATGTTGCAGATCTGGTCGTGGGCCTCTTTGGCACAATGTTGAGGGATACAATAGCGATCGACCCAAAGATACCGGAATCCTAGCGAAGCCGTTACAGTCTTTGCATCTTCGATGACTCGAGGCACGGATGCGGGCAGTTTGCGACCAAGCCTCGGACAATCGCTCTGTGCGGACCCCCAGACATAACTCAGGGTAGCGTACTCGACTGCATCGAAAGACCCCGCCGACGCAACGCAATCCTCGAGGTTGACAATTTCGTCCGTGAAGCAGTCTATGACACTCCACCCAGGTAGTCCCCGTCGAAACAATGCTTCCCAATTCTGACCTCCCTCTGATTTGAGATGATGCCGGCAAGCCTCGCGCGCCAAGGCAGACTTGATGGATAACAAGTCTGCTGACAGTTTGGGATCGGGCTGGCCGGGTTGGACCAACTTGAAAGTGCGATCCCAGCGGAAGGTTCTGATGTTTCTCGCCGTTAAACCGTCACTCAGCCTTGACGTACGGTTGAAATCATACAATTGACACACTTTGAGCTGTGGACGTGTAACTTTCTTGTCCTTCATTCGTAGATCATACTGTTTTCGCGAAGGGTGCAAGTAAACAAGGTAAGTATGCGACCCTTCAAATTTGAGTATCTTGAATATCTCGTAACAGGGACAAGCAGAGGTTTTCTCGACGTGATCGACTTCAATGCCTACCATCTCTACCGCGCCGTTGTCATCACATACTAGCAGCGCAAATGGGGAGTCTGGAGAATCTAGTCCGAGATAGCGCTTGTCGATGTCGTGTAACGATTTGCCCACCACATCTTTGGCATGATGAATGAAGGAATCAAAGTTGATGAATGCACAGGCTGAGCAGACGTTGTTTTCACTCCGTAAGATGGAGATGGCGCTTTCCGACATTGCTGCCACTGGAAACATTCGAATTTGGTGAATTTGGTGATAGCGGTGGGTTGATGGCGAACAATTGAAACCTGGAACTGAGCTCGAAACGACGACCAACAGTGAGGCTGTTGGATTGCTGCCTTGGCCAAGCACCAATCATGTCGCAGATGACTTCACGCGAAGCCTGACCTAGCCCTTGAGAGCTTTGAGTGGTCCGTCCCATCGTGTCGAAATGGTGATTCGTGGAAAGGAATGTTTTGATCTTGATTTCGAAGGACGGGATTCGTCTTGCGTCAATTGATGCGCGAACGGTGTTCATCCGAAGACAATGGAGGCAACCATCAGCTGTCCGACGGCCCATCTTTGGACAAGAGGTCGATGGGCATAGCTGAAGCCTCGAAGGAAAGGATGCAGATCCAAATGCGAGCGAGAACTTGGTTGCTCAAGATCCAACCAACGAATCGAGGGACTAGAGAAGAATGGCCATTGTCGCTTCGCAAACCTACATCGATGCAACCTTCCCCACCCCGCCCATCCTCCGTCAAGTCCGTCCGCAAGTCAACCAGGACGGCGGCTCGAGAGCCAGTCTAGGCCCCTGCAGCAGCGTGTTCGATCTGGGATGGGCCGCGGGCGGGACAGGCAACCTTGTCACATTGTTGGTTGTTGCGGCGCAGAGATTTCGCACCGACCAGGTAATTGGAGCTGAACGATCTATCCGTACTGTCAAGTTGCAGCTCCAGGGAAGGCCATAGATTGCTTGCCGTCTTGGCGAGGGGTCGAGCCTTTCCGTACCCACTGTGGGGGAAAGGAAAGAAGAAGGGAAGAGGCCTGGTTTGGAAACGATATTGAGGGCAAGCCACAAAGAGCAGGCCAGACCAACGGGCCCATGACGGATCACATTCAGACCTGTCCACCCAACTTGCATGTATTGGCGAAGTCAAGTAATTGACGCATGGGTGGCCTGAGCTGTCATTCCCTCCGTCATGCCCTCAAATAAAGCTCCAACGTGCTGTACTTTGGAGTTTCGCCAAGCTCCTGTTTGTGCGCCACGGCCGAGCGTTGGCTGATGGTGAATGACCAGTGCCTCGTACAACTGTAGCTGCAAGTTGCCTCCTTATTCGTCGCATGATACAAGTTCAGGCTGAATCTGCGCTTTTAAAGATCGGGCCATCTCCCAGAATACTCGTCAACTTCTTGATGCTCGAGTGGCGCAGAGGCGACAACAAAAGAGTCTGACAGCATCAGAGCAAGCTCTGATCGGAACCGACCGAGACTGAAGCATCGAAGCGCAAGGCGGCGGCCGTTTTTTACTGCGCACATCGTCCAATGACCGCAATGACGGGGCTTTCGACAGCAGATGAGCAGACAAGCGAGACGCTGTTGGCATCTGGTGGAACCGCTAGAACACCGTCTCTAGAAGAGCTCCGAGACAAAGAACACAAGGCTCATATCTCTATGGGCATCGGATCTGAGACACTTTCTGCGAGCAGACACGAGCTGCCAGCCGCTTTTGCGACGCGAGAGGATGATGGCATCCCTGGTCAGGCATGGACCTCAAAAAAGCAATATGTGGCGCCCGACGGTCAACTCGTGCTCCCGCAACACGAGGAGCGAAACCTCGGGCTCTCTTCTCAACTTGCAGAAAACACAACAGAACCCGCCATTGCGCATTCAAACCAGCAACGAATGATCGACTCAATGACGGACGCGACAGCATCGGCGCCAGCTAAGAAGGAGAAGCCGCCCAGGCTCGATCGGCTATCCGATGACCCCGCGGCGGCCAAGACAGACACTAGCGAACCCGTGGGAAGGACTCAAGCAGCACCCGATGTGGTATCTGCCAACCGTAACGCATATGAGGCGAACCAACACCTGCCTCGCGATGTATTTCCTGCGCTGCGGTCGCCTTTGACGCATCCCAATGGCGTCCCGATTTTCCCAGATCTGTCGGTCGAGCAAGAGGTCACAGAATCGTCGGAAGCTGCAACGCAAGCCGAAAGTTCCATCGTGGCAGACAGTGACGACATGGCCTCGATTTTCGACGGCACAGAGTCGGATGGCGGATACGGAAGCGACAGTGCGACAAATGCCAGTACGTCCGTCACGTCATCAGTCCGAGATTATATGTACGAGAATGGGCGACGCTATCACCGCTTCCGAGAAGGGCTGTACAACTTTCCCAACGACGAGGTGGAGCAGGAGCGTGAAGACATGAAGCATGCCATGGTGAAGCTCCTGTGCAATCAGAAGCTGCACTTTGCACCCATTGGCGAGTGGCCGCAGCAAATTCTGGACATCGGGACGGGGACAGGCGCATGGGCTATTGAGAGTAAGTTCAGAGACTCTTTTTTTTTTTTTTTTTTTTTTTTTTTTTTTTTGCAGAGTTGGTGAAGAGTTCGTGATGCTAACGACGATGTAGTGGGCGACCAGTTTGAGAGTGCAACAGTGCTGGGAGTCGATCTCAGCCCCATTCAACCGGACTGGGTACCGCCAAATGTCAAATTTGAGGTCGACGATGTGGAAAGTTCGTGGTTGTATCCAAGGAATCATTTCGATTATATCCATTCTCGACACACGGTTATGGCCATCAAGAACTGGAGAAACCTGTTCCATAGAGCATACGAGTAAGTCTCATGTCTACGACTTGTCAATGGCAGGCCTAATACGTTGATAGGCACCTGAAACCCGGCGGCTGGATCGAATTGCAAGAGATCCATCACTTCCCGTCATCGGCATACAACGCCATGCCGCCCTCACACCCGGTGGCTCAGTATTGGAGTTTCGTAACCCAGGGACTCACGAGCCTCGGCATCGACTTTAATGCTGCCGCAGGTGACCGGCTGCCTAATATGATGCGCGAGGCCGGGTTCGTCAACGTGACGGAGAAGATTTTCCACGTACCGCTTGGTACGTGGCCGCGAAACCGGGTGCTCAAGACAGTAGGCATGTACTGGAGGACGATTCTTCTCGACGGACTGCAGGCGATTGCCCTCGGCCCACTGACCAGAGGGTTGCTATGGACACCAGAGCAGATTGAAATGTTCCTCGTCAGCGTGCGGCGAGCGTATCACGATAATGCGGCTTTGATGTACATGCCATTGCGGATCATGTATGCGCAAAAGCCGGCGTATGGGGATTTCCCTAGGTATTCGTAGTGCACTGAGGAAGAGCTCCTAGGTATTAGTCCTAAGGCGGGTTTTGCTTCGAGATAGGGTCTGTGGCTTCGTGGAGGGCCATTAGCGTTCAGTATTGAGCGAGTGTCTGTTCTGGAATTCTGCAAGCGGAGTGGGTTTGTGCGACTTTGACGAGCTTGGTGGTGTGTAGGTTCGGTATGGTCGTCATTACGGACGTATCATGTATGGGTTTCTGCTTGGCGAGAGGATGTGAAGAGTGACGAGACGGTCGGCTAGAAGGTGCACATGGGTAGCCGCATCGTGGTCGGGTCTTGGCGACAAGAGGCGAGATTGCAAGAGGAGCATAGTTTTCGTGATGAGGTGACATGGGCGAGCGCTAGACAACGAGCTTCTGCGGTGTCTGATGGAAGGGGAATAGGATCAAGTAATGTGGTGCAAGCCGTGGCTTAGGAGGAGGAGAAAGGAGGGCGGAAGACGGGCGGCATTGGCTGATGGAGCACGTTGCCGTTGCATTGCAAGAAGACGACCAGGGATTTCAGGACGCCATTTCCCAGGTTCGGAACCTCGGGTACCCTCTCTCGTGCTTTTCAGCAGGGGGGAAAGGGATGGAACTTGCATGGAAGCCGTCAATGGTTCAGTTGTTAGGTTCCTTCCGAAAGAAAAAACAGAGAGACATGTCCGTAGCGAGGGCCAGAACCACTTAATTCCCGCTGCAGTTGCTGGTTGAGACTCCACCTGACGGTAAGCCTCAAGGTATTGAACAAGTCCATTGGTCAATGGTTGGTCAGGTCTTTCCACGTTGTTGACGGGATGGAAAGACCGGGTTGTAATGGTGCTGTGCCGCACCTCCCCAACACTGTCAACTTGTCAAGCCCAATTGGAAAGTGCGCAGGACAGCCACGCTTGCCCCGTCACCGGTGTCGTGGAAGCCGCCCGTGGGAAGGTGCCCACCGCCTGTGTGGTAACGAGGCGGGGGATACCTAACTATGGTACTTCGGTAAGGTAGATGGAAGGGAAGGGACAGCCCGTTGTGGTGCACCCACACTGCAGGAAGTGAGTGACTGGCAACTGCACTCGTCTGCACCTTCCATGCTTTCCCCTCCTTGCCTTCCTCCCCGACTCGACAAAGCTCAGGTGTCACTAGTCAGTCTGCCATACTGCCACCTGCCACGAGACGAGACGCCAGACGGGACCCGGGAGGATTGCCTTTCCTCCCTTTCCTAACCAGGAAACATCCCACACATCCCAGGCCGGCCGCCGCCTGCCATCGATCAACCGGAAACTTGACATCTGACCACGGCAACTATGCGAGAAAATGTGACCAGTCTCTTTCCCGTTCCTTCCTCTCACGTCTGTTCCGAACCCGCGCCGGTCAATTGACGAACAGGTTCCCAAATCAACGGCACTGCAGAATTCCCCGTTCAACGGCGGGCGGGATTCGTCAACGAATTGATACGACGCTGCCACCGGTCAAACTACCTCACCTTACCTCTCGTCACAGTCCTTACTGCGTAGGGTCCTTAACGGCGACCACCGCTTTTGTCTGCCCTGTCCCATTTGGTTTCAATTTACCCGTTCGACTCCCGGCCGGGCCCCTGTCCGTCTCGCTGATCCCACTTCTCAGTCATCAGTCATCAGTCCTCACACGGCTTCGGTCTCGGTCGACATTCAACTCTGAACGGAGAGCTCATCATGACATTTGTCGACGATGCCCATTCACAGCCATGCAGCTTAGCTTGGGGGAAGCTTGGGACCCTGAGCGATCGTCGATGGCTCCGCGCCGGCGCATGGCCTTCGTCCGAACAGACTCTTCTAGCCGCCAGCCACTCCCAAGCTTAAAAAGCCCAGCGAGTCGAGGACAAGGAGAGACTTGGACGCAAAAGGCACGCAACGCAGACGGCAATCCCAGCCCATGGCGTCGGATCCCAAAGCATGGACCGCCGCTAGCTAATGAGGTGTCGTCGCAATACTGAGCGATTCAGCGCCCATCCCAGTTCCTGTTCCGTCCAAGGCCCACGCTCGGTGAACCAAGAGTTCCATCCTCGCTGTTTCGTTCCATTTGTGTCTGGCTCTCTACCTTGGTCTCTCCCTCCCGTCAGTACCGTACTTCTTTGCCTCTGCCTCTGCTCATCTACCAAGTAGTACTCTGGGTCCCCTACCTTACCTTACCTTCCCAGTACCCATCGCCCAATGCCGTCCGTCGTATTAAACTGGGATGTATCCCTCCTTGCCGTCCCCTTGGGTCCCTCTGGTGTTTTGATGAGAGTTTTCGATTGTTTCCCCCCAAACTTCTCGGCGCTCACAAACTCATCGCCGCAAACTCACTGCAAACTTGTTTACCAGACAAACCGATTAGACCTCGATTTCCCGTGTCCGTACTTCACAGCCATTGGCGAACTTGGTATAAAGCCGTCACCGTTTCTTTTGCATGCCAGCTGGCCCTGATTTGTGTCAGTCGAGACCGAGTCCGTGTCCTCGGGTCCCTCTGTGTCACAATCGTTCCGAGCGTCGCCGCAACCCTGTCTGTCACCTCTATCCGCGAATTTGTCGCCCAACCTATTTCAGAGGATCGCGGGAATCGACTCCCGTGTAGTTCTGAGGCATTTGGAAGGTGTGTGCAAGTGCCTTTCTTACCATCTTCTTCCCTCATATCGAATGCATCTCCAAAGTAGCCTCCCGAATAGTCCTTGCCCCCATATCTTGTTGCCCCGCAGCTTCATCGTCTGGCGCGTCCCTTCACCATGTACCTGCCTTAGCCCAATCTAGCTCAATCTCAAGCTCGAGCACAGAGGGCTAATGAAGGCGGAGTCTGCGATCAACGATGCTAGTGCTCCTGTATCTCAAGCGGGTGAACCGCCCCCTTTCCTGGCGCAAGCAATTCCCTTCACCCATGCTAACTAGAAAAGCACAAAGTCCTCGCGACACCCGCAGACCATCAACATCTTCGTTCTGACTGCCACCGCAAAGATGAACAAATTCAAGTTTAGCAACTGGCTGGGTACCAGCCCGTCACCCACCGCCGCAGAGGTTGAGCAGAAGAAGCAAAACCGACGATCATTCACCCCATTCATTACTCGTTCTGCCGCCAAACCCAGAGACGATGTCCCCAATGGAGCGCCGATTGCAAAGCCCGCGCCTGTCGCCTCGGAGAAGCCTACGTACTCGCCGTCGAGGTTAACGGAGCTTGCTAAGAAGATTGCATCCGAAACAGAGAAGCTGGAGAGGTACATGCAAGAGAACAATCTTCCAATGCCTTCCTTGGATCCAAATGGCCCCGGCGACTTTCCCAAGCTTCCCGAGGACATCCAAAAGAGTCGTATGGAGATTATCTTTGCGACGAGAGAGCTCGAAGCATTGGCTCACGGCCCGAGAGAGGACGTTCGGTGGAAGACGTGGAGTGTGAGTAGAGAGGTCTGGAAAATGGTAAAGGTCGTAAGCTGATTAGTTGGACAGTTTCAAGACAGTCTGAGCCTTCAGCTTGTCAACCACTTCGGCATCGGTAAGCCCAAGACTGCGGAGCTGGGAGGTTTCTCTACCGGACCCGAGACTAACATTTCCCAGCCAAGCTCGTACCCATCGACGGCACTATCACACTGGCAGAGCTCCAAACCAAGACGACACTGGATCCCGTTAACCTTGCCCGTGTCCTGCGTCATGTCATGACAAACCGTATCTTCCGCGAGCCGTCCCATGGAGTAATTGCGCATACCGCGGCATCACGCCTCCTGGCCGAAGACCAAGCTCTTCAGGATTGGGTGGGCTACAACCTCGAGGACAACTTCCCAGCGTCTGCGCACGTTTTGCAGGCTCTCAAGGCCTACCCAGAAGCCACGTCCCTCACACGAACCGGCTTCAACTTTGCATTCGACACCGTAGACAAGGAGCCAATGTTTGTCACCTTTGGCAAGGACCCTCCTCGCGCCAAGCGATTCGGCGGTGCCATGCTTAGCTTGACGGGCGGAGAGGGCTACGAGGTCAGGCATCTCGTCGACTCGTACGATTTCGAAGAGATTGACGCCAGGGGAGGAACCATGGTCGACATTGGCGGCAGCCATGGGTTCGTGTCGATCGATCTGGCCAAGAGGTGGAAGAACATGAAGTTTGTGGTTCAGGACCTCCCCAAGACTGTGGATTCGGCGCCAAGCCCGTTGTGTGAGGACGCTCAGGTTGCAGAGCGCGTTCAGCTCATGGCGCACGACTTTTTCAAGGAGCAGACCGTCAAAGATGCCGATGGTGAGTTCTTTGTCTCTATCTTTTCCCAGGATTGCGTTGTGGGGAACGCCCCAAGTCTGACTGAGCCGCACAAACAGTCTACTTTTTCCGCTGGATCATGCACAATTACTCGACGCCCTACGCCATTTCCATCCTCAAGAACCTCGTCCCGGCACTGAAACCAGGCGCCAGGGTAGTCATCAAGGACCACTGCCTCCGCGAGGCTGGACAGGAGACGCCCTGGGACGAGCGCATCATCCGCAGCATGGACATGGTGATGCTGGCGGTGCTCAACGCACAGGAGCGCAACGAGGACGAGTACCGCGAGCTCTTTAGGGCCGCGGACGAGCGGTTTGTGTTTAAGGGTGTCATGAGGCCCCCGGGCTGCAGGATGAGCATCATTGAAGCGGTGTGGGCCCCCGAGGCGGAGAGCGAGGGCGATGGCGAAGGTGGCAGGATTGAGGCAGATGCCCAGACGGACGCGGGGTCTGCTGACTCTGCTGTTGTTGTGGAGGTGAAGTGATTGCGATTGCGATGCGATTGCGATGCGATGCAGTGTATTCCTACCTTACCTTTGCCCGGATGCGCGGGCCTCCCCTCCTGTGTGCGATACCCAGTTCGTTTGTTAGATTTGTTTGTTTAGATTTCTCTTTCTGTCACAAAGATCCCCGATATGATCGATCTCGGGGATCTAATTGTAATGCCTGAACAAACAAACAAAAAAGCAATATGCGAAATCCTTTGTCTACCAAGTACTGTTTGTGTTGTATTCTACTATGTTTGTCGAGGGATCGGGAGATCAAACCCCACATCGTGGGGCAGCTTCCACTCCTTCGGAGACCCGAGTCCCCACCAGAGTGAGGTACATAAACTGTTTGCTGCACCGTCTTTGTCATCAGTCAGCGTTGGCCTGCTGGCGAAATGGCATCGCGTCACATTTCGGCTTCTGTCTTAGTCATACTGTGAAGATTGTAGGTTCGATCCCTACGTAGGTCGCAACAACTTCATTTTTGCATTTTCCGTGGCCTCATCATGAGGTCGTTATTGAGTTGAGGATAGCGATTTGAACATGTTTATTTCGATTTTGGGGTACTCCAATACATGGTCTGGGTAACATCCGATCCTTTGAACTCAAATTTGGGATGCAATGAAACTCAAGCCCACCAAGTACCCTAGACCACCACCTTACTTATTCATGCCTTCCAATACTTCTCCAACATCTCCCTCGCAGTCAAAGGCTTAATCTCTGGAAACAGCTCATTCAACGACCCCTTCCCGCCCTCAACCTTTCCCAACCCAGTCGCCATCCAAAGCTCAAAGATCGACAGGAACCACTGCAACCTTTCCTTGGGGAACTGCGCATACGACGCCTTGTGGCCGGGCAACTCTGAAATCTCAGACCTCTTCAACTTCTCCACGTCATCGTAGATCACATTGAACTTCTCGCCCTTGATTTCCTCGGCTAGCTTGACGAATTCGTTAAAGGTGAGTTCGTCGCCCACGATGCGGAGTTCGTGGTCCGCCGGCCAGGTGGGCAGGTCCAGCGCCGCGACGACGTAGCGCGCCACGTCAAAGGTGTATGTGAATGTCACGGGGGTATTGCCGTCGCCTGGGATCGCGGCGGCGGCGTGGGCGATGTCGAGAACGATTGTGCTGTGCGGGTGGTGGGATTTCAAGGTGGGGGGAGCAAAGTATTCGAGAAAGGTGCCGTTGTGGACGGCGGCGTATTCGAGGTTTGTGTTGGAGAGGGCGCGGAGGGAGGTGAAGTAGTGTTCTAGGGGCGGGAGGAGGGCGACGCCGCTGTGATGGTTTGTTAGTTCACCGTTACGAAAGCACGATGTTTGATGAATAAGCTCACTCTTCAGGATACCGCATCGCGAACGAGCTGGGGATGAACCGCTTCGTCGCGGACGACAGGTCGGCCGCCTTGATGAGGTTCAGCTGCGACGTCGCGAGGGATGTGGCGGTGATGCCGAACGCGCTGATGACGGTGTGGATGTCGTGTTCTTCGAGGAACGCCTTGAGGGCGTCGACATTGGAGTAGTCTACCTCGAACGTCGGTGCCAGGGGAGTCTCCTCTGGGTTGGGGGCCTTGCGGGAGAGGATGAAGGCTTGGTGTTTTGTCTGCGTGGATAGGACTTCGATGAGAGTGCGGCCTACGGCGCCGGTGCCGCCTGCGATTGCGACGTTGACCATTGTTGCGAGTTTGGTGGCGCTTGGAGGAGTGTGTGGGTTTATGGAGCTGTTATGAGGTTTTAGAGGGAGTTGGTGATGTTAGACTTATATCTCGAGAGAGTGCCTCGATCTTCTTTGCGGTGACATTATCATGGCATGATTTCGAATATGTAAATCAGTGATCTGCTCACGGTGTTAACGGACGTAAAGCACGTTTGACGTAGTTTGCTGACATTTCCCCAGAATCGTCGGTTATAAGACGTGTTGAGCACCCCGTTGACGATTTGACTCCATTTTCTCGGCGGCCGCGGACAGCTTGAATACATTTGTTTTCGCGGGCGGCGTTGAGGGGCGTTTCTTTTGGTCCGGTTGGCTCTTTGCTGTGAGCCCGAGCCCGGGTCCGATCTGACGGAATTGTGGGCATGTTGTTTCGCCGAAAACCTGCCTATTCTGGGTGCGAGGGGGCGGGATGTGGGCGGCTTAGGAGAGCCGCTTTTGAACTACCTGCCATGTTTTGGAAATGGACGATGTGTGTGATTGAGAAAATGACGATAATAGAATTTTGGAGTTTCTAGAATATTGAAAGGCTTCGAGGATGGGGGACGGAATTGCTTCAGGTGATTGCTACCGACTCTTTTTTTCTAAACGGCCCTTAGAAACGAGGGGTAAGGAAAGAGAAGAGGCTCTATCTTCCCTTTCCTTCCTGCCACAAGCGTCGAGAGGAATGCGTTTAAGAGATTGTGAAGAAGCCATAGGTACGATCTCAACTTCCTCGGCCACAGTGATCCCACGCTTTTGGTTTGGTTCCTCCAAGGCCAGACTTCCTTCTTCTTTGGTCTCGTTCGGTACACGTAAGGTAAGTAGAGGGACATAGAGCGGAGGGATAGAACTCTTGGCACGGGGCGCCTTCCCCTCCCCTACTCTGATTCTTCTCTTCTTCGCGATAGCTTTGTTCGGCGTGTACCCGAGCCCCTTCAACGCGGAGCGTTAGGTGACGACTTTCAATACCTCAAATCAGCTGCAATTACGTCCAAACTGAATCTGAGCTGCTTCTACATATCTAAGCTTGGGGGAATGTAGATCAAGCAGTTCCCAAACGACAAGTAAGCACTAGAGACGATGGTATCATTACTTAAGTATGATCACGGTCACAAGCACATGGTTCCTGATAGTGAAACGCAATGGTTCTTTTCTCTGATATAAAGGCAGGCCCTCAGAACCAGAACCTGACCCTCACCGGCCAGGCTCCGGCTCCGAGAGCCCGCAAACACGCAAACACCCCGCTTTCCCCCCCTCTCCCCCTTCCTTCCCCTCCTCCCCCTAGTATCCATCGCGCAGACACCTCCCCGACGATACCTAGCTAGCTGTAATAGCTGCTAGGTATCGCCGGTGGTGTCTGCAGGGAATAGGCCGAGGCCCAGGACAAGAAGGCCATGGTGGTGGTGGTGGTGGTGGTGGCGGCGGCGGTGGTGTGACGAAGCCTATTAAGCACCGAGGCGCTCCTTGACGGCGGTGGCGGCGATCTCCCAGAAGATTCTCTCCATCCGACCGCCGTCGGTCAAGTCCTCCGGATCGAGGATCTCCTCGAGATCGAAGGGCTCGAGGAGGTAGGGACCGTAGTCCTTGTCCGAGTCGCGATGGAAAATGATCCGAACCGAGAGGGTCGCCTTATCGTCCTCATCGTTGGTTCCATCCGGCTCCAGAGTCATCTCATCCGACTGGGCCTCGTACACCTTGTGCACCTCGAGACGGAAGGTCTCCTCGACCATCTCCTCAGCGTTCTCACGGTCGTAGTCAACGAAGACGCGGTTGGTGCCGACGTTGTAGTTGACAACGTAGTTGTTGCTGTCGCTCTTCCACTCATTCTCAAGGCCACGGAAGATCACGGTGATCTGGTTGATGTTGGGGTACTTGAGCTGGCTCACGTCGATGCTGGCGACGGGCTTCTTGTTGAGGAAGTTGTGGTAGAGAAGCGGGTAGTCGTGTCCGTCGGTCCAACCGCGGAAATCTTCCATCACGATGCGCACCATCTTGAGCTGTGAGTTGATTTCGTGTCCAAGGTTGGGATTGATGAAGCTGGGATAGAAGGCGGGGCCGGGAATGTCGGTCTTATAGCCAAGAGAAACCTCATCGGTACGGGGGTTGATATAGATGCAATCAACACCAGGAGCAAGGAAAGCCGCCTCGGCAAACTCGTAGTCCTGCATATCGACAGGGTCAATGAGATCAGGATGGTAGACAATGGGATCGTTGGGATGCTTGTCAATGCGAGTGTAGGCCTTGAGAAAGGCGTGGAAGGCCTCTTTGTTGACGAAGGCAAAGGCAGGGTAGCCAGGGCGGCGCGCATGGGCGTCCGCGTTCGGACCGATACCGACAAGCTGGCCAGAAGACTCGGCGACCATCTCCTAGATGACCGAACGGACTGCAAGCGGGAGGCGGTGGAGGCTGGTAGCGCTGGGAGTGGTGTCGGACGAGTTGTCGGCAGCCAAGGGGGAAGACGTGATCTCAATGATGGCGTCGGAAGCGTTGTCGGCGATGGCAACGTTGGAAGAGCTGTCAACCGAAGGGGAAGACATAATCTCGATGACTGCATCAGGAGAGTCGCCGGCGATGGCGATGTCGGAGGAGTTGTCAACGGAGGGAGAAGACACGACCGAGATGACACCGTCTGCCAAGTTGTTGGCGGTGGCCAAGTTGGGCGAGTTGCCAGTCGACGGAGAGGAAGCGATCTCAATGACGACATCAGAAAGGTTGTCGGGGATGGCCATGTTGGAAGTGTTGCCAATGGAAGGAGATGACATGTTCGGGATGACAGTATCTTCAAGGCTGTCGATGGTGGCGATGTTGGTTGAGATCTCAACCGCAGGGGAAGACATGGTCTCCATGACCACGTCAGATTGCTCATTGGTAGCGACCGCGTCAGACGAGTTGCCAACCATGGGAGAGGACATGGCATCAATGGCAATGTCGGAGTGGTTGTCGACAGTGACGTTATTGGACGAAGTACCATCTGCAGGGGAGGACGCGTTCTCCATGACAGCGTCGGTAGGCTTGTCAGCGGCGACAGCGCTAGACGAGTTGTTGGTCGAGGGAGAGGTCATGACGGCGTCAGTGGGCTTGTCGGCAAACTTGCCGGCAGCAACGTTAGACGAATTGCCAAGCGAGGGTGAAGACATGGTCTCAACGACAATGTCAGGAGGATTGTCGGTAGGGGGATTGTTGGACGCAAGGGAAGTTTGCTGAGCCATTATCGATTGTTTGGTAGACTGTGATGATGGAAGCTCTTGGTGTCCCTGAGGTGTGGGAAGGAAGAGATTTTTGGAAAGAAGGGAGCTCAGTGGGAACCCAGGAGTAGATTTCAAAAGATATCCCGAGGGATGTCACATGATCAATGTGCTTGCTTAGTCGTGATGGCCTCCCGTCTGGTGTTGAGAAAGGTGCTTTGAAGCGGGAACTATCATCATCGTGAGGTTGGGCGGGCAGCTTTGTTGTGAGGTATTCTCGCCCTTGATGTGGCGGTTGCTTGCTGATGAGGTCGTCGGGTGGGATGGTTCTTCGTCCGGCGTTCAGACGATCACTTTCAGATGGATTCATACCTTCTGGCGAGAAGGTGTTCGGACGAGTGAGATCCGGTGCTGCTCTTGGCTATGGCTAAATAGAGTCATCCTCGATCAATCTCATCCTTGGTCTGAGAATAGCTTCGTCTGAGAGCAGCTTTAGTCCAGGCCCATACCCGACATGAACTTATCAGCACTGGATCACGCATTCATCTTCGCAAGATTTCTTCCAGAAGGCATGCCAGGTTGTTGTGAACTCGACAAAGAACCTCAAAAGACAGACTTGGGAGGGGGAACTATGTCAATGAGGTAAAGTACTGACAAGGGAACGCAAACGATCCAAGGAAAGTTCAAAGTCTTTTGAACCTTTGGTATTTCTCGTCCTTTGTAAACATATCCCTTCTCTGCCAGCTCTCTTATGGTCTCATATATCAATAGTCGATCCAAGTGGAATCGGGAGTCAATGGTTGAATAACACTGGTGGGGGGCCAATGGCAAGAATGCAATATGAGAGAGCTTGATTGATGGCGTGTTGCTGCATCTCATTGAGAAAACATGATGGATTTCTCTTCGGCCTGAATCGAATGTAGGATGCGACACGGCGTTTGAAGACATATGCTCACCGAAAGAGAAGCAAAAATTTGCAAGCCCGCGTCGGCTTAGGATCTGACCATACGGACATCAATTGGTGAAACAGTATAGAATCCACTCCGACTAGGATAGGAGCATACTTCGACAACTTAGCTCGAGAGACGGCGTGATGGTTGGGTGATGAAGCAGAGCGAGAGTAGGAGTATAGAGGCATCTGCCCTCCTTTCCGGAGAGAGCTTCGAACTCAGCTCTGAAGCCTTGGGATATCGGACAATTGAATAGAAACGGAATCCTCTCAGTTTAGCCCTGAGATATAAAGTCAAGAACATTCATAGCGAAATCTCATAATGAGTGGGAGGGGTAGGGGGAGGAGGAGACGATCCTAAGGAGTTCGTTTTGGGGGGGAATCGGGTCATCGCATGGACATCTCTCTGCAACATCTGCGGGGCCCCGAGGTCACAAATAACGCAAGAGAGTACATAACAGAAACGATTCAATAGAAACAAGCTCTGGAGTCCGCCCTTGGACATGCTCAGTAGTAGTGATGTGAAGGCTTATCTACTGAAACGCTGACTCTGAAAGTCCCTTGTGTACACAAACGTCTTGCTTCCTAACAGACCGAAAGTATTCGAGAAGGCGTTCACGACACCAATCACCTCCAACTTTCGCCCAGGCGCATCGAGACGTATTCCATAGCAATCTTCCAAGCAAGGTGCATCTTGTGGAATCCATTAACGGGTAAGTAGGCGTCAGTGACCCAATCGACATTGCTGTCGCGAAAGATGTCAATGCGGATACCGCAACTATTATTCGGGTCGACCCTGAAGTGATCGTCAGGAATGCGAGCGTTCGGCCGTATACCTTCAAGGCACTCGTCAGGTAGGGTCAACTCCCGATAACAGTAAAGCCTATTGGTTGGCAGTATGTAACGAAAACAAACCCCCATGCCACGCAGAGATAATCCTGTCTGACCTTGCGGCGTGCTCCTTGGTATCGGAATGCAAAGCAGAGAAACCAGGTGGATGATTTCAAGACATGGGAATTGAAGACTGGGAAGTGGGTCCCGCTGAGTAGGAGGTGTTGAAAGGGGTGTAAGAACGGAGGTTTCACCTCTATCAAGTCTTCGGTTGGATATTCGCTGCAGGAAGCAGCTGTCGTGTAAACGAACTTTTCGAAGTCGCTTTTTTATATAGCCCGGGAAGGTTGGCGATGTAGTTAAGTCCCCCAAGCCACCAACTTTTTCGCGCCATTGAGGGCTGGCGAGCGCAAATCGGAAGCCCCCGAGTCTGTCGACAATCGTACCGAGAATGAGGGTGTCAACATCAGGATTGAAGTAGACATGGTCTTTGACAAGCCAACCAAAGGAACTTGTGTTGTGAGGCATGCCCGTAGACTCGCTGATCAACCGAATGTACATGACAAAAAAGTTTTTCGCGGCTTTCTCGATGAACAGCGGACATGGCGGGCAGACGACTTCTTCGAGCAAGCCAGTCTACTCGGGGGGCTACGACCACGAGTCGGTCTTCGAGGGTCTCGCGCTATACTATGCGTCTGATTTCCTTGGGTAAAAGTTTGAAGAGTTCGACTTCGACAACTTCGGATATGATAAGCTGCTCTGGGTATAGTTTGCTGTGCTGCGTGGTGATGTGGCGATGAGATAGATGGTAATTCGAGTAGACTGGTGTATTGGGAAGAAGAATAGCAACGACAGATGCTGGCGTTGAGAGCCACGAAGGAAAGTATGAGCGCTGCCTCGCTTCTCGTTGCTCTTACCCAACCTTCGATAAGAAACACATGCCTGCCTTGCCTGAGGAGATACTACCTTCTCATGTTTAGGCAGATATCTATTGCCGCTTCCTTGAATGTGAGTAGCCACTTGCCGTAAGTCTCTTTGACACTACCTAGACACCTTTCCTTCGCACCCTTTCTAATATGATATCACGTTGCATGAATGGCCGACATAGTGATGAGGATTGACGCCATTGAAGACTAAATCAGTTCCACTTATAGAGATTCGAATATCTAATAAAGCTTTGGCTTCAGGTCCATTGCGCGCCTGAAAAAATTGCAAAGTGATGATGCGCTCCCGAAAATCCATGACCTGATCTCCATGAATCGTGTACCACCCGTGAAACTGCCGCAAATAACCATCTTTCGCAAAAGAAAACCCATTTTGAAACCAAAGAACTCCTTTCCCTATACCAGGCAACTGCCCATGAACCATCTCAAGCACCACCGTCGCGTCTCATCTTAGGACCAACATGGACCCTCTTGCTGTACTTTCGTTTCTTCGGCTTAGACTCCGATTCGTCTTCGTTGTCGCTGCCAGTGTTTTCGTCTTTGCCGCCTTCCTCGGAGGCCTTGCGCTTTCTCGCAGATGCGTGCTCTGCTTCCTTCTTCTTCTCGGCGTCGCGTCTCTTCTTCCGCTCAGTGGCCACGCGCTCTCTTCCTTCGTAGAAAAATCGAGCAGCTTTCCTGTAGAGACGCAATGGATCGACTTCATTTTGTTGACTATAGCTTCCCCAGTCCCAGCGTTTGACGATGCTCGACTTTGGAATGGAGTGCTCGACAAGAAATTCGTTGTCAAGCCAAGGCATAAGGTCCTCGTGCAAATTGAGCTCCCGAAGCAGGGATTTCGGATTCCAAAGGCGCTGCACATCATGATCCCAAGCCGTGCCAGTGGTTTGGAACTTCAGGATCGTGATATTATGGAAACCTCGAAGCTCGTACAATGTGGCGATGCGGACGGCCTTTTCCATGCTGTTGGTTGCCGAAAGGAACGGACTTGACTCTCGACATCGCCATCGAAGGTGCTTGCGTAAGTGTATGTGCAAAAAGATAGGATCTGTTCCTCGGCCTAGTCTCGCTTCGGTTCCTCCGTAAGGTTGGCTGCCATGTATAGTTCGGTATAGGTACTCTGGACGCTCCTCTGCATCCACGGTCGAAACTGTATGCTCTATTGAGAGCAGTGCTGTGCCGTTGACGCAACCGCTGTTGCGAGAGTGCTTCATCGTGTCAAAAAGTCCAGGAAACTGGTTTCTGACAATTTCGACATAGTCGGGAAGAACTCGCAGAACCCATGGAGTGTTGTGAGTTGTATTTTTGGTGAGCCAGCCTTTGACCTCCGAAGACCCGTTTTCAGCTATCTTCTCGACTTTGCTCCTGTACCGAGCGACCACTATCTCTTTACCCGGCACATAGTCCATGGTTGAGAAGAGAAGTAGCTACTTGAGCCTCGTGTGTGTGAAATTCGAGCGAACGATTGCAATGTCAATGCTGCCAATGATTGATATATGACTGTGTAAATTTGGAAAAAGAATAGTATGAAGAAAGTGAGGTGTTTGGAAGAGATATTCTTGTCCAGAGGCTGAAGATGGCCTCTTAAATAGAGTCGTGGGCGAGAAGACTCCAAGGGGAAGGCGCCCAGTGGAATGGGAAGATAGGAAGGAAGTCAGTTGTGAGGGCTAGAGGAGGGGGGGGAAATGGAAAGAACATTGACATTCGATGTGCTCCTTCCCTGTAGATTCCATGTTCAAGATTTTCATTCTCACTTGCAGGAAGGACCATACCGTATCAGACCACGATGTTTCTTTCGTGGCTTGGTGACTTTGGTGACTTTGATGACTTTGATGACTTCCGATTGGTGACCTTAATTCAAGCAATCTTGATGACTTTGGTGACTTTGGTGACTTTGGCGACCATCAAGACTCTAGTGACTTCCGATTGATGACCTTGATTTAAGCGATCTTGGTGACTTTGGTGACTTTGGTGACCTTGGTGACCTTTGGGTGTCATTTTCCTGCAGGCGGCATGATACTGCATACTGCTGAGCATGAATTTCGCATTGGCTAATGCCCAAACATGGCTGAGTATCTCAATGATTGTGTCCCGAATATCTAGACGCGCGACCAGATGTAGACTGCTCTCATGCCCTGGTCACCCTACCGGGATTCAGCTGGGTGGTAACAACTTTTTGACTTCGTTGTCCTTGGGCACCCATCATGGCCTACATGAGACCAGGTATACCTAGACATTTGTTATAGAGCAGGTGCCCTACTCGCCCTAAAAGACCGGCGATTTGGAAGACAACGACTGAGAAGGCTCCTATCTTCGAGTGATTGGGGGTGCTACGAGTGAAGAGCATTGGCAGCATGGCTCTGACTCTCAAAAGCAGAAAGTCGAGGTGTAGCTTATGGAGTTTGGCGGAGAGATTTTGACATAATTCGTCTTCATAGAACTATCCTTGAAAAACTTGGTCGCGTCGCGTCTCAAAAGTTCACACACTTGCAGTAATAGAAACGATTTGGTTCACTTCCGAGTCTTATAATTCTCATGTCCTATGACATGAACCTAATACTCAGGATATCTAGGCAAACGCCGAACGGCTCTCATCCCAGTCAGGTCTCAAAGACTTGCTGTCGAAGCTCATATCGAAGCTAGAAGTGTGGACGTAATCCGCCTGCCACTCAACATTCAGCGCAACACCCTCCGCAGCCTGACTCCAAACAGTTACAGCGATCGTGTTATCTCCGTTGTAGTTGAGAATACCAGTGGGGACAGGGAACTGAACCTGGTTGCCGATGTACGGGTTGAAGCGACCGTACTGGTATCCGTTGACGAACAGAAGTGCGCGAAGGCGGTTCGTATCGTCAGTAGCTGCAGTAAGGCGGAACGAAATAGAGACGTCGAGGCCGGCGGGAACGTCGAGCGGGACAACGGTGCGGAAGACGCGGATGCCGGCGTCAGGAACGGAAAGAGATCCGTTAGCAGAGTCAAAGGACTCCCAGTCTGCGTCGGGGTAGCCGGGCAGATGGGCGCCAACGCGCTCGGCGTACAGACCTCCTTCGTTGATAGGACCGCGAACGGGGTCAATGAGGTCGTTACGGCCAGCGGTGCCGGCAATCTTCCACTCGGAGAACTTGTAATTCGCGGCGTCGGGGCCGAGCAGAGTCGCGTTGGTGATACCGCGGGGCGCGAGCGCCGCCTCACGCAGGTCGTGGCCTGAGTTATCCATGATGACGACGAGAACATTGTCGCCGGTCTTGGAGAGAGTCGCATTCTCAAAGGAGAACGAGCTGGCGTCTGCTCCCAGGTAGGAGAGGCCGAGGTAGGAGCCGACGTACTCGGAGTTGAGCCAGACGGAGTAGCCGAAGGCCAGACCGCCGGTGACGTTGAGGAAAACGCCAGTCGGGGCGGACTCGGAGGTCGGGAAGGTTGCGCGGTAGATGTGGTTTCCGACGTGGATGTCGTACTCGTCTACGTAGAGGACGGGGTTGTTTGAGGCGGGCTTGACGGTGTTGGAGGTGTTTGTCTTGGTGGCGGCTGGAAGTTTATTAGACCGTTTTCCCTCTTTAACGACACGACAAGATGTAACAGGTATCACTTACCAACCCAGCTGTCAGAGGTGGCTTCGTAATCAGTAGCGATCTCAGGCAAGCTGTCGTGAACCTTCCAAGGGCCGAGTGCGGGGACCTCGAACTTGGCAGGGCCCTCGATCTTGGCGGTGAAGACGTTACCCTCTCTCGAAAGAAGCTCGAGCTTCTTGCCGTTCCAGGTGATGCCGCAGATGGACTCGGAGGCAAAGACGGTGATGGTGGTCTCCTGGTCTGCGTCTCCAGAGAGCGCCAAGCTACGGCCAGTCTCGTTGAAGGCAGCGTGGCGGACGAGGTACGGTCCCTGAACAAAGACTGCACGAGTTCGTCAGTAAAGTTGGAATCGATGCGTCAATAAAAAAAAACTCACCAGTCTTGTTGGCCGGAGCAAAGGGGTCGTTGTCAAGCACGGGTACCCAGAAGAGGTACGCGGCGCTGCGGTCGAGCAGGACGGCGCGGGAGCCATCTCCGAGGTCGACAAGCGTAATGCCCTTCTTCTGCGTGTATGCGATGATGACGTTGCTCTCGCCAGGGTAGACGTTGAAGTCAGCGACGTTGCCGTCGCCAATGAGCTTGGCAGAGTTGGCGCCAGTGACTGTGAACTCGCCAGCCTCGCCCTCAGGAAGCCAAAGGGCAATAACCTCTTGACCGTCGAGAAAAGTGTAGCTGAGAACCTCGGCGGTGGAGTATAGGAGGGTCTTCTCGCCAAATCTGAAGTCGGTGACAAGGACCTTGGCTTGGTGGCCGTTGATGGCGATCGAGCTGCCGTGCTGGGGGATGGTGACTTGAGTCAAGTCAGCATTTGATACGCAGAATTTGATATTAGATAGAAGAAAGACTTACGAGCACCCTGAGAGGTGTTGACAGAGAGCTTGAAAGCCTCGTTGGTGTTGGAAGGGGAGTATGCGTGACGGGCAATGTAGAACGCCGCGTTGTTGTCGACATTGCGGAGCTCGGACACGGTGATGGCTGAGTTGGTGGTGTATCCAGTGCCCTAGGGCACGTCAGAATCTCACTTGACTTGCATCACTGCTTCACTTACGTTTCCGACTCTCTCAGTCTTTGTCAGATCCTTGGCCACTACGCAAATGTTAGAATTCATCTTGCATACTTCAGGGGTGAACAATCTACGAACCTCTGGTGAACAGAGTCAAAAGCTTTGTCTCGTGGAACTTGCTGCCGATGATTCTGTTCTCGGATACCGGAGAAGAGTAGTCGTAACTCGAAGCTGGCGTTGAATTAGCATGAGTCGATCTCACACATACCATACGATGGCGACATGGACTTACCAACAACGGGACAAGCGAGCCAGCCCCAATTGGTTCCACCGAACATCATGTAAAGGGAGATTGCGGTGACTCTCTGGTAGATGAGATCGCGGTAGAAGATGTTGGCGAAATCGGCACCAATGTCACTGGGGCAGCCGCCCTCGGGTCCGCCCCAGGGGTTGTAGGAACCGCCCTGGAACTCTGGAAGGAAGTTGGGTTGTGACCTGTAAGATGATTAGAATTCTGATTTGAGCGTGTTTCAACTTGGAATACTTACGGCGACTGAACTGTGAAGTAGGAGTAGTAATCTTGAGTCAGCTGTGAATGGGATGATTAGCAAGATACAGTAGTTGTGGTGATTCTGAGTTACTCACATAGGGGATGTATGCTCCGTTTGTGCCGGTGCATTCGCTCAGGTTGCAACTCCAGCACGAAGGGTAGCTGTCGACACCGACGACATCGACGTTTCCAGTAGCATTGGAAAAGTCTTTGGACCAGGAAAAGCCGCGCTGAGCAGTGTCAGAAAGTGGGAGTACATAAGTCTTTGAACAGAGATACTTACCATATTGGGGGCGTTGTGAGACAGGGGCACGTCGATTCCATTCTCCCGGGCGCTGTCCTGGAGAAGCTGCATGTAGTTGGCGATGGGCGGGTTCAGGACTCTCTTGGAAATGTCCTTCCACTGTCCGTTGAGTTCGTTCTCGATCTGGGTTTCCACTTAGCAAATGCGCTCTCTCTAGTTCTTGGGAATGATCGCGTACCTGGAACATGATGACGTTTCCGCCGTTGGTGATCAGATGAGGCTTGATGATCTTGGAAATCTCCGACCAGAAGGGGGTCCACGCCGCAGTGTATCTCTCGTCGTCGTTTCTCAGAGAACCGTAGGCGCCAGTGGTGGCCCAGAGAGGGAAGCCGCCGGCGTTGGTCTCGGCGTTGACGTAGGGTCCAGGTCTGATGATGAGGTAGATGCCGAGTTCCTTGGCGACGGTCATGATGGAGGTGAAGTTGTGAGCGCCGGTGTCAAAGTCCAAGACACCGGGTGTGGGATTGTGGTAGCCCCAGTGGTTGTAGATGGAGAATGCATTGAAGCTGTCATCTGCGTGTTAGCCACGAAACGACCTTTTCCACTCCAGAGACTGTATCTTACCCAGCCGCCTTGACCTTTTCGAGGAGATCTCGCCAAAGTTCGGGACTTGAAGATATGTCAGTAAGCTTAGTACACTGCAGATGATGTTGTGTTGGATCACGAACACAGGGATACGCCAGTAGTGGAACTGCATTTGTTAGCGAGACGATCCCAACATGCGATACGGGGAAGTAGTCAGTCGCCATACCTCGCCAGAGAAGACGAAGAGTCTCTCTCCGTTGACAATGTAGCTGTGGTGATCCCTGCGTAGAGTTCAGTCAGTATGAAGCCAATGTTGTATCCGTGAACAAACTATGGGAACCTACCATTGGACGACTTCATTGAGACCGTTGTCATGGATCGGCCAGTCAACATCTTGAGCTAAGGCGCTCTGCGAGCCACAAAGCGACGCGGCAAGCCAAAGGAGGCCGCCGGCTTTCAGACCAAACCTCATCGTGGCGCTTTTTTGACTATGGCTGAAACTTGACAGATGCAACACGATAGCCGAAAAAAAGAGTCAAAAAGCCAACAGCCAATCGAGAAACCGCGCGCGCAAGAGGAAGCCATCGCGTCTTCTTTAAAGGGTATCCTACTAGCCTGCCAGTTCCCTGCCAACACCGGCCCCCCGGTCCCATCCGTTGTACCCCGGCGCAGCGTAGCATCCGGACAAACGTGCTCGGTGTTGATCGAACCGACAACTGCGGGGAATCATGAGGGGGGAACCGGGGGCAAAGAACTGGAGAAAGACGATTTAGACGATCAACCACCCCGGCCGCAACCCCCGCGATTCCTGTAGCCGCAGCAATCACTGACCCAAGGCACCTAAGATTGGTGAGCCTGATGTCATTGACTGCTTGAGGACTTTGCAGTAGCGTCTTGAAATTTTCGACGAGCCAATTTTAAGCGATCTTTTCACCGACGGGCATGGCTCCCGTTGTGCGCTGGACTGGATGACTGGTTGGTTTAGCGTGTTCTCGTGAGAGAACTGTGCCTTGGCAGCCAACACGGCCGGATATTACATCGCAACATCATGGGCCGACGGCCACTTTTTATGTCAATTCGGTAGGATCCGATCATCCGAGGTATAGTACAGAAGCAAGACATGCTTAAGTTGCCTGCCTGGGTGACATCAAAAACTGATCAATCTCTCAATGAGGAGTGAGTATGTTGGCAGTGACCGCCTGAACTTCTGAAGATGTTGGGATCCAGTTCGGGCCGATCTGCCGTTGCGCGACATGCCGGACGAACACTCATCCATGATTCGATCCATGTTTGTGTTTAGCAAGACAATAGATTTGACTTTGGCTGATTCCGGTGGGATCCTTTTACCCATGAGCTGTCCACTGCGTGTTGGTTCAAACGGTTCATGCAGTCAACTCGCATTATTTCAATGCAGCAGTGGCACAATAGCCCACAAAGTCCATGGTCGGCCGACACTGCATTCCTCCAATCTCCAAACAACATCACGCAACAACCCCTCATAATATTGGAGATCGTGTGCGGAGATTTGGGGCCATGTCTCCATCTACAGGAAGAAGTGGCCGAGTTGCCGACTTTGTGCAGCCTTAGTCTCTTTGAAGGCAACACTCTATACGTTTAGTAAAGCATGCATAATCAAGGAGATCATTCGCTCAAGGGGATGATTGCGGCTACGATTGAGTACCTATAGTAGTTGCAGCAAAACTTCTTCAATCCCCGAAGTTCACCTAATTGTAGCGACTCCTCACACCATCCACTACGCCACAATTCATGATTTTGAAAAGAGAACGAGACTCTAGCACACAGGAGTTGCAACTGCATACACAGTCCTGCACCCAATCTTGTTACAAACATCAGCATCTTCACACTCAAAGTCGACGGACGCAGTTGAGAGAACAGGGCAGCCGCAAGACTTCGTGATAGACGAAGTGGTAGTACACTGCGCGACGAAGCAGCTTTTGCAGATGGTACCGGTAGAGGTAACCTTTGGACAGTTGAGAGCTGAGCAGGGCGCCGTGGTCGTTCTCGTGATGGTCTGAGTGACGAGTGCGGTGGTGGTTGAGACTTCTCGCAGCGTCGTTGTCGTCGGGCTTGTCACGACAGCAGTCGCCGTCGTAGTGGCGGTAGTCGTGGTTTCCCTAGTCTCTGTCCTCGTAACGGTGACGGTCCTGGCTCGATCTATCGTCGATGGAGTCAGCGTGATGACTTGACCGGATGCTTCCCTGCATTAATCAGTCAGCAGAGTCCTCGATCTACCATGCATGTGGGGTCTGACCAAGCTGCCCAGCAAAGTATCATGCTAAAGAAAAGAAGCGAACGCATCTTTCGATCCTAGGTATCCAGCAGAAGATTTTGGAAAAGATGCCGACTCTCTGGGATTTGGAGTCTAGAGCAGGCTATGGGAGAGACTTCCAGTTTCCGAGGAGACCATGGTGACAAATTGGTATTGATGCAATGCTTCGTCTCTCTTATAGTTAAAAGTCATTCCAGCAACGCAGGTTGGCGTTCACGAAAATGCGCAACCCCAATATACTCCAGGTGATATTAGGTGCTTTAGCTGCTCTTGTCAACCATACTTATCCGGCTTCGGGACTCCTGTAACGTACAATACAACCTTGATTGACTTGAGCTACGAGCCGAGCTGAACAGAGGCAGCCTATAGGAAAGAAGAGCTGGAATTAAATCGTGTAGCCGAGTGTACGTTTGCTTCCAGCCGATACAGCTGCATGGCGGCTGAACGTGGTACTGCTCCCATGAGGGCGAATGCAACAGCAAAGATCCAATCAGCGCTGTCGTCCGAAACCCAACCTGCCGCATCTGGCAATTCGGAGCCAAGGGGTAGTGCGTGCAGATCGCCTCAGAAAACCACCTCCTCTACGTTGGCAAGGTCAGGCTGTGTTTGTAAGCCCCATCAGACGAACTGTGGTGCCATCTCAAATGCAACAATGCACGAATACGGACGCAGTGGTTGGCAAGTTTAAATTGGTCGTTTCATCACTATTTTTCGAAATACGAGCAGTGAGGTCGAAGCTGTGCAGTACTGGTGCGACACTTTGAAGGGCAGTTCAGAAGATTGCCCAGTAGCCCTCAAGCAAAGCAAATACAACTATAATTCAACTGCTAATCGTGGTATATATATAAATGGCTGATTCAAAATTCAGCCGGCACCTCGGCCAGCTTAGCATCTCCAGGAGGTGATCTGGTTCTCGTACTCGACGGTGCGGGGGTCGTCGGGGAGAGCGACGGCCAGGTTGTAGTTGTAAGAAGAGGTCAGGCCACGGTCATCGCCCTTGTTGTTGCAGCCCTTGTACCTTTGGTGAATTGTTAGTATGTCTTGTTGGACAAGTTGAGACTTATTTAAAGACTACTTACTTGTAGAACTGGCACTTGCCACCAGTGTTGGTGGAGAGGGAAGAGACCTGGTCGTTGAAGCGGTCGCTGATCGCGGTGGAGTTGGCGGCCTGGAAGTTGAAGTAGGAGACTTCACATACGAGTCAGCACTTATTCATCTCACTACGATTGCAGAGTACGGTTACTACGGTATCAGGCTAAAGTTTAACCCCCTTGTTAGGTACCGGTGGGGATGGCCCGTGCCTGCCTTCTATGGGCAATTCGACTAATCAGAAGCTACTATTTTAGTATAGGCCTACTAATTAGCCTAGCCTAACTTTTTTACTAATTACGAATTCTTCCTCTTATATACTACTTACTTACTTACCTACTTTATTTTTAACGAATTATTACGAATATAGTATAGTTAATAAGTAGTATAATAAAGTACTTTATTAAGGCTAATTATTAATAAATTCGTATATTATATATTAATACGAAATTTATATAAGTTTAAATAATTAAATTAACTAGATTTATAAAAAACTAAGTTCGTACGGCTATAAGGGCTTTATTAGTAATAATTACGCTACGTTCTAGCTACTTATAGGTTATGATTTTATAATAAGAAGAGGCCTTTATTAAGTATATTATTTTTTTTAAAAACGGCTACTAAGCCTCTTTTTTATTACTTTTAATTATACTCTTTTTTTTTTAATTTAGTATTTATATAATATAAGTAGCTTTATATTAGCTCGGGTTTTATTATTACGTTGCCCGTTATAAGCTCTTTATATTTAAAACTAACTAAATTAAGCGTTTTATTTAGGCTTAAGAGTATTTTTATTAAATTGTTAAAGATTAGCGGAAGGTCCTATAGATAGATAAGATATAGGTTATGGGTAGTTATTATTATAAACTTTATATTATTTATTATTATAGCGAGGAATAGGACTTAATATATATTATTAAGAGGTATTAATATAAACGGGGTTAGATATTTTAGGGATATTTTTTTAGGGATTAGAAAAGACTAGGTATTTTTTAAGAGAAGGATTAGGGTAATATACGTACTAATACTTATTAAGAATATATTATATTAATTATTAATAGTTAGATTTATTTTTATTAATAAATATATAGTAATAACTTTATTTTAATATAAAACGGCGCCCTAATATATAACGTAGAGTTAACTTAATAAGAGCTTAATAACCGTAGCGTTTATTTAATATTTTAGCTACTTTTTTTATTTAATTTTAATTTTATTAAAACGTATTAGAATTAGATAAAGGATTATATATAAGAGCTTATAAGTATATAAAAAAACCCTTTATATAACGTATTATAATAATAAGTTAAAGAGGCTTAGGATACTTTTTTAAAGGACTTTTTATGCTTATTATTAAATATAATACCCGTGCGTTACTAAGTAATAATTAATACTAACGGAATATATATTAAATATTAATTTAGTTATAGAAATTAATTAAGATTTAATAATTATTAATTATATTAGCTATTTAGTGCTAACGATCTGACTAGTGCGTTAACCCTTGTCTGTGGATCGGTACCGAGCCAGGGGATTAAACTTACCCCTATAGACCAAGTACTTATTATAGTCGCCGGGGCTGGTGCCGAAGACGAGGCAGTCACCACGGAAACCCTATTTATGTCAGTACTGCTTCATAACCGGTTAAATCTCTTAAAACTTATAGCATCGGTGCACTGAAGCACAAAGATGGTCTCGGGGTTGGTCTCGTTGCGGTTGGGGTCGGGCTCGCCGTCCTGGCGGGTCTGGAGCTGCTTGGGGGCCAGGACCTCGGTGTTGAGGAACTTCTCGTAGGCGGCAGAGTTGACAATCTTGTTGCCGATCTTGATGTTGAGGTCGGAGCCGGTGTTACGCTGCACAAGGGGCTTGCTGACGGCGGCGGCGGAGATGGCGGTGGCCGCGAGAACGAGGGTGGTGAAGCTCTTCATCTTGGATGTAGTTTTGTTTGTTGTTGGAAGCGAACGTGTGTAAGTTGGTTGTTGTAAGGAATGGACTCGTTGGACGACTTGCGTTGGCTACGGGAAACTTCAACGCCGAGCACACCAGGAGGCCAAAGTGAAGTGAGCCGGCTTTATTTATCTTGACATACTGTAGAACCGGATGTCCCGCAGTACCCAAAAGACAAAGTTTCGATCATAATAACCGCATACAACCTCATCCCAGCCTGCCCCGCGAGCGCCGATGCACTCGGATTCGGTGATATTGCTTTGTGGGTCTACTTATCATCTATTCTCGTGGCACAAACGGCCGCCGGAGGCATTCGAGTGGGAAAAAAGGGCGAGTTTTTGTTGGCCCGAGTGTTCCGTCAGGACCATTACTGCGTCCGTTGACGATTTAGACTTCGGAGAGTTAATATCGAGATGGGGCTCATCAGCGTCGCCAACTGCCGACATCCATGACAAGGTTTGGAGTTACAAAATGAAAACAGTGGAAATTTCGAGGTCGCAAAGGGGATGAACAGTCTGAGACGGACCTGTTCGACGACTCAGTGGGCTTCTTTAATCCGTTCATCTTACACAGTAGAGTGGTGTATATGTGCTGGCTCTGAGGTTTGTTTATTTGAATTAGGTTTTCGTCTGAACTAAGTCAACTGACTCGAAGATCGGACGGTCTAATAAGGATTCTCCCGCAACGTGAACCTAGAAAGGGGCCTGACTGCGAGGATGTTCACAGTTCCGCAGACAAGTCCCAGTCTTGGCTTTGGTCGTTTGGCCCCATTTTCTTCCAACACACCTATCCGTACGGACGCACTAGAAAGGAAAAGAATGCCTCAAATCGCGGGGAGAGGAAGGAAGTAGCGTCCGTGGATCTCGATGGACACTAACAAAAGTCTCCTAGGCTGGTGATCGTGGATCGTACTGCACTAACCTAACAGGAAGAGTATCAACCAGAGAAACATTCAAGGATATGTTCCCTTGACTTTGGACCGCAGTCCAACTGCCAATCTGGGCAGTCACTTTCGATTCGGCATGGATCTACCGCTCCGACAGACTTTCGTATTCAATGAACTTTTGCGCCCGGGGGGTGCCCGCCCGCCCGCCGGCACTGTTCTTCGTTTGCCGGCCTTGACGCGGCGGGAAAGTTGCCCAAACACGTCCCCGACAACGGTTCAACCGCCGTTCAAGCATTTCTTGGTAACTCGGGGGTTGCGGGACCACAGTCTATCATTAGCACACTGGCCACTCGGAGGATTCGACTTGTAGTTGTCTTTCCCACGTTTGCATCCGTACTTGACAGTGATCGGAATGATCTTTGGTCGTCGACATCCCGGTCGCTCATCAATCAAAGACCCTGATGGTTTGAGCTACTGGATCGCTGCGCATTGAATGTGTAGACCAAAGTCTCCGTATACCGTCTATTGCTTTTGCCTTTCGGACTTTGCTCCGTTGGCTCTCATCTTCAATCATATACCAATCAACTGCCGCATTGTGTAGGCAGATGCCCAACCGGCTACAATTGTTCGATACTCGCGCAAGGGGAACGGCATAAGGTTGGATTTACTCCAATCTGACCCACCAAATCAGAGTCTCCAAAGGCTACTATCGTATCTCGAGCTCCTTGGAGCCAACAGAAATTCGAGCTGGGTACTTGATGTACGGAGTGGTCCATGTGCCCGCCGGGCTGTAGCTGAGACCACCAGCCCATTTCAATTTTTAGCTGGCCTTCCCCAGGTGCTTCTCCCCCTTTCATACACTTCACCATTTAGTTCCAGCAACACAATTCCCATTTCCATTCTATCGAAAGCCCATTTTTATCTCAATAATATGCGAGTCTTGAGGTTTCTCTAACTCATAGGCAGAGGCTTGGCTGCCTTTAGCCATCTCTTGACCACCAAGAACCGCACATGCGACCATGTCACAAACATGTCAATATATTCTACATCAAATGAGAGGCCCAGCGCATACCCACAGTTCTTTTAACGGTGCAAATATCAGTTCCCATTGTTTCGATAATTCACCTATAAGGCTTTGTGGCGTTGCTGCTGGGGTCGTGGTAAGGGAAGCTGTCAGTTTTTAGTGGCCCGCTAGTTCGTGAGAGTTGATAGAGTTGGAGGTTGAGTTTCTTCTAAAGAACAGCCATCGCGGCGATCTAACTTCTTGAGACTCGGTAAAGGACATATGCAGCTTAGTAAGAGAAGGATAAAGACGAGGACTGCCAGTGAAAAGTGCTGAGCAGGAGTTGCATTCACCCAGCTTAGTCTGTCCAAAGTCATCGTGAACTTTAAAGGATTCCGGCCGAGTCCCAATTAGGAAACACGTACTACAGCTCATCTGATTGGCTGTCGGGATCGCCTCTCAGAGCAACAGAATCCTCTGATTGGCTTGTTGCATCAAAGGATTATGATCCATGCTTCCCTTAGATCCTCGGGATCCTCCGCATCAACTTCATGAAAGAAGCTCGTTATCTCACCTAGGTAGTCAGGGGAAACGTCATCTTTAAGATATTCTCAAAAATCCATACCGTCTTGAGACTTCCGGCTTTCATAACTCCTGCTTGGTTCTGCTGATGTTGATGTCCATGTCCTATCTTACCTTTCGACATTGTTGCCACCGCGTTGAGCTACAGTACTTACCGATATCATGGGTACCAAAACCAGGTCACTCGAGCCTACATTCGTGGTTCGCAGCTTCCAGGGCGCGCGTTCTCAACTTCAATTAGAGTCGCGCCCGATGTCGAGAGCTTCGTCTCAAAGTACCGATAAGGGCGAAACAAAGGCGTAAGTACCTAGCACGTGAGAGACTGGTCTGTTGGATGAGAGGTGTCCAGGGTTCATTGAAGCCGACGTCGTTGGTACGAGCGTCTGAAGAAGATCGACCAAGGAAGAGCACGTGGCTTCATAGCAGGGAAACGGGAGCATCTCCCGTTCATTTATGGACCAACAACTAATCACTTCGGGTCTTAGAACTCCATCAAACGGCCAGCTTCACGTCTTCTCGCTTTCGAACCGACCCAAGCAGAGCCGTGCGAGCGCGCCCAAGACCCGGAATGGGTGTAAAGAATGCAGGTACGTTTATGTCAACTCTCTTATGCTCGTCTTTGATTCGCCCCCGTCCTCGTTCCTCGTAACGGTTCCCACCCTTGATGAGGAGAATACGGGTCTCACGTGGTGTCGCACATGTAGGAGACGCCACATCAAGTGTGACTTGGCCAGACCACACTGCATGAAATGCGTCAAATCAAACCGTATCTGCGAGGGCTACCTCGACTCGGGACTGCGTCTCACGACACAGAGACATAGTCAAGTCCATATCACTTCCCGTCCAGCCGGCGGCGGCAGCTGTGGCGATGGCGGGCATATCACCCTTACCGCACAGCGCCGGACCCCCGACCACCGCGTCCTCATCACCCCGGGCTACGAGACGGCCCTCTTCCAGAACCAGCGGCAGTGGGACTCGTTCCAGTCCTTCATCGTGAACCTTGAGCAGGGCGCCACCGTGCTCAAGAACCACGTGGCGGAGATGACGCCGCAGTACGCCAACCACGAGATCGCCATCCGGGAAATCTGCTCCGGCATCGGGGCCCTTGGGAAAGCCTTCCACCCAGTCGTCGGCGACAAGCTCGTCAGCGCAGAGTACCGCGCCGCGCTGGAACACTACGGCCACGCCGTCAAAGCCGTCTTCAGCGTGAAGGCGACGACGTATACGCTGCCGTATATGGTGCTGACGTCGATGCTGTTCACCACGTTTGAGATGATGGCGGGGAACCCGGAAGCTGCGTCGAAGCATCATAACCATGCCGTGGCTATGATGGATCAGTTTATCAGTCTTCGGTTGGAGGAGGATGGCGTGCCGTTTGAAGAGGTTCGGCTTTCTGAGCTCGAGTCTGCGCTGTTCGATACCTTGCAGAGACTCGATACGCATCCGTGGGCACAAGGGTTCGGGCCAGAAGGGATCCGCGTCACGGCGCAGGCGCGCAACTTCCCGCACGGGTGCAGACACAGATACAGGATGGAAGACATGCCGTCGAGCCTCACCAACATCACCGAAGCATCGCGATGGTGGCATCTAACGCAGCACGCCATGATGCACTCTCTCCACGGTCTCAAATCCAAATCCCCCAACAAGCCCTCCGACGACCCCTCCAACGACGCCGCCATCTGGAAGGAGTCGGCTAACCTCCTCCAAACCTGGCACGCCAGCTTCTTCCCCCTCTTGCAAACCTCACGCCAGCAACGCGACCGCAACCCGCACCGCTGGTTCCAGGCCATGACCCTCGAGTCCCTCTACGTCGAGAACCTGGCTGCCATCTACAAGCGTCACAGGCTCGACGCCAACGTCCTCCCCGCCGTGACGCCGCTGTACCGCGACATGATCGGCCACGCGCTGCAGTTGACGCGGAAGGAGAAGCTCAACGGACTGGAGACGCTGGTGCTCGAGAACGACCTCATCCGGCCGATGGCGTTTATAGTGTACAAGTCGCGGGCGGACCCGGAGATTATGGACGGGGTGACGGGCGTGTTGCAGGAGCTTGTGGGGGGCGTTGGTATGGCGGAGTCGTTGTTGTATGTTTTTGGGTGCAGAGAGAAGAAGATTCCTGTGATTGCGCTCGAGAGGGCTTGGGGGTGGTATTTTACGTCGTCGGGGGTTTCGTCTGGGGCGAATTGTCTCGAGTACCTGACTTGAGCGAGGAAGTATGTCGTCCCGGGTGTTAAGAACACAGTTGGAACTGTACTTCTTCACTTGATACTGTTACCTTTTGACGATGGCAGAGGCCTTCAAGTAAGAGAAAGTAGAAGAAACAAATCATTGCTAAACTAAGAACTGGATATCATCTCATCGCGCATAACACATAATTCTTCCAGCCCATAATATCTCCCAGCCCAGCCTCACTCAGCCCATCACAAACGTCTTCATTTCTCATTCAAAATCCCAGCCCTTCCCCCTTTTCGAACTAACAACATGAAGTTTGCCCAACATAACGGTTCAGAGATTGTCAGACAATCCCGAGGCTACCATCTTTCCTACTTTCAGGGAAGGTTGTTCAACTTAATGCTGTTCTGCGAAGTCGAGTCCTTGCCAGCGTTGTAGTGCTCAGAGCGCTTCGCGTTCTCCTCCATACGGGCAAGTCTCGAGTTACGCTTCTTCTGCTGGCTCTTGCGATAGAAGAAGAGCGCGGCACCAATCAGCAGACCAACACCAGCGACGGCACCAATGACGATACCGGCAATCGCACCACCAGAAAGCTTCTTGCTTCCGCTGCTACCAGAGCTAGAGCCAGAGTTGGAGGCAGCGTTGGTAGACGAGGCGGAGGGGGACGCGGTGGCGGCGATGTCGTCTTCGCCAGGCTCAGTGGCGTTGAAGCAGGGGATGCGAGTGTTGAAGTTGGCGGCCTCGACGTAGGTAATGTCGGCGCAGGCGTAGAAGGTCTGGTTGTGGGGAGCGTCCCAGTCGGCACGGTAGATGATTTGGAGGGTTGCGTTGGAGCCTGCTGCGATGGAGGAGGGCGGGTTGGGAACGTCGACGCAGGTGTGACCTGGGTTCAGGTCCGAGACGGATTGTTCCTCGATGATAGTGGTGAAGTCGCTGTTGGAGGTTGGTTCTTGAGGGGTGTGTTAGTCATGTTGTGATGGGCAATAGGGGGTTGACAAGGTTTTGTGAAAGTCAAGGGGAGGTCAAGTAGACTGAAGTGCTTGTCTGTTGAGTTCATACACTCAAACAGAATAAAATGGCGAGAGATTCGTAAACATACCATTCTTGTAAGAGATAGAGATCTTGCTGTTGTAGTAGTCATCCTGGGCAACGAGAGCGACCTTTCCACCAACTATTCATCGGTACTCGTCAGTCAAAGGCTCACGCATCTTTTTGTCTTCATCAAGAACTTTCGTTCCGAGACTTTTGACTCACCCAAGGGGAAATTGGTTCTGTTGGCAGCACCAGACTTTGAACCACATGGAGCCTGGTTGTCCATGTCTCCGCTCCAGACTCTGTCAGCCGGCCACATGAAGGCAGCGGGACCCATCTCATCATCCTGCTTGGTGTGCTGGGCACAGGCAACCGAGGCGAGGCCCAGGGCCAGGAACGTCTTGAGGGAGGCGTGCATTGTTGCTGCCGTGATGTGGGCTTGAATCAAAAAGAAGCTTTTTCGATAACAAGACAAGAGACGGGTATGCGGCAAAACACGCGATGCCTTGGACCAACAGAGTGCGTTACGAAAGAGATGCGTACGACGACTGTGGAGGGGGTGGTGGGAAGAATTAAGAATTAAGGGGGCGGCTTAACTAGCATAAGATCCTTGGGAACGAACCGGATGGCAACGACGGTCAAGTTATACTACTGCAGGTCAACCTGAGATTTTCTTCTCTTCGCCTTTGCAAGCCGACTGGTTGCATATTGCATGTAACCTGGATGATGGATCTATCTCACATGGTCCTCTTTTCCCCTCTTTGGGTTAACCTTACACCAACCACCTCCGCTCACACATGTCAACGGAAAGAAGATGGGTTCACAGAAGTCACGAAGGGCGGGATATCCGCCCAGAGAGGGAGGATCCCGCCCAGAAGGTAGTGAGGGAAAAAAGGAAGTCAGGCACGAGTTCAGTTCAGGCTTTCGCCAATAGTGCCCAGACAACCCGCGCCCAGGACATGGCAAGACTTGGCTGGATCCCGTTGGATGGGGTGGTGGGAGGAGGCCACGGCCGCATGGATGAAGGGTGGTGGCGACCACGGAATTCTTTTGCATGGAAAAAGGTCTTGGGAAGTACCACTCAAGTCTTTCATAGATTCTGCCAGCATCCCGTAGATTGATAACATAAACAGCGGAACTTTTGGGGAGGAGTATGAGCAATAAGGTCTGGTATCTAGATGGATTGATGGCCAAGAATGTGGACGGACAGGGAAGACCGCCGGGCGGCAAAAATCTGGGAACATGAATACGAAGCAGACAGAAATCAAACCCCCGCCCCGCCTCTATCGATTTTCTCTCTCTCGCTCGGCCGCCGAAGGGGCCGGATACGTTCTTTGTCACTTTGTGAGGGGATCAAGTGCCCAGGCAATTACTGTAGATACCATCGCGACAAGTTCCCTTGGCGAACAACCAGGTTGCAGAGTAGCGTAGGAATGGTTGCAACTCTAGGGTGGTGAGATAGAGGGGAACGAGGGACAAACATGCTTGAAGTTCATTTATCGTGTATGCCACATGTACCTCTCAACATGGATACAGTAAGTAAGGACACACACAATCAAAGTTTCGAAAACTCTTTTTTCCCCTTCACCAAGAACCATAAGTAGTTTATCAGATCACTTTGTCCAATCAAATGAAGCCATCCGGCCCGCTTGTGCCTCTTGGCAGCATGGAGCAATATATCCAAACAGGGAATGGTTCACCGGACGTGGATGTCTGCCATTGTCTGGGTGGCACATAGTTGACAATGGTTGGCAAAGATTGTTGGCTGATGGCTGGATGGGCTGTCGTTTAACTGATGTGATTGATAAGATTAGATGCATCCTCAAGATCCGCAGCGCTAGGTACTTTTTACCTTGCCTCACCTTGAACCCACAACTTACTCTCCGTCTCCTCCAGTCTCCTCCTCCTCTTCTGCCCACCCCTGGTCCGGTCTGGGTCTGGGTCCTCCTCCGTTCTCCGCTTCGAAAGGCCGCCCGTCGGTTGTTAACCCTAATTAGCCCGGACGCAGCATGGATGGACATGGATGAATCCTCGCAGAACGTCGACTCTGTCCGACCTCGCCCGCAGAAAGAGAACGAGAGGCCCCAACAAGGATCGCGATTCATCCCACCACTCACGCAGCTCGCGCAAGGAATAAACGCCTCCTCACGCCACGGACAGTCATATCCCACAGGGCCGCCCAGCCATTTCTCCCAACTCCACACCTCCCCGATCCCCCAATCACGTACACTGCTCAAGGTGACTGGTCCTTGACTCCCAAGACCACAATAGACGAGCCCGTCGACGATATCGGTGAGGCACAGGCGCGCCGCCGCACATACGGACGTCGGAAAGGCACTAGAAGACTAATAAATAAAACGGTTGCCACGGATCAGACAGCCCGTTTTGGGAAGGCCGATTCGTGACGTTCGCTCCTCTCTCGGCCAAACCGCATGTTTTCAGCCCTTGGCATCAGCCATCAGGTCACCCATTGCTGGTATTTCCGACTTCCGGGAGGGACTCGCTCTCGGACTAACGAGAAGACATTACTGATGAGCGAGCAAGTTATCATCGCCATCAGTCAGTCTTTCTTCTCTGGAGTTACCCGCTCTACCAAACGGTGAGAGTTGTAGAGCAGCCGGGCAATGGCCGACGCCATCCGCTTCAGTCCATTCTCTCCTCCATCTCTCCCCGCCAAGATCCTCTTCTCTGCTCTTCGCACATACTTCGGGGCTCTAGATTCCTTCTGACTCCCAAGGGTCGCATCCGTACCATGTATGTACACTTAGAGTTGCGTTGGTTCGGCGGGGTACTCTCCTCCTAGCCTCCTCTCTCGCCCAGTCATTGCCTCCTCCTCTCGACCTCCACTTGAGCTGCAGTTGCCCATGCCATGCCAACGACCACGCATGACAAGGATCTTTTGCCTTGTCTTTCACCTTTGGTACGAGCTTTTTTTCTATTCGGCATCCCGCAAATTACACTATGAGCGCGTTGGGTTTACTTCGGCGATCCGGGGCAAATCCGAGCTTCCACGATCGGATACTTGCTCTTCGCCCACTGGGCTCTGTTAGCTATCCCATCATCCATGGAGTCTATACGAATAGTCCCGCGCTCTTTCAAGTCCCGCGCGCGCTACCCTGCTCCGCGGACCGTTGACTTTGGACTGCCTTATGTCATTGCCTTGCCTTGCCTTGCTTTGACATGCCTTGCCATATCCTGTTCAGATCCCGTCGTATTAACCCCCCTTACACGTCCGTGGACCATCGCTCTACCCTGGCCTAGGTCTTCCAGCTGATGGAGACTCTCATCGGCCAAGCTGGACCACGGAAGAGGCCGACATGAGCATCCATTCCCTGGGGTTTCCACATTCACAGGCCGGGAAAGCCTAGACTGAATCTGATGCCTGCATGCTCGCCGGCTCTCCTGTACCTGATCCTGTACCTGATTTCCCGTGCCTGACTTTCCCCTATTACTTCGTACCTCATGTGGACAAACAACAAAGCCATCATAATCTATAATAACCTCTTTCGCCAACCTTCTTTCATCTCGCTCCCACCCCCCTCTTCCCTCCTCACGCTCGCTTCCCCAAACTTACAACTTGACTGCCATTAAGACAATTCTCCTCCCCATCCAGTCTTCCTCCCACAAAGCATCTTCGAGTCCAACAACTTACCAAACTCACCCCTAATACCAACCTTCAAGATGCGTTCATTCGTTACCTGCACCGTCCTGGCCACCGTCGCCTCCATGGCCGTCGCCCAGGTCCACCCTCGCTTCGAGTACCCCGACTCCGTTCCCGCCGTTGAGAAGCGCCAGGAGCCCGGTACTCCCCGCTACCAGTGCCACGAGGACTGCGGTAAGTCTACACTTCTTTCACTCTCCCTTCTAAGTAAAGTACGTGACCCAGGATACTGACAACCACCAGGTCTCCTCATCACGCTCGGTCGCCAGGACGGCTTCTGCACCAACTCGGAGTGGAACGAGCGCTACGGCCGCTGCATGAGCTGCGCGAACACCTACGCCATCTGGATGTACTACTCCTCCGGCGTCACCTCCGCTGCCGCAAAGTGCGGCCTCTCCCCGACCCCCAGCCCCTCCGGAGGCGCTGTCGAGACCACCGCCGCAGCTACCAGCGCCGCCCCCGCCCCGGCTACCACCACTGCCGCTCCCGCTCCCGCCACCACCACCGCTGCCGCGCCTCCGGCTGTGTCTTCCAGCTCTGCTGCCGCTGAGTCCTCGGCCCCTGCTGCTTCTACCTCGGCCGCCGGCGCTCCCGCCACCACCCTCTCCACCGCCGCCTCTGCCTCTGGCTCCGCTTCTGCTTCCGCTTCCGCTTCCGGCGCCGCGACTACCTCTGGCGCCGCTGCCGGTACCTCCGCGGCTACCGTCACCCGCGTCACTTCCATCGGAACCTCTGTCGTTATTGTATGTGTCGCCTGGGCCTGGTCTATGATGTAAATGATTTGGTGTTCTTTGTTTGTTAACGTGGTTTCTTTTTCTTCATTGTAGCCTTCCGGAACTGCCACCCCCAGCACCCCCGTCTTCGCCGGTGCCGGCAAGAACGCCGCTGCCATGGGTCTCGCCGCCGTCGGCCTGGCCCTCGCTGCCTTCTAAGGGAGCTTAGTATCCTTTGGGAACGATTTGATGGCAAGAAAGCTTTTTTGAGAGGAAAATGTACATAGGCGAAGGACGCCAACCAAAAACTTTAATATTCACCGGAGATATGGTCATGTTTATGGATGTATGATAGCGAAGATCTTGTTATTATACGATTGGAGATAGTATACTACAACCTAATGAGTCTCCATTACACAATGTGCTGATGTGGTGTATTGAGTGATAATCGTTTGGCTGATATTTGAGTGAGACTTCCTTGTAGACCAAATATCAACATGAAGCGATTCATGCTTAAGACAGGTAAACATGGCCAAGACGGGGCCAGTATACGTTGAATCCAGCTTGAGTCAAAGGCACACGATGAGACATGTCTCTTTGCATAATCAGATTGATAAATGTAAACTCAAAATCATTTCTCCATATATGGCGGTGTGCATATATGTTTGTTCATGTATGACAGGTATTTATATGCATGCGTATATAATTTTGTTCGCTCAGATGACGTTTACTCATCTCGGTTTCCCGCATCGGAACCAGAATCCTCAACGTTAGACTGCTTATCAGATTCCAAAACACCGTACCTAGTCTCACATTAGCACACATTCCAACCAAGGGAGAGTTCTCGTCATAGAAGCAAAAGACATACCATGAAATAACAGCCAGACCCATGAACGCAGCCACGCAGCTGAAAAACATGGCAACGTAGCCTTTGGGCGTGAACCCCTCAGGCAAAGGTCCCACAGGCCTATTCTCGCCCGTGAGATCCAGCACGTCCTTGGTGTTACCAGCCGCATTACCCTTAGTCGGCACCCCACCGGCGCGGCACACCTCAAGATGGTCCTTAGGCACCTCCAGCCCCTGAAGGACATCAGGTGCCTCGATAATGGTCGCAATGAGCCCTTGGTCCATGTGCCACTCAATATGGCAGTGGAAGAGCCACACGCCCGGGTTGTTCGCCTTGAAGCGGATGACAAAGTTACCGTTGCCCTCGACGATGAGGGTATCGCGGCGAACCGGGTAGCGGGGGAAGCTAACATCGCTATCATTGGAGAATGCGCCGGCGTCTTCCTCGGAGCGGTGGACTACCTGGAACTGGTGGCCGTGGAGGTGGAAGGGGTGCTTGCCGTCGTCTTCGTTATTGAGGACGATTTCGATGATTTCGTCATGCTTGAGGACATGGGCGATGGAGTTTGTGCCGTAGACGCGGGGGTTCGCTGCGTTGTCGGCGCCGACGGTGAGGGCGCTGTAGAGGGAGGGGACCTTGGGGAGGACGTAGGTTTTGTCGTTGAAGAAGGCGCTGAGGGGGTGTTAGTTGTACTGTTGTTTAGTATAGAATTGTTGTAAACCTACTAGTTTGCGCCGTCGGCGAGGTTGTCCATCTTGACGGAGAGCTCGAAGGAGTAATCGACCTTTTCGTAAATCTCCTGCTTGTCATAGGGAACCAGCTCAAAGTCGTCAAAGGGGTCGAACTCGTCGACGGTGGCAGGCTCGGGCAGGGGCTTCTTGTCGTCGTAAACGAGCCAGCCGGTGACATTCGAGTCCTGGCCGTCGGGGATGACGTCAAAAAGCTCCTCGTCCATGGAGCCCACAATGGCAAAGTTCTCCGAGGCGTCCTTCTTGGTGGTCAGGAGCACGCTATAGCGCTGGGCGGGGGCGATGTAGAGCATCTCGGCCTCGGCCTCGTCGGTCCAGACGCCGTCGACCTCGACGACGCGCAGGGTGTGGCCTTCGAACCAGATGTACTGGGAGGCGAAAGCGCCAATGTTGACCATGCGGATCAGGTAGGTCTTACCCGGCTGGACCTTGACCTGGAGGTTCTGGGTGTCGTTGAGGAGGGCGGCGTTGGGGACGGGCTCGGCGCCGGTAGGGTTCTCGACGCTGATGAGCTCCTTGATGAGGGTGCGGGTGGACTGGTGGTACCAGTCGGAGAGAGTCAGGACGAGCTCCTCGTCATACTTGCCCTCGTAGGGACCCTTGGGGTCATGGATCAAGAGAGGACCGCGGAGACCTTCGGGGTAGGTTCCGTCGTTGTGCGCGTGGTACCAGTAGATGCCGACTTGATCAAACTGTAGATGGCATGGGTATAGGCTTGTGTAAAGAGTCTATAAGGAGAGCTTACCTTGAAATCATAGGTAAATGAGGAACCAGGGGGGATGGCGCACTGGGTGACACCGACGGCGCCGTCCATGTGGTTGGTGCCATTCTGGAACAGGCCGTGGAAGTGAAGACTGGTGCTCGCGTTGCCGAGGTGGTTGTGGACGGTGAGAACGAGCCTATCGCCCTTTGTTGCCTCGATGAGAGGCAGAGGCCACTGGCCGTTTACGCCAATGGTTGGCTTATCAAAGGCGCCGTCGGGGTTGGAGAGAACCCATCCAATGTTCCAGTCGAGCTCGATGGTCTTTGCCAGGGCGGTTAATATGAGAAGCGTGAGGGCGGCGACTCGGGCCAAGATGGCCGATGTTGAGGATGAAAAGGCCATGGTGGCCGGGGTTGCTTCCGGTGTGGTAGTCCGACCTTATTCAGTGTACTTATTTGATAGTGGTGGTGGTTGTGGTGCCCTTTTGGCGCGGCTCAAAATGCCCTCACAACTCTCAACTCAACACTAGACTCTAGACACTAAACACGAGCTGAGTCTATGTTGCTTCACTTTGGTTGATATGCAGTCTCGCACGGGCGTCCAGATGCGCGAGAGGTGGTCGTGATTCATAGACTCGTTGGAAAAATCCCACAAAAAAAAGCTTCTACGAACCGGGCCGAGCGCGGAGGAACATTGGACGTCCGAGACCTTTTGACAGCGGGCGGCGGCGATCGAGGGAGGGGTGGGCAGCTGTACTCCGCAGTATAACTGTACGGAATACACCAGACGCGAGGGCTCGGAGAAAAGAGCAAGTGGAAGCGAGGAGGGGAAACTCGCTGGTGAGGAGGGGAGTGAAAGATGAGTTATTACTTGACCGCGTGGTTGGGGGAGTGAGTGTGAGGACTGAAGTGAGAGTGAGAGTGAGAATGAAAGTGAGACACACGTGAAAAGGGTCGTGTCGCCTGATTGAAAATTGCACAAACGAATGGATTGAAATCTTGGCGATCTGATAAGGAAAAGCCGCCGTTGCCTGCCCGGTCTTTCCCTGAAGAGTACCCGCTATTTGGTGGGGGGACTGCCTGAAGTGTGTCGCCGGTGGGCGGATCGAAGGGGAGGTACTCCGTTCTGGGGGGGTTTATCTGATCCTGAGGATCGAACACAACCACTACAGCAGTGTTACAGCGTGGTGCCCCCTGGGTGAAGCCTGTCAGAGATGCGCCAGCACCGACGCCAGCGCACCCGTTCCCATGGCCAGGTGGCTCAGTCAGCAGGCAAAACCCCCCGAGGACCCCTGCCCCACTCACATCACCGCACTCTTTGTGCCAAAAGAACCTGAAGGATCCAACCTGGAAAACCTAAGACTCGGCTTTACGACGCCAGCCGAGATCGCTGGCGCGATAGACGACGGTGAAAATCGGCGGGGACCAAAGTGGCAGAGAGAAAACTCGGAATCCGCACTCTCACGCGACACCATCACCTCGGCGCCCCGAAGCCACCACTTCCTCTCTCTCTCCGTCTCGTTGATCCTCGACTAAGCCCCGCCCGCGTGCCCGTCCCGTGTGCGTGTCATTGCTGGGTATTGTCAGTGTCAGCCGCGACTGTTTCTTTCTCGGCAGAGCCGCTTAATCCTGCCTCAAATTCATTCTCGGTCACGTCCCTTCCCACCTCATCGTCGCCCGATATTCAGCACCACCACCATCACCAAATATTGCGGCTCTCAATCCTGCAATGCCCTTGAGACGTGAAGCAACGCTATAACATTATCGCCGTCTTCCATCTCACTGAAGAACTTTCATCCTGCTCTACACACTTAAACGCTACAGCCGCATCTTAAGCGCAGCCGCGCCTCATTTTCACTGGGACATTATCTCTCATCTCATTCCACACCAAGTCGCCACTCATCCCAACCTCGCTCACACACTCAACGAGCACATCACAACCACAAACTCACGATGGAGGACCTATTCTCACTCCCCAGTACGTAACCCCCTATCTTTGTTATCCTCACCATCACAAACTTACAAAACATAGTCTTCTTCATCACCTTCCGCGAGTCCCTCGAAACCGCCATCATCGTCTCCGTCCTCCTCGCCTTCATCAAGCGCACCCTCGCCACCAAAGATGACCCCGTCCTCCACCAAAAGATGGTCAAACAGGTCTGGCTCGGCACCGCCGCCGGCCTCGTCACCTGCGTCGTCATCGCCATGGCCATCATCAGCGGCATCCACTCCCTCGGTGCGGAGCAGTTCGCCGCCGCAGAGAGCATCTGGGAGGGCATCTTCTCCCTCGGCGCCTCCCTCATCATCACCGCCATGGGCGCCGTCCTCCTGCGCGTCACCAAGCTGCAGGACAAGTGGCGCGTGAAGCTGAGCAAGGCCCTGAACGCGAGCGAGTCCCACTCGGGACCCTTCCGCGACCGCTTGAAGTACCTCGGCGAGAAGTACGCCCTGTTCTTGTTGCCATTCATTACCGTCCTGCGTGAGGGTTTCGAGGGCGTGCTCTTCATTGCTGGCGTGGGTGTGAGCGAGACTGCTGCATCCATTGCCATTTCGTCTATTCTCGGTCTTGCGCTTGGTGCCTTTGTTGGCTACTTCATCTACAAGTGAGTTTAATCGCGGTGATTCTTGAAGTTGTGCCGCATCCGTACTGACTTTGTGGGGAAAAGGGGCTCCAAGACGGCACCGATCCAAATCTTCCTCATCGTTTCCACCTGCTTCCTGTACCTCATCGCTGCCGGTCTCTTCTCCAAGGGCGTCTGGCACTTCGAGCAGAATGAGGTAAGCAACCTCCTATCCCTAATTACATTTGCTAGGTGATACTAACGCAGAAATCCAAAGTGGAACAAAATCGTCGGAGGTGACGCAGCAGAACTCGGCTCCGGCCCCGGCTCCTACGACGTCCGCAGAAGCGTCTGGCACGTCAACGTAAGCCCCCCTGACCTCCTCAATCGTTACTACCAACATACCAAATTCTGACACAAAACGCAGTGCTGCAACCCCGACCTCAACGGAGGCGGCTTCTGGGGCATCTTCAATGCCGTCCTCGGCTGGCAGAACTCGGCCACCGTCGGCTCCGTCGTCTCCTACAACCTCTACTGGGTCGCCGTCGCCGCGGGCTTCTTCGCCATGATTTGCAACGAGAAGGGGTACTGGCCGTTCGCCGGCAGCAAGGCCAAGAAGCTCGCCGACGAGCACGAGGGCGACGACCAGGAGCCGCTTCTTAGCAGGCCCGCTCGGTAAGTTTTCCGACTCGATTCGGCCCCTCGGCGGGCGAAAGTTGCGAGACTTCTGAGTTTCGCAATTCCCAATGATGCACCGAAAGAGGAGATGTGACTCCCAAAGGCGACTTAGTATTTTGGATTATGTACAAAGTGGTGAAGCTCCGAAAGCGCCTTGATCTAAGAAAAACTGGAGATGATAGATATTTATCGTTGCTATATATTGTAGATACGACTACTTATGTATCCAAACCTGCAAGTGTTGATGACTTGGCCCTGACCTGACATTTCTCTGTAGACTACTTTCATTTGGATTAGATGCGTCTGCCGGTCCAGCAAACAGACCCAAGCTGGCCTGATACGTCGTGCTTTCCAACGAACAACTCCTTCCCCGGCACTATATTCACAGACGGCAGGTGATTGTGAAGAGTAATGTAATGATAGCGCTGTGATTGCCCCCATCTTCTTTCTTCTTTTGTCCTTCTGTCCTCGGCTCAATGGCAATCAGGTGCCAGATTCAGGACGCAATGTCGTATGATAGCTCGTAATTCTCATGTGTTCGTTCCTGTATCATTACTGTATCACCATGTCTTGTAGGTCTCTCGACCATACCTTCTCTTTCACCATAGCACCCTTTTCCCTCATCTAGAGTAATAGAACTTTTGGTTCGCAGGCGTATCATAGATAGTCCTCCTCAAAGGACTCTCAAACAACCCCCGGATCGCATCGATGTCATGCCCGGCATCGATAGCGAGCTGAAGCATAATACGCGCCTGTTCGCCGCCGAGGTAACTCGAGTAGATCCTAATTGCAACTTATGTCAGCGGATATCCGAGAGCAAGTTTTCTCAGAACTTGAAGAAGGGGCAACCGCATGATTGGCTTCAGTATGTTGAGGCTTTGGGGACTTCACGTACAGCGGCCCGGGAAAGGGACTCGGAACGCCGGTGCCGGTGACGGGTCGCGCGACGGCGATGGTGGGTATCTCCCGCTGCTCCAGCAGGTCCGCGGCCGCGGCTCGGGCGCTGTGACTCACGGCTGCCGCGCCGGGCCCGAGAATCACCAAGCCCCTGATAGCGTGGACATCAGCTTCTAGTCGGTTTCAGCGATGTCTGATCAGGGATGGACTTACTTTGCGCCGTTGGCGACAGCAGCATGCATCAACGAAGCATCAAATCCCTCTACAAAACTCTACTGTCAACTTTCTTTTCTTCCTCCATGGACCAAACCCTCTCCTCGTGTGTGGGAAGTTATCGGGCAGACTCAAGATTGAAAGACAACTCACGATGACCATAAACAATAATCACAGAAGGCAGCTCCGTCACACCCGTGACATCAAAATAAGGCCGTCCTGTCGGGTACGCCGGGTCGAAGAAGTAATACGGCTGCCCCGCGAGAAAGGCTCCGAGATTCCCTTGCTCGAGGGCCTTGAACGTGTCTGGTGTGTTTGCGTTGACTTTGGTGGAGTAGTAGATTGAGGTGAATCTATTTCAGGTGTCTTTGTTAGTCGAAACTGATTTCCCTTCAGCCTTATTCGTTGATGAAATGCCTCTTCCGGCTGATCAGGGGCTGTGTGCTAAGTGTAATGGACACGTTTTCAGAGAATTTACCTGTCGTTGAAGGCGATTAGGCCCCCTCGATCACGCGAAGAAGGCGAGGCAGCAGCCGCAACAGCCTGGTAGAAGTTCGCGTGTCCGTCAGGGGAGACATACGTATCAGGTCTCATGGATCCCGTGGCGACGAACGGCTTGGAGCAATTAAACGTCAAATCCACGCCGAAAGCCTAGTATCCTCTTCATCAGCCAATATCCCCCACAACCCACAGACTTGGATATCAAACCGTCTCTTCCAACGTATTCGTTCCATGAAACATAATAGCACCAGCTACATCACTCCCCTCGGCACAAATCTGTGCGTTAGCAAGCTGGCTGATATTCAAATACAGCGACGAATTCAACCCCGCGCTGCCGCCGGGGGCATTGAGTTCCACGACGGCGAGCTGAGCGACCTTGAGGGCCTCGGAGACGTTTTCGATGAGGTCGTAGGGCGTTGGGGAGGCGCCGGCGCCGTAGGCTATGTTATCTAAGCGGCTATAGTTTGAGGCGGAGAGGATTGTGCCCCCTGCGTTGTAGATGCTGTGTTGGGTTGGTTAACTGGGTGCTCATAAGAGTGCTTGTGGGAGTGCTTATGAGGGTTGGGAAAAGACTTACATCACTTTTGGGAGGGATGAATCTGTTGATATCCAGTCCAGATCCCATTCATTTGTCGATGAAGACCTGGTGATTGGGGAGGCGGACGTTACCGTGGCCAAGGCCAGCGCCGTGGCGAGGAAGTTGGGTAGCATTGCTGTCACGGGCAATTGCTGTTACGAGGACTAGGCTGGGTCACTACAACTACTTTGCAAGTTGGAAAGATGTTGGAGAAGGTAATTCCTCTACGGTATTTGATGGATTCGTGGCTGCTTTACACTCCGCTAGCCAAGCCGACGTATCACTCGCGTATGTACCAAGACTGCGCGGTTCTGATGGAATATCATCTATGCAGCGTGCCATCTTTCAATTGGTTGGTAGTCTGGATCTTTTGGAGCCCTGAGAATCGCCAATGATGAGTCCCTACACGACGAAATTGGGTATGATCTATCAGTAAACCCATAATCTTATCTCGGCTCATGTCGCCGACGGCATCACCGGGACTTTGTGGGGGATGATACTCCAAATCAGCGGTGGGAGGACTTGGCAGATAGGCTGACACTGAGAACCAGATCTGTTTATTTCTTCTCTCTTCTCGATTGTATACATGTAGTCGAAAATATATATAGAACCTTGAATAACGCTATCAGTACCCATGTCGGGCACGTCAGCCGGCTGCCGATATGCTTATCCCGGAGGAGCATCGGGCGCCGTCCGGGTGGCGTCACGTTGCGGGGTAGCGCGGGGTCCTGGGAGCGGGGGCACCAGACGCCTGGATAGCGCGGGAAAGCTCCGAAAGCCCGGGGTGCACGGCGTGGGTTGCATATCATGCTTCTCTGCTTTTATGTGGGATAGATGCGCCTTAAGTTTCCTCTTCCTCGCTCTCAGGGAAAGAGGTTTCGCTTTCTCGTCGATGCAGCAGCGGTGAGGACGTAGAGAGACAACCCATGTTCAACCCGCAGTTGGGTCAGGATGTGAGCATGGCGCGAACAACCCTCCCATCGTGCTAACATCTCGAAGTTCACTTGGAATATACGACAATCATTCGAGCAAAACAAATATGCTATTCGCTAGCATCAAGCACAATCTACTACACAAAATAACGCTTCAAAACATGAATCATACTTTCGTACCCGCCCCTTCGAAACCTTCAAGCATCACCGCTCTTCTTCTTCTCAGCCTCACTCGCAGCTCCGAAACCCAGTGCCTTATTCAGGAGAGTATCTACCGTGGATGATAACTCTCCCTTTGGCTTGCCCTTGCTGCGAGTACCACCGGCGCTCTCGCCGCTGCTTCGATTCGTTCCTCCCGAGCTATTCGTGTCTTTGGTCTCCTCGGAGAGGTTTCTGTTCAGTCTGACCGCTATTTGTCAGCATGGAAAGTTCTGAAAATCTCCGTCTCTTTGCTTTGCACTATTAAAGGGTTGGTTTACTGTGTCTCATTGTGTTGCTCCATCTTCGCTGCTACGGGCGCTGGCGCTGGAACTTGCTTGATAGTGGGCGGTGATTGTTTGACAGAAGTAGCACGAGCGTGTCTACCGGCCCACGGATCGGTTTGTATGAAATTTGAGAGGGAGTCAGGCATCTTAATGCTCACTGCCTTCATGAAAAGCGTATCCATTGTGACGTATATTGAGATGCTTGACAGCTTCTTGATATTCGCGGCGTGTGGCGGAATAAATGGGCACGGGTCCCGTAACTACGTAACATCAATACAAGAAATCATGCCCGGGCCATCATTCCCTTTTAAACTCCCCATGAGAATTGCAATCAATTGTACGTCATTCAGGGTCCGATGTACGCTGATCCAACAATGGCACCACCATCGGGCTGAGAACAGGGATATATAGAGTATCGGGCTGTCTGGGGATTCTGACCGTACCAGGGATATCGCAGTTGCGCTTCGTCACGCGCCATATCATCAACGCGAGCTGTCAACTATATCCTTTTCTCGCAGATAATCTGCCCCATGAGTCCATAAGACCAAGCCATCTTTGGAAGTTCACATGGCTCATCGTGGCCGTCGTCCTGCAATATGAAGCCCGGCTCTTCATCAAGACGCCGAGTCGTCATTATCACCCTTTCCCCCTTTATACTCGTAAATGAGGCAGCCGACTTTCTTCCTTCCACCAACACCGCCGTTGCCTTTACCTACATGTCAGAAAATAAGAGCGTCAGTAACATTTTATAATCCGTGATCATAAGTAAGATAGACTTGCAAACACGCCTTGGCAAAAACCCCAAATCGTAGATTGCCACGACAATCGGGGTTGCCCAAAATAAAGAAAACTCACACTCATAATGCGTAGACCCCATGATCTCATAACACCCCGGCGTCCACACGGGGCCCCCTTCCTCCCCCAACGGGCGCTGCACGCTCTGTTTCCCGACGGTCACCCTGCAGCCCGCCTCCCACCAAACTCTAAAGTCGTGGTTGACTCCGTGCCAGTCCCGGTACCGCCAGCTCGCATTGCGGGCCAGGCGGCCGTTGCCGTCGTGGTAAGCGGGGTTCGTCGGGTCGTCACTCGCGTCGAGGACCTGCGTCGTGTCGTAGCGCTGCTGGCAGAACTTGTAGACGCCCTCGAAGAACAATTTGGGCTCAATGTCGGCGTGGCCGCGGAATTCGGCTTCGTCGTGGCATTCAACTGGGTACATTTCGGGTTCGCGGACGGGGGTGAAGTAGGATCGTCGGGCGTTGTTGGGGGTGGAGGTGTGGTTGGTGACGGGGACTGGGTTAGCTAGGAGGCTCGTGATCAAGGTATGTGTAAGAAGAAGGTAAAGATTGATAGAATGCATGATTTATGCGGAGCTCAAAAGAGTGATGCAGGACGTTGATACATGAGAATTATGATTTACAGTTGGGAGAAATGAAGAGCTCTTCATGTTGGTCCACGTTGCCGGACGTTTCACTTTGTGGTTTATATGAGCATAAAGGCAGACTGTCTTGGAAAATTGATGAAAAGAGTTGATTCTTGATTCGAAGGAAGCGTCTGGCTCACCGAAGAAGCTCGTGATACGAATTCATAGTATCAGCTACAATCAATGGGCACTTGGCGAAGCACAAGAGCCGTTTGCGACATCCTGCGCAAGTCCCAGTCTGGCAACGATACAGAGCCCTTGAAAGACTCAGCGACTTGAGCCAAGGCTGTCTGCCGAAGCCCGGATTAGACCTCATTGTTCTCGCTTTCTTGACGGGCTCGCCCTTTCGTGACACCAGGCGTCGCCCATACCACCCTCTTACATAAGGTGCAACTCTCACTGAAGCGAATTGATGAGCGAGAAGCTCTGTATTTGAAAGTCAAAGGCCAACACGGACTCGAATGCGGCTTCTCCTACGGCCTTGGCTCAGCTGCTCAATTGTGTTTATCCCTTTGCATCATGAAAATGTCCATGGAGTTTGTGGCGCATCCGACTTGGTGCGTAAACGCCTTCACTTAATGCGATATCCTTCGCCAAAATCATCAACCAGTGAGTCGCATCATGATGTACGCTGCTTGCGACTCAGTAATCATGGAATTAACAGACTGCACAGTATGAGCGGTAACTCACTAGCCAAGATGGCATGTGCTGAAATTTCATCTTCAATGTATCACCTCTCAGGCGGGGGTCGTCTCATCTTTGCTGATGATGCACCCCTACACGTCATCTTGTGAGCTTTCTTCTCATCTCAAAATTACAGCGACCCATTATGGGAGCTATGACTCTCTAGTGAAAACGTCGCTGGACATGTGGACAAAGTGTCTTATGATGACCAGATCGCCTTAGGTAATTGGAACAGAGAAATGTAAGCTGCTATTACCTCGGCCATCGACGACATGAAGTCGAAGTAAGATGCATCTCCGCGGAGTGGGCGACCGTGTTAGTCAGCTTGCGGCTATGTGAGCAAAAATACTTGCGAGCGTCCAGTTCATTACAGTCGTTTACTATTTTTCTGCCCTGGAAAGAAGTCAATTACTTGCATCATGCAATGATAAACATCGGAAACTTGAACCGACTCTAATCAGATCCGTGAGAATAGATGTAGCATAGGATTAAGGCTCGTACGAAGTTGCGAAACTGTTGTCCAACTAACAGCCAAAGGACAACCAATTCTACTAGTTCGGAAGAGATCGCGGGGAACGGGAGGATCCCCGGTACTTCCGCCGCATTTCCGACAGAGTTGGCTCAATATCCTGGCAACTCATCGGCATCCTGGTTGGCTCGCCGTGCGGTTCCGGTCCAAAGGGCGCCAAAGGGCGTGTGAAATTTGCTACTTAGATTGAATAAGTCAATCACCGAGCGGTGCCAATTGTAGTTCTCAATGACTAATTGTCAAGTTTCAACTTCTTACTGCCGCCTCTAAGTAATAGTTTCGCGGGGCGCTGCTATTCATTTACCCTTACCACACACACCGCCTAACCTCGGCAAAGACTGAGTGACGAACTAGGGACTTTTGCCCATGAGTCAAAGGAGAAAAGGGTTTTTAGTTCTAAGCGCGAAAGCGCGAGGAAACTGGTTCAAACAGAGTCTTTAAGCTGCGCGCTCCCCGCCATGACTAGCATACGGGAATGAAAAACCGCTTATTCCCAGGACACAACACACACGATCAATGTCCATCCAGGTCTATGACGCCACCCTCTCGACATCAGAACGCATGTCGCCCAACAACAGACTGTGATGATGGATAGCAGCATAGAAAAGGAGACGAGGTCCGACTCGTCGCGGAACGAAGGTGGTCTGGTAGGAGAAGAGACGCACCGGACAGGGAGCCGCGTTGGGCGCGTGCTGAGCCGCATCGCGTCAGCGCCCACTGCGGATCCCGGGCCGCCGCCTGACGGGGGATACAATGCTTGGATGGCCGGTGAGAATGAGATGCTGCCTTTGCTGAAGGAGTGGAGCTGACGGGCGGTTATCATAGTACTGAGCGCGCATTTCATCTTTATGGATACATGGTGAGTGAGACAACAGCGCAACAGGACCTTGAAGATGAAGTGGTTTGACATGGCGGGCAATGTAGGGGCTTCGTCAACTCTTTCGGCGTCTTCCAGACATATTACGTCCAGCAGCTGAAGAGACCACCGTCAGACATTTCATGGATCGGATCCTTCCAAGTCTTCCTGCTCTTCTTCATCGGCGCATTCTCCGGCCGTTTCACTGATGCAGGGTACTTTCGCCATCTCTATTTCTCCGGCTGTTTTCTCATCCTGCTCGGCATCTTTGCAACGTCGTGGTGCACGCAGTACTGGCAGATTTTCCTCTCGCACGGCGTCTGCGTAGGCCTGGGCTTCGGTCTGGTGTTTTGCCCATCCCTAGCGACGCTATCGACTTACTTTGACAAGAGAAGGGCCATCGCCATCGGCATGGCGGCTGTAGGAAGCGCGTCAGGCGGCTTGGTGTTCCCGAGTACGGTTCGACAGTTGCTGCCGCAGGTTGGGTTTCCATGGGCTATGCGCACGCTTGGCTTCATACAGCTTGCGACGCTGACAGTTGGGTTCATCTTTCTGAAGCCGCGCATACCGCCGCGCAAAGCGAGCAAGATGGTGGACTTGGCGTCGTTCAAGGAACTGGAGTATACTTTCTATACTGCGGGGGGGTTCTTTGTAAATTCATCTTTCGCCTGTTGAAACTGAACGTCACCGCTGACTTGAATTTGTCCAGTCCTTCATGGGGGTGTACTTTGCCTTTTATTACCTGGCCTCTTTCAGTCGAGACGAGCTCGGCTTCTCGTACACGGACTCGCTGAATCTCCTACTGGTTCTGAACGGCATCGGCTTCATCGGGCGCCTAGGCCCGAATTTCCTCGCCGACAAGATCGGCACAATCACAGTCTTCACACCCATGGCTCTGATCTCTGGGCTATTAACCTACTGCTGGATCGCTGTCAAGTCCCCATCGGGACTCTATGTCTGGACCATTTTCTTCGGCATCGCGGGTAACGCCATCCAGGCCCTCTTCCCGGCTGACGTCAGCGCCTTGACGACAGACCCTAGCAAGCAAGGGACGCGCATCGGGATGGTCTTCACTATTGTTGCGTTTGCGGTGCTCACCGGCAATCCAATCGCCGGTGCCATCATCTCTGCTACCGGCGGCCGATACCTCGGCGCCCAGGCTTTTGCTGGCAGCTGCTTGATATTGGGAACATTCTTCTTAACCTTGGCGCGAATAGTCAAGACGAAGAAGATTGGCAAAGGCTGGTTTGTCAAGGTTTGAGCCTCCTCATTGGTAACGGTGGAAGGAAGAAGGAGAACCTGTACAATATTATATAAAGCTGAGTGTATATATTCAGTCATCAAATTACGTACTCGTATGCTGGCAAAGATTCTCACACAATTCAAATCGTATCAGTCACGACGGCTGTTTCTTCGCTAGAACGCAACAGACCGAACCCGAGAGAGGGCGCGGCTGACTGATTCCAATTTCCTGAGCTAGCTTTCACTTTATAAGCCAATCTGAAAAACAATCTCTAACAGAGTTGCATTGCAAGCTGACATTACCTTGCGATTCAGCGACACGTGATAGAATGCTTAGTCGACTTGGCAGGGGCTCAAAAGAAGTGACCCTTTCCGTTTAGGAAACCAGTTAATTGGGCAGCGCTTGGCTCGTCACTTTGACAGGCGTAGATAATACTACATAGTCATCTTGAGTTGGAGTAGGCGCCGTGGTGCCGGTAGCCGCGTTCCCGGCAAGAACAAGGTTCAAGGCCCCGATAGCATTCTTGATAAACATCACGCCACTGTCAATTTGAGACTGAACGAATATTTTAGGAAGGTTACATATAGTGACCAAGCAATAATTAGCCGCTTGGGTCGTGCGGGTGTCAGCTAAACTGCACGTGGCTCACAGGATCGCACGCAAGGTTCGAGATGCTTAGAGAACGATCAGTAGGCTAGATGTAAAGTGTATCGTCACCACGAAGTTGTAAAGAGTATGATCGTCATCATGGTGCATTTTGGTAAGCTTTGTTCCTCACTTGGAAAGATGCCCTGCGCAGCTAGACCACACACTTTCGGAGGAATTTCAGCATATTTATTGCTTCATCTGAATCATTTCAACAACTGCCGAGGCCGGATCCGCCCAAGCTTGATGGATTTGTTGAAATCTGACTCGCCAGAGCTCCACCCGCCATGGTGGACGGACACCGATACCAACAACAACCATGAACGAGAACAGCGCATTTCTTGATTCAAATAAAACGGGAGCCGTACAGATTCTAGTACCTACTATGTAAGTGGTGCCCGTGGTGATCAAGATCCACGTGCCCGGAGCCGATTATCTGTTTGTGGAGAGAGCATCGTCCACCATGGTCACGTAGCCCAGTTTTGTCATTGCTGACACGACGCCACAGAGGAAGGGATGTTGTCGACTCTTTAGTCTTCTCGCACCCAGTGCGTGGGCCGAAATGTGGCAATGCTAAATTTAACTTTAATGTTGATAGCCGATATAGATTAAAGGTCCCATCTCTATTCCAACCCCGATTGGCCACGCCAACATCTTGGCTCTAGAGCTGCCCCGTTTGGAACAACGGCGCTCTGGAAGCCTGTAAAGGCGGGTGTCATGCAACGTGGGTGCGTGGTTCGGACCAACTTTTTTGATGGATATTCGTTCCTGTTTGAGAAGTAAGAACCTAGCGAATAGTTCACCCGATCCCATTGCATCCCATCTACTTGGAACTGCAGAAGCTTGGTAAGGGTGTATTCTATGGATCTTGTTGCCGGCCTCGACCAATATGCTACACACGATAGCCTCCCTCAAAGATGGATAAACGGCCCTAACCGAGAACAACAATCCTTGAGAATATCGGCTCCGATGGGCAATCTAGAAAAGGGATACCTACTCTCTCCGAGTCTCCACGGCAGCCTGCCGCCTTTAAATATTCTCCTTCTGCCCTACATGTTCAGTAAACATATAATCTATGATGGCCGGCTTCAAGTTCCGCGGAAGGATCTGGTTTCTCAGAAAAGCTTAAGGATTGTGGTCTCGAACGCTGTTCATCCGGTTAAAGTTGCTATTACAGTAACATCCAGTAACAGACGTCATGGCCGTCCTTAAGCACTGCGTCTGGCTCCTCTTTGCCGCCGGCAACGCTGCCCTTACCTCTGCCAAGACCACAACCCACAACTTTACGCAGACGGCGATCGACAACGGCGATGCCCTTACCCAGCTCTCAGCGCAGGCTCTCGAGGCCTCAAAGGCGCTGAACCAGCGGATGGGTATCAACTCGACCTGCACGCCCGACAAGCTGCGCGTACGGAAAGAATGGTGAGTTATGTACGATGACCCCGTTCTTCGATCACAGCGTGCTGATATTGGGTCTTCAGGAGAACAATTCCTGCCGAAGAGCGCAAGGCGTACGTCGCTGCGGTCAAGTGCCTTCAGTCATCCCCTAATCTGTTGAACGCCACGGAGCTTCCGTCTGCAAAGTCATTATACGACGACTTTGTTCTGACCCATCTCAACCAGACTGGAATGATTCACATTACGGTATGTCAAGACGGGTACTACTCGGAAATTCAATGGGACTGACTGAGTGGGACTATCCAGGCGAACTTCCTCCTTTGGCACAGATATTTCACATGGACATACGAGGAAAACCTCCGCAACGTTTGCGGCTACACCGGTTAGCACTTCTCGATTCATCCACAGGATTAAAACTCCAATCTAATTGCCCGCGTAACAGGAACCTTCCCCTACTGGGAATGGGGTTTCGACGTTGAAGACCCAGCTAAGTCGCCCGTCTTCGACGGCTCGGAGACCTCCATGGGAAGCAACGGCGCAGCCATCGAGCACGAGGGCATGCACCTCCTCCAGAGCTTCACCAACACCACCATCATCCTCGAGCCCGGCTCGGGCGGCGGCTGCGTCGAGACCGGACCCTTCTCCGATATGGTTGTCCACGTCGGGCCCCGGCTGCTGTGGCAGTACGGCACCACGACGCCGCTGACCGTCGATAAGCCGACCGATGACCACCCTCGCTGCCTGAAGCGTGACCTCAACAAGCACATTGCTGCCCGATACTCTTCGCTGCGGAATACCACCGAGTTGATCCTCGGTAACGACAACATTGAGTGGTTCCAGGCGGTTATGCAGGGTGATGACAGGTATACGCCCGGCAGCGAGGTCGGCATTCACGGAGGAGGCCACTACACGATAGGAGGTAAATTTTTGAAAGACTTTTGTGCACATCTTGGCTTCGACGGCAACTGACTTTGCGTATAGGCGACCCCGGCGCGGATCCCTTCATTTCTCCCGGCGAGCCCGCCTTCTTCCTGCACCACGCCCAAATCGACCGCGTCTACTGGATTTGGCAGATGCTTGACTTTGCCAACAGACAGGTATGTCGGAACCCCCATGAAAGAAGCTTTGAAGTCTTACTTGCATCCTAATTGAGGAAATACTAACAATTGCTTTTCTGAAGGATATCTTTGGCACCAGGACATTGCAAAACAACCCGCCGAGCGCGAACGCCACTTTGGATGATCTCATTGACATTACTCCCATTGGCGGATCGGCCAAGCTCAGAGACCTGATGAACACGGTCGGAGGATCTCCGTTCTGCTATGTCTACGAGTAAAAAGCGAGTTCGCTTTATGAACAATTACCTCCCAAACAACTTACATCTCTATATCATCTTCTATTGTACATAATTTAGCTGTAAATAGCACCCCTGTACAACTATCTGGTCACGTTGAATATACAGACTACAGTCTTGTTACACCAAGTGTCATTGATACTGCCATGCTAATAGATTGGACGGTTCACGCCGAACGGCCGGTTGGTGCCGAAAGATCGGAATGGCACACCCAACGGATAGCGACTACGACCTCGGCCGTCGCAATTGCAACCTAGGTATGTGGATAGAAGATTGCGGTGTCATGGATTCATGTATAACTTACTAGGCAGTCGGCAAGGCAAATGATACGACGTTTCCTAAAGCGGTCTAGGAGAACATGCAGAGTCAAGAGTGGCTGTCATGATGAGAGAAAAGCATCTCGTCTTATTCGATCCCACTGAAACCGTCTGCCAAGGAGCGTTCATCTTATGAATCTCGTCATCCTAAAGAGTATGCATCTGAGCAGCATGGATGATGCAATGGCGTGAAAAGGGGAAACAGGGTATTGTTGCGACGAAAAACTCTAAACGTGCGGATGATACCCCGGCCGCGGAGGATGACCGCGGCAGTTTAAAGGGTGCTGTTAGACTTGCCATGGTAAAGAGGGGTGCTCTCTTCTGCCCTCGGCTACGGAGAATGAGAACCCTGCCTGGGGATCATATGTCCATCTTGAAATATTTCCTCCGAATAGAGTTCGTCGTTCTGGAACACGACATTCGCGACAAGTCCGCTTCAAAGACCCGATTCTGAAACCCCCGCACCCAAACTCCAAACCTGCGGACAGTCCGGAGAAGCTTTCAAAAGCCCTCGAAGCTGGCAAGCCGGGTGCAGAGGATGGCCCTCGAGTCAACAAAATACTCCGGTCTGGTTTCGGTTTCGGGGCTGTCAGTCTGGTCTGGTCTAATTCAAGCTCAGTCCCAATGACCCTATAACAGATGACAAGACCGCTCAGTCTCTTTCTTCGGATGATGGTCGAATTCTCTCCTTGGCTGTGATTAGTTATTGGTGATGATTGTGTTTAGTCTGTTCCTATTATCATTTTAATCTAAGTCTGTCACTTCTGTAATAATGCCTTCCCTAACCAAATCCCTCGTTTCTCTTCTTTCGGCCGCAATCATCGGCCAGGTCCAGGCGGTTGACCCGCTTGTAGACCTTGGCTACACCAAACTCCAAGGAGTCGCCGAGCAGGGCGGTGCGACTCGCTGGCTGGGCGTCCGGTTTGCTGCGCCGCCTGTGGGTCAGCTCCGGTTCGCGGCACCGGTTGATCCCCCGAACACGACTGATGTTGTCGATGCTTCGAATGTAAAGACGTTTTTCCAAGGTGTGGGATAGTGGCTTTGATTTGCTAACGATCCTGCCAGTTCCGCCCGATATGTCTAGCCCGAAGTGCCTCCGACTTCACCATGAAGCCGAACAAGCGCTTCACGACGGACGAAGACTGTCTCTATGTCAACATCTTTGCGCCATCGAACGCGACACCGGAGTCCAAGTTGCCAGTCATGTACTTCATCCAAGGCGGCGGGTTTCAGTCTCTTTCCAACGCCAACTTCAACGGCAGCGATCTGGCCAGGTTCGGGAACATGCTAGTCGTTCAGGTGAACTACAGAGTTGGTATGTGATTGAACAATGATACATGTCGCACCGCATCATGAAGTCGCAGAGAAGGGGCTAATATTCACTGCAGGGCCCTATGGTTTCTTGCAGAGCAAGGAGGTGGAGGCTGGCGCGAGTATGAACAACGGCCTCAAGGACCAAATCCAAGGGCTGAAATGGCTGAAGCAACATGCCGCTGCTGTGAGCTTTCTTCCAACCTTCTCTCCTACCACCCCTTTGCTGACTGACCTCTCAAGTTCGGAGGAAATCCCGATCAGATGGTAGCTGTAGGTGACTCTGCTGGCGCAACCTCAGTAGCCATGCTTCTCGCGGCCTTTGGTGACAACGACCCGGGTCTGATCAAGGGAGCCATTATGGAATCCGTCTCCGTCGCTACCGTCCGCACCCTCGAGCAAGGCCAGGAACAGTACAACTGCCTAACCAACGCCACCGGCTGCAACAAGCAAGCTGACTCCCTCGCCTGTCTCCGCGGCCTCAACGCGACGGCCCTGCAGACGGAGGACTGCCAGTTCAACCCCAACCTCGATGGCGACCTCGTCAAGGCGCCGACGCTGCAACGCTTCGCCGAGGGGAAATATCTCAAGGTCCCCACCATCGCGGGAACCTGCACCGACGAGGGGACCAAGAACGTGCCCCAAAAGACCGACACCGTCGAGGAGGCCTTCAAGAACATGAACAACCAGGCCACGCAGTCCCTTAGCAACGCCTCCCTCGCCCTCCTCAAGGAAACCTATCTCGACAAGCCGCAGCCGGTCTTTCCCAACTCAGGGAAACTCTGGCGCCAGCTCGCGACCGCCCACGGCGACTACAGGGCGCACTGTATCACGAAAATCTTCCAAGACGCCATGGCTCGCGACGGCGTGACGACCTTCAACTACCGCTACGGGCCTCTCGACGACGAGCAGGAGGCCCAGGGCTTCGGCGCCTACCACACCGTCGAGCTCAACGGCGTCTTTGGTCCCAACAACACGGACGGCGCCCCGCCAAAGAGCTACTCGACTACCAATGCGCCCATCGTGCCACTGACGCAGGCCTACTGGGCCAGCTTCGTCCGCAGCCTCGACCCCAACGCCGCGAAGATCCAGGCGGGTATGCCGGTGTGGGCGGCGTGGACCGTCGACGGGAAGCAGAGGCTGCTGTTCCAGAATAATACGGGAACGATGGAGGGCATGCCCGCCGCGCAGCAGGATAACTGCGCCATGTTGGCGCCCATGATTCCCTTCATCGAGACGCCTGCATCGGATGCGCAGAAGGCGTCTGTGAATTTGCAAAAGGTGTCGGGAGCTACGGCGCCGCCGGCTGGGCAGCCTGCCGAGGCTCCAGCTGCTGGTAGTGGTGCCGGTATGAACATGGGCGAGTCCATGTCTGGCAAGCAGATGGAGATGGAGTCAGAGCATGGGAACAAACGCAATGGCACTAAGCACGGCGGAGGAGAGGGCGGCGGCAAAGGTGGTGGTAAGGACAAAGGCAAAGGGAAGGGCATGGGACATAAGAACGGTACGAGCCCTGATGCCCCGAAGCATGGTGGAGGAGAAGGAGGTGGCAAGGGCGGCGGTAAGGGCGGGGGTAAGGGACGCAAGAACGAGACAATGCCAACGCCCGGAGGAGGCGGGGGTAAGGGAGGAGGCAGAGGAGGTATGGGAGGCAGAAACGGGACCAACTCTACTCCTCCTAGTGCACCTCCTCGGGTTGGTTCTGCTTCCAGCATGGGGTACGGAATCACTGGAGTGCTGTCAGCTACGGTGGTGGTATGTCTCGGGCAGTTCCTTTTGGCTTAAGCTTGCAGAAGCAAAGTCGAGATATGTCCGTCCTTGGAGAGAAAATTATCAATGTTACAGTTTCCAATGCCCAGAGCTGTGCTTTTGACTCGACACTGATATCTATGCTTGACCCTCAAATGTATTCTAAAGCCGCGACTTTGGCGGTCCAGGTTGTCCTATCAGGGCATTGTCAAAGAATTGCCCTTGATGCGTCGGTTGAGCAACCAGCCAACCCTCAATGGCAGACACCAAACCTTCCACCTCATCGACAGAGTTTCCGGCATGGAGGCATATCCTCACACGCTCGCTTCCCACCGGGACAGTAGGCGCAACAATCGGCCTCAGCATGAATCCCCGCCTCTGGCAGTGCTGTGCCAGGCCCCGAGGATCCGATGTGAAGAGCGGTATGATGGGCGATCTCGGCTTCCCAGGTGCCAGGTGCATCAGGTTTCTATCAGGCCGGTGACGTTCCAGCATCATTAGCAAAAGTTCGTTTGTCTGGCTGATGAGGGACCAGAGATGGCGAAGGAGTGGTTCAGAGTGCCCGTTTGCGATGAAGTCGTACGCCGTCTTGATACTTGCCAGAGACGTGAAGGGCATGGCGGTGGTGTAGATGAGACTCCGGGCGTAGTTGATGAGGTATGACCGAGTGATGTGGGAGCATAAGATGATTGCTGTTTCAGAGTAAGCTTCAAGCAGAGGAAGAACCCGGGCTGTAAGATATTGAACATACCCCCTGAGCAACTCATCGCCTTGCCGAACGTGTGTACTCGAGCCCACACCCGATCCTCAAGACCAAGCTGACAAACGAGCCCTCGCCCTCTTGATCCAAGAAGCCCCGTCGAATGCGCCTCGTCAACAATAATCAGGCCGTTGCCGCGGGGAAGCAGCCGTTCAACACACTCAACCACTTTCTTGAGCGGCGCCACGTCCCCATCCATGCTGTAAATCCCCTCAACAGCAATAAATACGCGTTTCCGTCCCTCGCGTACCAGACGGCCTTCCTCGCCATCGGTTAACCTAGACAAAACCTCGCTCAAGCTCTGTGGCCACTGCTGCTGGGCTTCGGCGGGATCTACCGTGTTGTGCGCAAAAGCAATCTTCTTCTCCGCTCGGCTCAGCTTCATGCCATCGTGGACACTGGCATGGATGAGCTCGTCATAGACGATGATGTCGCCCGGTTGAGGGGCGCAGCTGAAGAGCCCGACATTGGCGTCAAAGCCCGAGTTGAAGAGCAGGCCGGCCGGGCCGCGGTGGAAGGCGGCAATGTCTCTCTCGAGGGATTCTGCAAGAGACACGTTGCCGTCTAGTAAGCGTGAACCACCGGAGCCCAGGAGAGATGCCCCGTGAGTTTGGCCTTTGCCATTGCCATTGCCGTTGCCATTGCCGTTGCCATTGAGCTTAGTAGTGGCACTGCCATCCCCAGCATTAATCGTCCGGGATGGGGACGGTGACTGTGACGTGGACGGCTCGAGGTGGGCCTTGATCCGGGACAGGTACCGAGCCTGGACTTCGGGGCGGGTCGACAGAGAGAGGTAGGCGTTGGATGAAAAGTCGGCGCTGCCGGCCGGAACGAGGGTCAGCCGCCGGAGCTGGCTCTTTGACTCCCGGCGGGCCAGGAGCGCCGCATAGACCTTGTCCAGACGGGCGCTCGCCGGCATAGTTGAGATGAGCTGTGGTTGTCGGATACTTCCCGAGAGACTTTCCAATGAGAGTTGTTGGATGTATCTACGGAGTAATAGTTGAAGGAGGGAACCACATCAAACCTCGGCACTGGGACTGTGGAGTATGGAGCTGTCTGCGGTCCGGCGTACAGCGTAGAGAAACAAACGACTTCTCAACGAGTGAATTTCAAACCCCTGGCCCTGGCCCTGAAGATCTCTCTCAAAGTCCCGCATAGCCGAAAAGCGACGCGAGATGCAAGATCCATGCAAGGACGAACCCGCCCCTGGCCGCGCGCCGAGCCACCGATGGCACCGTTGAGTAAAGCTCAAAAAACCCGCCGTTGAAAATAAAAAAAAGGATAACACTAACACCAACAGAAGCTCAACAACTTTGGCCTTTGATAGCCGCTTGGCCCCAGTTTCTCGGCACAACAAATCCCGCAGCGCTAGAACAGGTACGGTAGTATTATGGATACTTTACCCCGCCTGTTCTAACTTCCGTGTCCTCTTCGGTCATTCTTACAGCTCTCTTGTAAACCTGGGGTGTTAGTAATAGGCATTGTGACTCGTTTGGGTCTCTATTTGGGAATTCGAAGTGCATGCTCTGACATCAAGTGAGCAAACAGCCAGTTACGTTTCCAAAGAAACCAACCAATTGCTCTTTTGTCTTCGCTCTTGAGGTTTTCATTCCACATGGGAGCTTGAACGAGCTCCAAAAGACCTCAATGGCACCCGTCGGCGCTCTGCTCTGGCGTTCGCTCAGGACATACCAGATCTATGGCGCCAACACCGATGTCGGCAAGACGGTCTTCGCCTCGGCCCTTTGCAACGCGGCCCGCAACTTCTGGCCGCAGGACAAGACGGCTTTCTTGAAACCCGTTTCTACGGGTCCGGCCACCGAAGCCGACGATAGGTGTACGCTGCAGTCAACTCCACTATCGTTATGATCTCTTACTCATAAGCTAACACAAGAGAAAACAGAAACACAAACTCCTTCGGATTTAATTCCGCTCTTTGGCCTTGCTAATCCTGCTTCCCTTCCCCAGTCATATCTCAAGGTTTGCACCTGGCATCGCGAGGAAAACGCTGTTTCAGTTTGAGATTCCAGCAAGTCCCCATCTGGCCGCTGCAGCCTCGGACCAGGTAAGCTATCAATCTTCTCATTCTTTGTCACCATACTAATCAATTCACTGAAAGCCGACCCCGTCAGACAATGAAGTACTAAAAGGTATCTACAATTACTCATCCAGCCGAGCGGTCGATGGGCCGGGCTGGCTCTTTATCGAAACCGCCGGTGGTGTCCACTCCCCGGCTCCATCCGGCACCCCGCAGGCCGACCTCTACGCCCCGCTCCGAGCTCCGGTCATCTTCATCGGCGACGCCAAACTCGGCGGTATCTCCCAAACCATTTCGGCCTTTGAGTCCCTCAAGCTTCGAGGCTATGATGTCGAAAGCATTTTACTCTTCCGAGATGGGTACTACCAGAACGACACCTACTTGGCCGACTACTTCCGCCGCGGACACGGCATCCCCGTCACCGCTGTAGAACAGCCGCCCACTCGTGCCAAAGATGAGCAGGCGGACGCAGCAGCAATGTCTCGTTACTACACCGAATTGTCGTCTAGCACAGCCATCAAAGACACCTTGGACCACTTACACGCCCGCCACCTCGCCCGCATCGCCCGTCTGGAAACCATGTCTCGCGACGCGCATGATATCATTTGGTACCCCTTCACACAACACAAGGGCCTGACACCGGACAAGATCACGGCAATTGACTCGGCCCACGGTGACAACTTTCAAACCCTCGTCCCCCAGAGCCAACAACAACCCGGTGACCAAGCCCTTCTGCAGCCATCCTTTGACGGATCCTCATCCTGGTGGACGCAGGGTCTAGGCCACGCCAACCCGAAACTCACCCTCGCAGCCTCCTACGCCGCCGGCCGCTACGGACACGTAATGTTCGCTTCCGCCGTCCACGAGCCAGCCTTGGCCCTTGCCCAGACGCTGCTTCAGGGCCTGCGGAATCCCCGCCTCTCCCGCGTCTTCTACTCGGACAACGGCAGCACGGGCATGGAAGTCGCCGTCAAGATGGGCCTCCGCGCCGCGCGGGTGCGTTACGGCTGGAAAGCCAGCGACAAGCTCGAGATCCTGGGCCTCAGGGGTAGCTACCACGGCGACACCATGGGCGCGATGGACTCTACGGAGCCGTCTGTGTTCAACGAGAAGGTGGAGTGGTATGACGGCAAAGGGTTCTGGTTCGAGTACCCTTCCGTGATGTGCAAGGACGGCAAGTGGCAGGTCCGGGTTCCCGGTGTCCTAAAGGAGGAGCTGGGTGCTGGGCAGGAGTTTGAGAGCTTATCTGCGGTGTTTGATGTCGACGGTAGGGAGAGGGCGGGACAGGCGCAGGTGTACGAGGAGTACATCGTTAGCGTCTTGCGTCGTCTCCAGGACCAGGGGCGCAAATTTGGTGCTTTGGTTATGGAGCCCGTTATTCTTGGAGCGGGAGGCATGATTATGGCGTGAGTACAGACAACGCTTTGTGTGACCAAGCATTTCTTGCTAACTAATTTCCAAACGCAGCGATCCTCTTTTCCAAAGCACTCTCGTCAAGGTCGTCCGACAGCACCCCGAGCTCTTCGGAACGGCAACGCAGTCTCCTTCAGCGGCAGACGAGAACACCTGGACCGGCCTCCCAGTAGTCTTTGACGAAGTTTTCACAGGTCTCACCCGTCTGGGCCGCTTCTCCGCCGCGTCATTCCTCGGCGTCGACCCAGACGTCGTCTGCAACGCCAAGCTGCTCACGGGCGGCCTGGTGCCCCTTTGCACCACATCAGCTTCCGACAGCATCTTCCGAGCCTTTGAGAGCGACGAGAAGAGCGACGCGTTGCTCCATGGTCACAGCTATACCGCGCATGCGGTTGGATGTCAAGTTGCCCTCGAATCGCTGCGAGAGCTCCAGAGAATTGACCGCGACGGGGAGTGGAACTGGGCCAAGACGAACGGGTGGGGAGCTTCAGCGACGGCAGGCGCTACCCAGGTAGACTCTGGCAGCTCTGCTGAGGCCTGGTCTGTCTGGTCACAGTCTTTTGTTGACTGGGTTTCGAAGCAGGCTGATCGGGTAGATGGTGTATGGGCCCTGGGTTCTGTTCTTGCTATTCATTTACAGGATAGTGAGGGTGCTGGGTACTCGAGCAATGCGGCCGCGAACCTTCAAAGTGCCCTGCTTCAAGGGGAGCATGGCGCCGAGGGTGGAAGATGGAACGTCCATAGCAGAGTTCTTGGAAATGTACTCTATGTGATGACGAGTCAGACGACGAAGCAGGAGGATATCGAGAGGTTGGAGAGTTTGTTGCGAAGGTCCCTTGTCTGAATACAGAGATGTACTATGAATGAGGTAGATGTGTAACTTACAACACTAAAAGTGTGGCAACAGCCCTGGGACCATCTGAAGCAGCTTGTTTCTTGATCTAGTGACTTGGTATTACAGGCGCAGGCACCTCATGTCTGCTTCCATTATGTCCTCCTTGATACGAAGTATCTAGAGAGGTATAATCTTGTCTTTGCAATACCTCCCTAGAGCTTGTATGCGATGGTGTCCCACCAGGATGCACCAGTTGCCCCATCCCCGAGTATTTAGACGCCGTCATTGGCGGACTTAGTGTACTTCTCCCTTTCCACGGTCCACAAGTACAGCATCTAGGTCTATTGTTAGAGAATTATGGACCACCGCTGTATCTACGAAGGTTGTTTGAGAAAAGGCACTTACATAACACTAACGATGAAGAGGAGACCGACACATCCGCAGCCGACGCTTACACCTACCCGCTGCTCATTTGTAAGATCTTGGGCTGTCAGTGCAAATTTTCATACGAGGCACGCTGGTAGAAAGTAGTATTACCTTGCATTATGCCGCTTCCGGGTGGCGGCGCTGGCGGCTTGTCCGATGTAGACGGGGTTGCTTCTGGAGGTGGGCTGTATGACGGAGGAGATGTTTCGGTTGTAAAATCAGTGGTCGGAGGACTATCTGGAGATGTACCTGAAGTCTTGGTGGGTGGGAAAATAGTAGTGATCAGCGAAGAGAGTGTCGACGGAGCGCCGGTTGGCCGTGAGGTATGGCTGACAGCAGAGGAAGTGAAAGACGCAGTAAAGGACGCCTCCGTCGAAGGCAATAGACTAGAGGTTGTCCGTGAGGTTCCCTGAGTGCGTGTTGATGTCCGTGTGGGGTCTAGTTGCGCCGTCGTCGGTGATGTGGCACAAGAGAAGGCCGTCTGCTTGCCTCCAGGCCAGGTGAGTGTTGCGCAGAAACTGTCTGTTCCCGTGCTATAGAGATCATATTAGAAGAGCTCTGTGCATCACATTGGCGTTTACATATTCATAAGAAGTGGATGTAGCAACTTACCATATCAAAGTACCTGAGTTCGCTGGTGTGGGCTTCTGCGGCCCAGGAAAGCATGTAGTGTAGATTGAACAGCTCTGGCCTTTCTCATCGCAGCATCCGATGAAGCCGTCCTTGTCGGTCCTGCAAGAGCCGTTGTTTGGGCATGCGAGTGGCTTGTCTGAATGAAAGTCAGCAGCGTGACCCCAAACATCCAATTGTATAATATCTACTTACTCGCAACATAGCCGCAGATGTTCGGGTCTCGTAATTGCCTGCCGAGAATAGCCCCGGATTGAATCGCGGTAGCAGTCATTGTCATATTTGCCTTGTTGATATTTACTGTCACAAGACGAGGTACCTGAGCAGCACAGGCGAACCAGGCGAAGAAGAGGCCAGTCAAGAAAAGAATGATCATCGTGAAATCGAGAGGGGAGTATAGAAGTGTGTGTAAAGTTCATCTGCTTTGGAAATCCTGAAGTGCATCTGCAAAGCAACCGCGTAGTCGAGAATTTGAACTCTGCCCGTGGGCATTTAAAGAGTCTTTCATCTGTTTAAAAAGCATCGCTACCTACTACTTAGAGGCACCTGGGTCTTCAAATTGAGTAGGAACATTCATGGATGAGACTGTGCTACCTCATGCTCATCTGGCAGCCTTACGATTGGAATGATCAGTTCGCGACGAAGTCTGCCAGGAACGCCTAACGACATGCTTTCGGCGGGAAAGACACAAGAAAATAACGATTTCTCCAAGATTGCCTGCTTGACCAGGCTGAGTGGCTTGTTTAGCACTCAGACATGAGGCGCATTGAACATTTTCTACTAGCTTCTCGTCTGCAATCTGAAGAGGCTGCCTATACGTGAGTTTTAAAGCAGCTTAAATGAGGTCTTGGCAATGATTTGGAAGGCAATGGTACTTCCTTCTTCCTTTTCGGGACATCACTCTCCTTGCCCTCTATCTTATATGCTCGCTCGTCGACTTTCTCAAATTTTGTCTACAACGCATAGTTCCCAAAGCTCTTCCCTTGATCACTGCGTTTGTATAGTTCTCTCCTCAAGAAGATTACACAGAAGAGCTCATGGTCAACATGACTGAACGGTGCGCCAGCTTAAAAGACCTCAACGACTTCAATCTCTACATTGATCAGCTTAAATCGGCGACAAGCTTCAACATCACCGAACTTGATCGATGCAAAGAAGAGATATGCGGTGCCATCTGGGGCGATGCCAATCCCGACATTTCGGGAATAGGGGTAAGTACGCTTCACTTATCTCACACCGTTTGCTTTTCAACAGTACTGATTCATGACGGACAACAGGTCTCCATCGGTTATGCCGTCGAATTAGCCCTAGGCTTCGTTCTGGCTTCCCTTATCATAATGATTCGACAGAGATATGGCCCAAGAGCAGAGTTCTTCCAAGTCGTCCTCAAAGCCGGCTTTGACGCCTTCTTCGAGTTTGCAATCTACTTTGCCATCGCCATCGAGCTCGCAGCGATAGTTATGCTCGTCAATAAGGATTTCGGTATATCCACAGCCGGCTTCGGCGCCAACGAAGCTCAAATCGCCCTTGCGGTCTCCGTCGTCTGCATCCTGCCGCTGCTGTACCCAGTCGCCCTGTTACCCCTGGAACTATTCCACCCGGAGAGCGATAGACAGGCGCGACAAAATAGGAAAATGCGGCAAGACCAGAGACGACGGGACTTTAGTCTGATGCTCTTCGCCCTCGTTTGCGTCTTGTTTTTCTACCCGTTCCTCTCGCAGTGCATTCACAACTGGGCACCGCTCCGCGTTGGCGAGGGCAAAGGCGGCAATGGGAAAACATACGTCACGGATGAAGAGTGGGAGAGAATCCGGAACATGTGCTTCGGCGAGGTCACCAAATTCACCATCAGCGAGCACTGGGCCCTCGCCGTATGCGAGATGATGGCCTCGTTACTCATCTTCTTATTCATGTTGTGGCATGCCATGGAGCTTGGCGTCCGCAGGCTGCAGACGCAGGATCGGTACATTGGCGAGGAGCGCCAGCGAACCGTCACTCTTTCACGGACACAACGGTTCGTCGAGCGGGCGTGGGCGAGTCAGAGTCTGGTCCAGGCTCTGCTGCTGTTCGTCCCGCTTTTCTTGGGTTGCGTGCTTCTGTGGTGCGTCTTCCGTCTGAGGAGCATTCAGGCGGCGGCGGCGAGCAACATGGGAAGTGAGTATGCTGGGGACGACTGGGGGTTTGGGCAGATTGTTGGCATCATCATCTTTGCTCCTGTTCCTGCAGAGATGCTGTTTGCGGCGTGGGAGGCACGGTCTCTTATTTTGAGGAGTGATTACGACAGCGTGAGCAGTCGGAGTTAGCTACTTATTTGGCCTACTTGAGGTATTGTTTGATATTGCGAGTCTTCCAAATCGATGCCTCGAGAACTGCCTGAACAACATGGCAAGATCTTTTGTGGATATGTGGGCACACACGCGACGTGCCAAAGCTCAACAATAGAGCAAGTTCTTCATCGATACGTCGGTCGTGGGATATAGGCGGTTTTTCGAAGAGGAGAGATCTTCGCATGGGGCCTTGCCAGGGGTCTCTGCTGTTTCAATGCATCGAATGCATATAGAAAAGTCTACGGAGTAGATGAAGCCACCAACCGGACCTTTCCCAGGGAGCCAGTTAGTTCAGCAAACCAGGGACGGAAGGGCCAGAGCGCGACAGGCGACGAGGACCTTTTATGCGGCCGTCCATTTTAAGGTGCTGTTTCACCCGGAGTTAGTGATGGGTCTTGGCTGCAATTCCCGGATGAGTGCCTTCGTAGTATGAGTGGTCGCCCTATGCGAGAACGAGGGTGGAGTTAAGACCAGAGGTGCAGTTGATGACAGATAGCACGGGAGGGAAGAGTACGACGCAAGATGATGAGATGGGATGAGTCTAGTGTGTGGCTAGGGTAGCTATGTGAAGTTATGAATGGTTCAAGTCTCTTCCCGGCCGAGAGATGCGCCCGAGTCTCATGAGTCTTACGAGTCTCAACTCAAGTGAAGATTCAGAGTATACTGATCACGTAGTCAAATAAGCCGAGGCGGCACGAGACAAGTGCGATATTCCCGTGTAGCATGCGGAAGGAATTGAAGGATTCTCGGCGCTATGAAGTGAATATGCCGATGTCCGGTCCGTGTCTGTGTCTCTCGATCAGTGATCAGCGTAACAGAGTAGCATGTTAGTGCTACCTTATTTGATGTAGTGCGTAGTAAGGGTCTTTTGCCAAGTTCAGACTAGAAGACGAATTGGAAGCTTCTGTCGAAGAGATTTGCGGGGGTTTAAAAATCCTTCACCCAATTTGTGTGGGTGTTGTGACAGTGAAAGTGAGAGTGAGAAGGGACAAGTGAAAGTCATAGTGAAAAGTGAGTTTGTGTGAGTGAGATGTGAGGTCATGGGCTGCTGACGTATGCGCCACTCGAAGCCAAGCCTCCCCCCGGCCCCAACTCTGATGATCCTCTTCGTCCCAGTCCACCAGACACTGACACAACCACAAATCACGACTACTTTGAACCAGTTAAGATGGAGAGAAGTTAGTGCAGCGGCCCCAGGTAAAAGGGAGGAGATCTGCAATCTAATCTGTCCCGTGCGCCGCCAAATGCCGACCGCTTCCCGCCCGCCCTGCCGCCGCGCCTCAAATGTTCCGTTCCAGTGCGATCCTACGCTTTTTTCAAGCTTTGCTCAGTCATACTCGCAGAAGATCACTGATCCTGGTCGGGCTAGCCGTCTTTCCGTCCCCCCTTGTTCTGCAGATTGCAGACTGCAGACTGCGGCGCCACTCTCCTTCAGATTCGAACAAGCTGTGGAGATGCCTAGGCCAAACGAGCAGGCCAGTAGAAGCTTGAGAAACTCAAAAGATACGAAGAGATCGGGCCTTGATTCGGCTATGGATACAACTCACAGCCATTGGATCGAGTTCCCACATTCGCACTTCTCACAAACCAATGTCTCTCCGAGCCCTCCGAAGGAGAAAAGCGGATATCACGGCCCGTCCTAGCATCAAAGCTTGACTTCGTTCCACCCCACACACGCGTACGGTAGCGTCTGCAATGTTGAGGCACTCTTGCAATCTTGCAGACGCAGTCCTGTCATTGTGAGGCATATCCGGGTTGTCAGGGGGTGCCAGACTGAGACCAGCCAGGCAGACCCAAAACTCGCCGGTTTGCTGCCCAGTTCGTCAACGGCGAGCCCGCGCGTATGAGGCTGAAGTCAGTCAAGAGATCTACCTGCTCTCTTGATACCTTTCCGTACATGACTATACTCTCATACGGAGGACCCACGAGTGTGAAGCAAGGAGGACCCATCAAATAGGTCTTCAACATGCCGTGAATGCCACCCGAAGTACGGTTTCGCAGTCGCAAACTACAGTTCGGACTCGAGCGAGAATACCCATGGCCCATGGTCCATGGATGAAGCGCAGGAGATTCACCACCCCCGTTCGCCCCCCTCTATGCCCCTTTTGACGGCCGAATTCCGTCCTCAACTCCTCCGTCCGCTTCGCCCCACACTGCCCGTACGTGCCCCGCTAGAAACCGGAACCTGTTTCTGGCAGTTTGCGAGGAAAGACAAGCACACAATGTGGGCAAAGACCGCACACACCGGTGACACCTTACACTAGCTCGCGGCTCGCCCCTAGAGGACGACCGATCTTCCTACGTTAGAGACCCGGCTTAGTTCAGCAATGGGCAATAAACGAACTCGAAACAAGCCTTTTCTTCCCTCCTTGTCCCTCCTCCCTCCTCCCAACTTCAGCGTTGCTCCACTCGCGGCGCCGGTACACCTTTGAGCGCCGACCGGCCGATAACGGTCCCGGGCTTTGTTGCAGCACGGTGGAACTGCTGCCATGTGGACATGACGTCTTCATCTCAACTCCTTCGCCGAGCTATGTCCTTCTTCGCTGAGTAGGTGTGCGGACTTGAGCATCATGAGAAAATGCCGATGCATGGCTAGGGGCCAGAACTATGCTGGACCCAAAAGTATGTTTTGCTACCTTAGCCCAGAAGAGAATGGAGCAGAGCTTTCTCTCTTCTGAATATATAAACACTCTGGCTTGGCCCCGTGAACTTGGGTTTCGAGACCACACACTCACACATATCCCACTCTCACAAGCCTTTTGACTATCATCTACAACTGCAACACAATACAGCTTATACCATTTGATACTTTCAACCCTCGAAACACTACCATACGATACCAACTTAGTATCTCACTTTTGACAAACTAGCATTACACTACTTCAGCATTACACTACTTCAGCATGGCACAGCCCCAGTACGGAAAGCGCTTGATTCCCCAGGTCCTCGACGAGGTCGCAAAGTCAGAACCCAACAGAGAGTTCATCTCCGTCCCCCGCTCCTCCAACCCCCAAGATGGCTGGAAGCCCATCTCCTACAAGCAGATCGCCAACGCGGTGAACCGGATAGCCCAGAGAATCATCGACAAGCGCGGCAAGCCCGAACCTGGAAGCTTCCCAACCCTCACCTACATCGGCCCCAACGATGCCCGCTACATGATTATTATGATCGCCTGTATCAAGGCAGGATACAAGGCCCTCCTCATCTCCCCAAGAAACTCCTTCGAAGGCCAGATGAACCTGTTCGAGAAGACAGACTGCCACATCATCTGCTTCGACTCGTCCTTCAAGGATGTCATCCAGCCCCTGCTGGAAGAGCGCCCCATGGACGCCATTATGGTCAGCTCGGCAGACGCATGGCTCTCGGACGACGAGGTGCCCCATTTCCCCTACAACAAGACCTACGAAGAGGCAGAAAATGACCCCGTCGTCGTCCTGCACACGAGCGGCAGCACAGGTCTGCCAAAGCCCATCGTCGCCCGTGTCGGCATGATGTCTGTCGCCGACGCTTTCCACAACGTCCCCGATTTCATGGGCTCCGAGAACTGCGTAAAATCCATCATGCACGGTACCCGCCTCTTCCTGCCAATGCCCCTCTTCCACGCCGCCGGCTGCTACATGTCAACCTTCGCCACGATCTACTGGGGACGGCCCGTCGCGCTGGGCTTCACGGACCGGCCCCTGACGCCGCAGACCGTTATCGACGCTGCCCAGTACGCTAAGATCGACAACGTGATCCTGCCTCCCGCCATCCTCGAAGAGATGGCCCATATGCCCGAGGGCATCGCGGCGCTCCAGAAGTTCAAGCGCGTCAACTTCGGTGGTGGCAACCTTGCCCGCGGCGCTGGCGACAAGCTCGTCAAGGAGGGCGTCCCCGTCTCGAGCGTCATCGCCTTTACTGAGGCGGCCCCCTTACCATACTACTTCCAGAAGAACCTCGAGCTGTGGCAGTGGTTCATCGTCGACTCGGACAGACTTGGCGTTGACTGGCGTCAAGCCAGCGGTGAGGACGAGGACATTTACGAGCAGGTCATTATTCGCAAGGACAAGGCGGACCCCCTCCAGGGCATCTTCTACACCTTCCCCGATGTCAACGAGTACAACACAAAGGACTTGTACCGGAAGCACCCGACGCTGCCCAACCACTGGATGTACTACGGCCGCTCCGACAACATCATTGTCTTCTCAAACGGCGAGAAGCTCAATCCTGTCACCATTGAGGAGATCGTCACCGGTCACGCGAGAGTCAAAGGCGCCGTCGTCGCCGGCGCCATGCGCTTCCAGCCCTTCCTCATCCTCGAACCCACCGAAACCTTGACTTCCGAGGATGACATCCAGCAATTTATCGACGACGTCTGGCCTTTGGTCGTCAAGGCGAACAAGGAGACCGTCGCTCACGGCCAGATCGGCCGCGCCTTCATCGGCGTCACCAACCCAGAGAAGCCCTTCCCCCGTGCCGGCAAGGGCACCATCCAGCGACCTATGGCCCTCAAGCTCTACAAGGACGAGCTTGACGCGTGGTATAGCAAGGCTGAGGACGGCGCCGACTCCCTGTCCGTCAACATTGACGTCTCCTCCCAGCAAGGAATGATCGACTCCATCGAGAAGCTCTTCCAGCAGACCCTCGGCAGCCGCGCCCTCTCCGCCGACTCGGACTTCTTCAGCGCTGGCATCGACTCCATGCAGGTTATCAACGCCTCCCGTCTCCTCCGCAAGGGCCTCGAGGCCGCCGGCGCAAACATCACCGCCGATGCCATCGCAACTCGCGTTATCTACGCCCATCCCACCCCTCGCCAGCTGGCTGCCTACCTCATGGACCGTGTTAGTAAGAACACCTCTTCAGACAGCAACGGCGACAGTGAAAACCATGACATCCACGCCATGGAGGCACAGCTGCAAAAGTACACCCGCGACCTCCCCAAGAGCAGTGCTGGCTCCAAGCCCGCGCCAAACGACAAGGGCCAGACCGTCCTCGTCACCGGCACCACCGGCGCTCTGGGCTCCTACCTCCTCGACTTCATGGAACACAACCCCGCCGTATCGAAGGTCGTCTGCCTCAACCGCAGCGATGACAGCGGCAAGCGCCAGGTCAAGATGTCCGCCGAGCGCGGCCTCGCCACCACCTGGAAGAAGGCAGAATTCCTCTGCGTCGACATGTCCAAGAGCAATCTCGGCCTTGGGCCGGAAGTCTACGACCGTCTCCTGAAGGAGGCAGACCGCATCATCCACAATGCCTGGCCCGTCAACTTCAACATCTCAGTCGAGACCTTTGAGCCGCACATCCGTGGCGTCCGTCACTGGGTCGACTTCTCCCTCCGCGCTGCCAAGAACGTGCCCATCGTCTTCGTGAGCTCTATCGGCACCGTTGATACCTGGCAGGGCCCCGGCCCCGTGCCGGAGAAGAAGCTGATGGATTTGTCCCTGCCGAGCACCGGCTACGGTCGCTCTAAGATGGTCAGCTCTCTCATCCTCGATGAGGCGACGCAGGTTTCGGGCGTGCCCGCCGCTGTCGTCCGTGTCGGACAGGTCGCCGGCCCGCAGTCCAAGGACGGTGTATGGAACCGCCAGGAGTGGCTGCCTACCATCATCGCTAGCTCGAAGTACCTCGGTGCACTGCCGCGTGACCTCGGCGCCATGGCGACCGTCAACTGGACACCCATTGAAGGTATCGCGAACCTCATCCTAGAGGTTTCTGGTATTGCTGCCCCCGTGCCATTGGAGAGGATCAACGGCTACTTCCACGGCGTAAACCCGCGCACCGTACCCTGGGAGACACTGGCTGAGGCCGTCAGGGAGTTCTACGGTGACGGTGTCATCAAGAAGTTGGTATCCTTCAAGGAGTGGGTTGAGCTGTTGGAGAACAGCACGGCGACCACAGATGACGTTGACAAGAACCCGGGCATCAAGTTGCTTGACTTCTACCAGGGTTTGGCTATGGGCGAGGGACAGGGTGTCGAATTCTCAATGGAGCGCACGACAAAGAGCAGCAAGACGATGAAGGAGATGCAGGCCGTGACACCTGAGTTGATGCAAAATTGGTGCAGACAGTGGGCGTTCTAAACATTGATAGACCTTGTTTTGGGATTTGGGAAAGCATAGACTGATACCTTAATGCTGTACATAGAATGATATATGACAATTAATTTCAAGTTATGATAAGCATCGTTTTCTTTCCATATCATTTGCTGGCATAGTAAGACGTCCAATAGTTCGGCACAGTTCGATTGCCCTCGCTCGCCGTCTTGTTCATTAAGGGCCAGCCTGGGAGCCGCCCCTCTTTGTAGCGAGGCTATCTTTGAATGGTCCCATTGCGATTTACGCGTCAAAGAACAACCAGCTTCCTGTCACACTCCATCCACCATGTTCAGGTATCAAAGAACGAACAGCGGCGTTTGGCTCTCTTTGAGAGACCAATGCAAATCTGAACTATATAAACATGATACATGGAAGTCTTGCGGTCTTGGATGATAGTTTCATCAAACATCGCGCAAGAGTTTGTCTTCAATCGTCCACACACTTAGAGAACGTACCTTACATCTTAATTTCGATCAATCCAGGTGTCACCAGAGAAATGAATGAACGGAATGATGACAGACCTGAGTGCAATATGCTTGCGTCATCCAGCAAGAAAGAGAATGAGGAAGAGAAGTGCGAAAACAAGTTCCACTGGTATCTCTACTGGGAAGGCGATACATTGGTGTACCCGATCCATCCCGAACCCAGACCGCCGGGCTACAAGGCACCAATCAAGACAACTCCACTGAAGGAAACGGAGACAACGTGCGATAATCCAATTCATTGCCATGAGAAATATCACTGGTCTTTGTACCGGAAAGGCGAGGAATTGGTACAACCCATCCATCCTAAAGGCAAAAATGTCCCAACAGATTACGACAAGGGACCAGTCCCTACAGTTGACGGTTTCATACTCGGTACCAGAGACATCTGCCATGTAAAAGACAGTTGCCCAGGTGTTCATTTCAGGGGAAGACGGGACCCGCGCAGTGAGGGGAAACAGCAAAAGTTTCAATACAGTTCAAACAGAGATACGACGAGACTCCTGATCGAAGCGGAGCTTGCATCTGATGCCCTAAAGCCAACATCAGACAATCTCATAGAAGACGAGCTGGAAGATGATATGAATTACCGGGGCTCAGAGCCTTCTCGGAGTTCTGAATAGAGTAACAAGACTCCTGGGAATAGATCAACGGGGAGTCAACTAGGCTTCTCATCGAGCACAATACAATAACAAAACATTAACAACTCGTGTTGCTGATGAAATAACGATGATATTTCGCGGTCGGTCCTTCCTGTGAATTGCTGATGGAATTGCTGATTAGCAATGGGTCCTATACGCTCAAACACATCAGCCTGGCCTAGATCCTTCATGCTGTAAGTTAGAGAGTGAAGAGTTAGTAGCCGTAAGGATTAGCAGGTAATCATAGCTTTCTTCAATGGTGTGATTCAAGTATAAGCTTAGCTAGTAGTTCGTAACTATCATTGGCACAGGAAGTTTATGGCGAAAACGAAGACCAAGTGTAATTATACTACTCTATTATTCATCACAGAAATCGATCAAATCCATCGCCGTGTGTAAATTTGAAACCACTATCCATGCCAGGCTGATGTATCTTACAGGACCCAGTATCAAACACGCAATTCTTCAGGTGCTACAAGATATTGGGCGGTCTGACACAGTTTGTTTGCCGTTTGGCCCTCTTGAAGCTGTTCATGCGTCAAAGAACGAAAAGCTGTCTTTCCCACTCTCATCACTTTGTTCAACATCAAAGGACAGACAGCAACATTGATCTACGAACTGAACTCCAATATACATGAAGCCGATCGATAAATAAATCTTGGTTGCATAGCATGCTTACATGTGTAGAACTTTTCCCAGACGCTGTGCAAAAGTCATCCTCAATCCCATCGCCTTGCGTGAGAAGACATATCAATCCTCAATCTCGACAAGAAAGTTACCAGAATATCGGGCAATGCTTCGTCAAGTCAGAGAAACGACCGTCATCGTTCAACCCCTCCCAATCGACAGGCCCATTGAGTCGAACCACTCAGCCAGGGCGAGCTGGACGTACGCAATAGAAGACATTCCCCAGTTGAAGAGTAGCATGACCCGTATTCATACTGGCCAGAAGGCAACCCCAGACGTTGTACGAGGACGGAACTCCGTAAGCTTGAAGCCGGAACCCGGAAAATCTATGGCGAAGATGCCGTGAGGCCGTAAAGACGCCCGGGGATCGAGGCCACCAAATAGCTCTTCATGGGGTCTTTCCAGGTTACATCGATAACAAATCATCCGAGTTCCTCACCGAGAACGAACTAGCATCGGAATATTGAAGCTATGGGTATTGTTTTGAGGCTTGTAGAGCGAGTCATTGAGTTCGTGTTGTTGGATGGGCTCTAAGGCATTATAGTTTCAATTCAGTCATTTGCGTTGTTTGTTGGATGTGCAGCAAGTTGTCCTCACTGGCAAAAGTTTCAATTAGAATACGAGTCCATGTTTTGGTAATGCCTCAGGGGAAGATGGTGACCACAGCCATCCGCTCCTCTGCTTTTCATAAGCACCTTGACCAGGAACCGATTGAGGCTCTAGGGCCCAAGTCGCGCTTTCGCCCGTAGCCTAACTACGGTCATTATTTCCATGTAGCACTTCTCCGATGTCGCGGGCATTCGGAGAGTCCGCTCAAACTCGTAGAGGGTCAGCCGTGATCTGTATATCATCAGCAAGTGCCACGGTCAGGAAAGCAAGGTGGTCGACGAGAACTGTCAAGACAAGTCCACGATGTGGGATTGCGCATCGCGGGTATCACGAATCCATGGGAGTGACCTCAAGCCGGCAGCGGTAAAGTTCTCTCAGAGAAACGACATGTAATTCCAAGTACCTGGAAAGCTACGTTTTTCCAACTGTCTACTTCTACATCATCAGGAAGACTGACGGTCTGGCATGGTTTACTTGCTGTCTCGCGAGCCTGCTGCTGTTCAGACGTCAAAGACGAACAGCCGCCTTTCGCCCTTCAGCTGTATTCAAGTATCAAAGAATGAACAGATACTTTTGTCTCTCTAAATTGCTGATCTAATTCACCTGAGCTAAGTACATATAAACCCAATATCAAAAGGCGTGTCGGTTACACAGCATAGGAGATATCCACGTATTTTTATCAAACACTGCACCGAAAGAAACGTTGTCAATCGCCAACACGGTTCAGAAAACAAGCAAATCAGTGCCAAGCACCTTGGAACCTATCTGAAAATGAGTCAACACAACAACGGCGAAACCGACAGCCATACGTCTAACGACAGGCAAGACGGTCGTGATCCATCTCGTTGCGACGGACAGGCCCATTTGGCTGAGGATGATCCCACTCCGAGAGAACTAATGCGCGCCCCTCAGCTTAGTCAGATCGGACTAGAAACAACGACAATGAAGTGCGAAGTCTGCGGAGAAGCACGCTCGTGGACGGGTAGGAGAGATCTCACTTGCTCAACACGGTGCTGTGACCAGCTATTGAAAAGAGCAGACGAGCCGCAGATGGAAAATGAAGGGGGGAAGGACCTCGAGACGTCGGCGCCATACACAACCTCCAACGGGAAACCGCGGGAACACTGTCGAGTCCCTGAGGATTGGGTGCCGACGGAAGACGACATGAAGGTTTTCAGCATCTCCCATGATGGTACGAAGGACACACTCGAAGATCGTGCAAAGGACTGAAGACCAGGACTCTCTCAGAGTCCGGATGAGGTCGCTTTACCGCCTATAGTGCACTGAGAAGCCACCTGAGATTTTCACCGAGGAGAAAACAATATTGGTACGTTGGAAACTTTTGTGAGGTCTGGATCAGTCTTCCGGGAGCTTGTGAGGCAATATAATAACAGTTGATCATTTGTATATTCTATATTCCTATAGCATCCACTAGAGTTATGAAGTACAGCCAGTTTATGAATGATTGTTCCGCAGTGGAAGTCGCGTTCATCTATTTGTTGCCTTGTCTGTGAGATCCCCTGCTTGTACACAATAGCATCACCCAAGTGTGTTTCCAAAGATACGAGCTAGGAGTAGTTACAGAGTCACTGAGTGTCTCAGGCCCGAATGAGATCCGATCATTAGTAGGCAAGACACCTCTTATGTCACCGCCCGCGTCTACGATGTCTTACGCGCTCTGCATGGGAACTTACGGAGTCTACGCAAACACAGCACCATCATCGGCACTCTGCCGCGATCAAGATGAGCGAAGCGTGTAGCAGCGATGGAGCTCTTCGAATTAGCGACCATTGTCAAAGTTGGTGACGTGTTTGTTGGGCAGGCAATTCACTCTACTGAGATTTTGCTCATCAACGCCAGCCGCATCGTACGCCTAGTACTTCAGCCATCCAAATCATAGCGAGCGGAACGTGGTCATGGGGAACGTTCTTTTTCTCTATCAGCTTCATCGCAATTCAGGGAACCCCGCGCTCCCTCCCTATCCCAGAGCGAAGTCTCAGCGGGTCGTAAGATTGCTCAACAGAGAATTGACTTGGTTGATAGATTACGGGAGAACCAGCTGGTCGTCCAACTTCCTATTGTCGCCGCCGCCAGTTCGAAAGTTGGGGGGGAAAAGGCTGTCTAACCCTCTAAGTTCTATAGCCAATGCCCAGTCTCAGTATTCGAACAATTTTCATTGTTCGAAGAAGGATTCGTTTAGTGACTTTCCACTGGTGTGTACTTATACATGATGTTCGACTAGCCCGAGTGCTCAGGCATGGCCCCAACCGCGAACAGTGTCCTTGGCCAGGCCCTCTTTCTACCGCTCCTTTGACAATGTTCAGATATCAAAGGAAGAATAGCCTGCTTTACCTTCGCACTATCAACGTAAGGCTAAGAGCAAATAGTAATGAGGATCCTTAGTCTTGTCGAACATAGTGTAGGCGGTCCCACCCAAATTACCGCATGACGCCAATAGCCAACTCACTCAAGAAACTACCTTGATCAACAAGAACACTTCTGAAGATGGCCCAATACTGCCTGCATCATGAGCCCCCGTGCATCATTTCCCCAATACACGGTGGGTGTACCGACTTCTCCTCAAGAAGGATTGACCAAGATCGCAATATTCGGGGCCACAGCTCAGGGTACACAGTCGAACAGCTTTCGCCGGACACTGCAGGACGTGACATCGACGCTGACTCCTTAACCCGATACTACAGCAACCCATTCAGGCCCAACAAGCACCGATCTAACGATCTCGGGGAAATAGACGAGCATCAACATTGGCGCAGGCCCCGTCTCCAATTGCGTCAGAGCAGCTCGACGCTCTCCATGGAATCAAAAGAAACCACGAGCCGTGGTCCTCAGAGACAGCTCGAGCACCGAGAGCGGGGGCCAGATACCATCGAAGAAAGCACAGCTTCTGGAAAACTCACACGGCGAAGCGCGCAAGCCCTAGAAACTACGGGATGTCCGTGGCCAATGAAGGAGGGTATTCTAGAAAGGGCAAAGGAAAGATCCCATCATATCAACAAGAAGAGAACCCCAAAGTTCACCGCAAGAGGAGTGCGAAAAGTGGTTCTCCAATGGTGCGAAGCCCGTCGAATTTACGACACGAGATTCTTCTGATCTCGTTCAATGAGGATGAAGGAAAGCAGTCTAGGCCTGGAAACTTGAATGCGTACGTAGAGGATGCGGTAGACTCAGACGCCAAGTCAAGGATTATTCAATGTAACCGTCAAGAGATACAAGAAATGAGAGTTTGGCAGGGGGGAAGTATGTAAATACTCTTGCTCTTCAGAAGCAAGAAGCACAATGTATGTATAGATATGTCCCCAAAGGTTATAAGTATGTCCAAGTATATCATCGCGTTCTGACGAGCGTGTGAAACGTACGCTCAGAAGCAACTGGAGTATTGGTTTCAGTAGCAAGTGTCACGGTAATGAGACATAAAGCCTCAAAACAGAAGCAAAATGAGACGGGAAAAAAGGTAAGCAACGTAGGGTATCAAGAATATATGAAAGCGATCTCGACCCGAGAATTCCGGGGTTTTCTACAGTCTCTTCGAACGCCCCTTAATGTGGCACGTTACTCACTTGCTCTGAACGCCGAACACTATCCAATGCCAGAAATGCAACAATGAGGTGACGTTCAGGGTACCGACCTCACGACCCAACATCCGCCCATCAACCAATACACTCCCTTCACATTCACAAAGCCCGCCTCAACCTGGCCACAGGCCCAGATCTACCAGGATTCTCCCGATGAAACTGCAACACCCACGAATCGCAGCCTTGCAGATCCCTCGCCGGCTGCCACGTCGGCTCAGCGTACTCCCACTCGACGAGATACTGCAGCCCCGTCCGCGGCGTCTTACCGGACCCGGACCACCGCGAGTCCAGAATCGAGCGGAACGCCCAGCGCTCCTCGTCGGGCTTCGTGATGTCGTGGTACTTTACCACGACGCGGCCCTGCTTTTCGGGTTCCGGCTGGGTGATGTCCGTCACGACTATAGCTTCGTGTCTCGTGTGGCAGTCTGGGAAGGGCGACAGCGGTACGGATATAGGTTCTGGATTCAGCAGCTGGATCGCGTTAGTTTGTCTGAGCCAGGGGTCGAAGAGGAGGGACCAATCGAACCAGATCTCGGGAGTGAGTCTACTCTGCGGAGATGGAGTCTCAGACTCACATACACCGAAGCGCTTAGACGAGAGAAAGGAAGGCAGAGAAGAGGCACCAGCCCGCGACCACGAGGCATCAACAGTCGGCGCCTTCACCCACGCGTTGCAAAAGAGGCCTACGACGCCCATGAAGACCTGGATCGTCGAGCGGCGGGACCCAAACGCCCAGCGATTCCAGCCCTCGAATTGGGCGCAGAGTTTGACGAGGCAGAGGATCAGGGCTCTATCTGCGAACTGCGGGCCCGGGCTCGTGACCTGGTTGAGGTACATACGTCGGTCTGAAGGATCCGTGTTGGAGACGATGTCGTCTACTCTGTCTAGGATCGCGACTTCGTCTAGCTGCGGCGAGGATTGCGCGTCAGGGTGCTCTAGTTCGATGAGGAGGGTACGGACAATGGCGCGGACAGGCGGGAAGCGCATGAAGTTGTGCAGGGCGTTGATGGGGATGTCGAATCTTCTAGCCAGGTTGACCAAGTCAGTGTGTACCGCTACATTTGGTGTGACGGATGGGCGGCGTGGATGGATAGACTGAAAGTGGTAGTCGCTGGGCCAGGTTGATCTGGTTCTCTTACATGGTTGAGCAAAGTTGACTTCAAGAATTGTGGCGTCAACCTCAGGCTCGTCGTAAGTCCACCTGGGCAGGATGTGTCGCTCTTCTAAAGCCGAGTTCATGAGCCGGATGAAGTGCTCGTCTGTGCTATTGTTAAGATTGATCTTGGTGTTGCCGTTGTGCCCAGAGACCAGCTTGGACACAATGGTACTACGCAAACCCATGCTGGCAAAGGTATTGTGATGTATGCTGGGTGTTGTGTGAGAGTATTCGACAGAGGTAAATGACACAAAGGTATAGTGATACTGTACGATAAGAATGTTTGATTTGAAGTGAAGAAGGTCTACGGTCTGCAAAACGAAACTTTTCTCTCCACGAGGATTCTTCTCGAACATATAGTCTAAATCACGATTGGAAGGCATCGAAATATGTTGATGATCAAAGAAAGGCACGACATTGTGTTTTCAGCCGTGCCATTCGTCTTTCACCTAGGTCAAAGATGCCACCACAAATTTGGCATTTGTGTACAATGGACAGCCAAATACGTTGACATGACTACAAAGACCGTGTCTTCAACGGTTTGTCATTCCAGTTTTGCGCTCTTGAGACGCGAGTCCGTTGTTGAATGACTTTGTTGCTCTGGTCCTACCAGACGAAGACAAGCAATTGTTTCGCTGATTGCACTGCCTACTTTGAGCAACTCACACCTTTCCCACATGTCTCACTTGATGATGTAACTCGAATTTGCAGAGAGAGGCTGAGTTAGCGAGCAAGATATTGCCAAGCGAGGAAATAGCAGTGCGCTCTGTAGGAAGATTTCGCAACTTCCCTCACACAGGTCGTCACATCATAGAAGATGAGACGTTGACACCAAGTGAGTACGGCAGTGAGATGCGTAATCTCGAAATATTGGGTCACAGATCCGGGTGACTAGCCCAGAAGCGAGTGTGCCAAGACCGGGTTGATAGTGGCACAGCTTGTCTTCTCAAACACAGCATGCGGCAGCCCTGCAGTAGACGGAATTCGGTCTTGTCAAACGGGGAAACGCGGCTTCTCGACGACAACGACGATGAGCGGGCCCGAGCTCCTGACATTACCATGTGTTGTCCACCTTTGTAGGGCGTGACACATGACACCGTGCTGGCGCTCCTTGAAGGAGATTCGCGTTGGGTTGGGTATGAGGCTCTACTGCAGTGGATAACACCTGACAGGTGACAGACAGAACAGTGCCAGTGAGCTGCTCACATGGACGTGCGGGGTGTACCTCTCGCGGCCACAGATGGCATGGAGCGATCATGAAGGGAAAGAAAACGCTAAGGATGGGTTACTGTGCTCTGGACTGCATGTCTGGGATTCCTCCCGCAATAGGCGCCGAGTAGAAACAGGCACGTCCAATAAGGGGCGGTGCCTGGACAAGCCGCAAGCACCTCGACTTAGCCCTGTGACTGACAGCGCTGGCCAACGAGATGATGCTTATCAGATGAATTATGGGCAGCTTGGAGGCGGGTCGAGAAAAGGAAGAAACAAGCGCGACCGAATGCCACTTAAGTTCTCGGCCAGGTGAGTACGGCAGCAGGGGCAGATATTGCGTGTCTTTGAGAGATGGCTAAAAAAATCACTGCCCAACATTGGGTGGCCATGGAACTCTCGAGACCCTTGAAAAAATTCAAGATCAGAGCTCGACAGACTTTTCTTCTCTCACCGGGCCCAGCGGACGGGTAAGATGCGGTCAAGATGCAAGGAAAATGTCTGTTGTAGGTGTTCTCGACTCGTGCGGGATGGGTCAAGCAGACAAGGGGAGAGCCTGCAGACGTTGGTTGATCTCTTTACCATGGGGGAAGACTGCATCCAATTAGAAAAGAATCAGAAACCGGAGCTTAGACTGCGACATATCCACAAGCTGGGCGATGCCGCCATGTATGTTCCGCAACCGATGAGTGACAAAGAGTTGTGTTTTTAGTTAAAGAAAGCTCAGGACGGGCTGAACCCGACAGTCGGGTAGGTATGGTGATGGTGCCACTTGTGCTCAGGACGTTGGGTACGACTCGACCAAACTGAAAACGCCCAACTAACTGGTTGCATCGAGTGCCGAGTGTCGAGTGTCGAGTCGGATCAGGTCTGTACGACATCGGGGGCGTTGGTCGCTTTGCCCCGTTGCAGCTTGCGTTGCGTGCCCTAGGCCCTGGCTATGTTGCGCAGTACCTTGACTAGCCAGGGAATAAGTCTCCCACGGGGTGTCGGTGGACTTGGCCATTGGGCCATCGGTACGGAGTAGAGAACTAGAACATGTCGTAGATGGATTGCTCGATGAAAGACGGCCGGGTCAGCAACGTCCAGGGGATATCGGGTTTCTGTTCTTGCTAAGAGATGAGGTCAGCTTTCGGGTCTTGACAGATTGTATGCGTTTGTTCGACTCCGTTCAGACCTGACTGGAGGCACTTGAGATAAAGTAAAGAGTCCCCACTGACTTTCCCGGTGGCTAGTGACGATATGATGGCATGCGTCAACGAGAGAGCAAGGTATGATTGGTTCTGCCGGGACCTCTCAGTAAGGCAAGCCGGTGTGGTGGACTTGGGTCGTGAGGTCTTGGGGGATCCTTCAGATGGAAATTCTCACAGGGTATGGGGTATCGCACGCCAATTCTTGGCCATGAAGGTGAGGAAAAGTGTCTTAGCTGATGGCAGACGGCAGGGGTTACGAGTGAAGGGGGGGGGGGGGGGGAGACTGCGATCTGAGCTTCTTATCGATAAAGGTAGATTGGACAGTCCTTATCTTATCTCAGAGGCACCTCCCAGTTCATTTTCATGGAATGGAAATGCTTGAATGCACCCAGAACGGGTTTGGAAGACGAGCCCAGTCAGTTGTGGAATGTCTCGATGCCAGCCAGGCACATGAATAAGGCTGCAATGTTTATGAGTCGATATGACTGCATGCGATAAAAGCTTCATTACTGGCTATTTGACGGATAGTGTTTGTTGGCGATTTGATTCACTCGTAACTAGGTGGTACCTTGGTTTGTAAGGTCTTGCTTGATACAGAGGCGATGTTTCCGTACCTTACATAATGTGTACTTCGTACATATAGGTGGTCAAAGGAACCCTTGGAAGGATGGAGAGCAATATCATGATGGTCTACAGGCTGAGATGGCATCTTCATCTCATGTCGCTCAGACAAACCAGAGGCTCGGTAATCATCAAAGTGAGGTCTTGTCTCTTTGGGTTTCTGGAGACTCATTAACATGACTGAGATGATTTGACTGTTCTTCATCGATTGTTCTCTCTCAGTCGCTTTCCCCTCCCTCACCCCGGTTCCGAACTCCATGTTCCACCCCCACCATCTGCCGTCACCAATTGCGGTCGGCGACTCGGTCGCATCAGCTGCTTGTCGCATTCAAGTTCTCTCCCGCCGTGTTGCGCCCAACAACCCCATCAATGACGTCCTCAGCTCCTTGTAGTGCGGATTCGGGCCAAGGTACCTTGCTTCACCTCACCTTTGCGCTGTTCGACGTGTATGTACACACACAGAGAGAGAGAGAGGGCCCTGATTGATTCAATCAATTCCTTACCTTCATTGCCGCAACTCTCGACTTTCGACTCGAACTGAGACGCCACTTCTCTGATTGCCCTGTTCCATTCCCCGCCATCCGTCCATCCATCCATCCCATTGCCTTGTGCATCCCATCAACCCCCATCCCATCCCATCCCATCCTGCCCCCCTCTGCATCCGCATCACCTCGCTCGACCTCGCCGTGTCTTGCACCTTCTTCCCGGTTCTTACCTACCTTAGCAGCCACCTTCCTGCGTTGGCTCACCCTTAGCAATACCTTGCCTCCTCCAATCAGAGCTTCGTGCCTTGCCTTGCAGATACCTCACCATCACCCCAATCCCGCCAACCTCCTCTACCTCTATCTAACACGACAGATACCTAATTACCACCCTTTACATGAACGCCAGCCGCCAGCGTCACCCCGACTACCGAACCTCGTCATCTTCCGGTCGCTCCCCATATCATCCAAGCTCAGACCACGCCTACCCGTACCTAAAGACTTCGTATCGCGATCGGTCTTGCTCGACTCATCCCCAGCTGTCCGTTTTCTCTCGACACTGCACGCTGTCCACATACACTACAGGGAATAATCCAAAGTCGCACTCCATATTTCTACCAATCACTCGCGCTCCTGCTTCACCCGCTCGCGCCTTCCGTCTTGGCCACCTAGGCGCAACAACATCACCGCCCTCCGGATTTCATTCAGCTCGATTCACCAACACAACCACGAACAATAACAGCAGCGAGACTACCTTGGCTTTCCTCACGAGGACGCAATCGCCTGATCACGTCGCAACCACGAGCCACAAGCCATAACCAAACACTTCACTTGGCTCTCGAGAACACCACAATCACGACAACCGTCGACGTTAGGATATCGCGCAAGTCTAAGGGGTCCCCAAACACAAACGACCCTGTCGCATCCCATCTCAACACAGCGCAACACATCTGATGAATCGCTGTCGCAGACCCGCGTGCTGCTAGTAACTGGACGCACCTTAGATCCAGTTACACACTTTCTCTTTGCTCCTCCGTGGAGCCTGTCGCCACGCTCTCGGTCGCCATCGCACATCGACGCTGCCGCTGCGCCCCTCTCGCAAAATCCCGCTCGTCATTTTTGGTCTTCACTCCCCCGCCTCGACCTCTCCGGCTCGTGTCTCTTGACCTTCTCTCTCACCCCACCAAACTACTGCCAACGACCGGCAGCCCGACTTGTTCGACTGTCATCTTCTCGCGGGGACTACCTGCATCGACTGTCAAGTTGTCTAATATCATACCAATCGAGGCGCGAGGCTAGCCATCACAGACGGGAATAGCGGATTGACACTGCGCACAGCTGCTTCAAGTCGCTGCGCTGCAATCGGACACCCGAGTTTAGTCTGCTCACCACAGGACGAAGCATCACCAATCCAAGGCCGTCACAGCGGCGCGCACCGCCGCCCTCGAACTGCCAGTCTGGACCCTCGAGCTCGACTTATCCCCCCAACTTGTCCCCCACACTACCCGACCCGGACGACACCTCGCATTCCAGCTTGCACATTCCACACAGCCCATCATGAACGGCACTCAACAGACCCAAGACGCTGTCGCACAAGAGCCATTGCAGCCAGCAGCCGCCAATGCTAATGCTGCTGCGAACGCCAATGGTTCGTCGACGGCGGCTAAGAAGCGCAAGAAGGAGAGTCTGAAGCCTATTATTACCACCGAGACACCACCGTAAGTTTGACCAAGAAAATTTTCCTTTTCTTTTCTTGTCTTTTGCTTTGCTCTGCCCTGCACTCTTCATGCCGCATTGTTGTTTTATTTCCGTTACCGTTGATGGCGGGGAAGTTGCAAATTGCTGGTTTTCATTACCTCAATTTTGTTGCCATTTAGCGCCCCAAGCTTCGTTTACACAGGACATTATCACCCTTTCAACATCCTCCACCATCCACACTGTTACCCCTCTATCCTGTCTTAAAAGCGCCGCGCCCGGTGCCGCACGTTCTTCCCTGCGCTCCATCCATATGGCGGGGCGAAGTACGGGGGGCCAAGCAACACAGACCAGGCAAGTTTGAGCCTGTCAAGTCCGACAGGCCCTGTCCAAGTCCAATTCAGTCCAGTCCAGTCCGGTTCAGTTCAGTCCATATCCAGTTCAGTTCGGCCCAGTCCGATTTGGCACACGGCACAGCGAAAGCAGAGGGCAGTGTCCAGTCAATGTGCCCAGCACCGCGCCGCGCAGTTTGTCTCACACCCGGGCATCTGGACATATGCAGAGCAACGGACCGCCTTCGAAAGATGCTGCGACAGCACTGTCAAAGACGTGGAAGAAGAGCACGATGAGACGACAGACAACGAATAGATGCTCAGGGGGTCCATCCAGTGGGACCAACGCTGATACCCGACGACATGGTGGCTCTGGATTGGATGTTACCGTTGCCGTTGCACAGGGAAGCCATTGGCCGAACCCAAGATGGACGTTTGTTTGGCGCGCTGAACGTCAGCCAGAAAGAATGGACGGCTCCTCCACACCGCAGATATTACGGGTCGCCAGCTGTCGCCACCACCGCCCGGTAGCTCAGCAGCAGCAGCGTCAGCAGCAGCATCACCACAACCCTAGAAGCGTAGCAAGCACTTGGAAGTTGGCGGTGCATGTTGTTGATATGCCTCGTACTGCGCTCCGCCTGTGCGACGGCAGATACCGGAACGTTTTGGAGGAGAGATGGCCAAGACTGCGCTCCATGCTGCGCAAAGCATCATACTTAGTGGTGGTGGTGGCATGTTGGCATACTAGGTGCGCCGACCGGCGCGGGAACGTTTCTGGCGCCACCACTTTGACGAGCGAGACATGACCGTCACCGTCATCGGTCATCTTCAACAGGACTAACTGGACTCAACTGAACTGGACTGGTTTGGCCTGCTTTGCATTTGACAGACGCACTTGACTGTGAATATTCACTGTTGGAGACTAGAGGTCGGCATACCAAGCTGGTATCATCCTCACATGGTGGTCTGAGAGAGGTATCACGAATCCTCAACTCGCTCACCCAACACCCCAACTACCAAGTTGTGGCTTGGGGGTAGGTGCAGGCGCGGTAAAGGTATCCCAGTGCCATGCTTGCTTGCTTGTTGGTGGCACTGGCAGGTTGTTGTTGCTGCTGCTGCTGACGCGACTACGAATACAACCTGAACCCGACGGGAGGACGATCTGCTCTGGCTTTGAGGTGGGCAGTCCCCGCTGACCCTCACCGTCCACCCTGACCCTGAGGTGACGCTACCCGACCCTGGCCCAAGTGGCCCAGGCCTGGGATTCTTATTGCGTCGCCAGACCACCTTCTGACCCCCCGTTCCTGGCCTGCTGTTCCCGCCCGTTCTCCTCACTCACATCACTGACCCCTCCTCTCCTCTCATTACCTGCTTTTTTCTTGCTACCTTACCGACTGGGGGTGCCCTTTCTGTGCCTTATCCGTCCAGAGTGTCCCGCTTCCAGTGCCTTTTAGTTGGGGATACCGGAGACAGAGAGAGAGTGTTGTGTGTGTGTGAGAAAGAGAGAGGAACACAGAACACACAAGAAACGAGCAGCAGCACAAACGGCACGCACGCATTGTATCTTTCCTACGTACCTGCCTTACGGATACCTGCCTCTTTAAAAAAAAAAAACCTTCTTTGCTCACTACCTACCTACCTTATCGGCCTTAACCACGCTGGCCTGCTGTTCTTATTTTTTATTTGCCTTTTTTCTTGCTGGCTGAACACATCCCGCGCCTCACCCGCCGCCTCGCCTCGCCTCGACCGCTTTCCACCTACCATCCTTTCCCTCCCATCCATCTTCCCTTTTCAACCTTTTCTTTATCCACCCTAGTCGGCCTTCGACTGGACTTGCCGCTGTCACTTCATTCTACCTTTTCACTTTCCCATGTTGTGAACGGCACCAGTTTCGCACTGGATCTTGTCCTGGCTATTATTTCTGCCAAATTTCCCTTTTTTCCGCTTGTTGTTTCGATCTTTCCCATCGCTCGGTCCTCGGCTTGTTCGATCCTCTTTTTCGATCCATTCCTTTCTTTGCTATAGGACTGTTCGCGCCGGATGCGCAATGTTGCAAACATGAGCTTCCTAAAGACAAGGTTTCTGCTCTTCCTTCTCCTCCCGTTGTCGCATTCCGTGGCCCGTCTGGCGGCTGCGAAATCTTTGCCCACCGACCTGCTATTCTCCACCCCCGCCATTTCAATCACAGACACGACGCCGCTTGTTGCCAATTTGCGCGCCATGACCTGAACCACTGCTACACAGACTGGCACTTGCGACATTGAAGCTAACTCCTTTTCCTCTGATAGAACCCATCAATTGTCCGCTGCCATGCAGAACTCGCCGACTTCGACATCATCAGGCGAAGACCCCGCCGAGAACACAGCCGATGAGGAGGATTCCGAGGATTACTGCAAGGGCGGCTACCACCCCGTCCAGATTGGTGAAAAGTTCAAGGACGGAAAGTACACCATCGTGCGCAAGCTTGGATGGGGCCATTTCTCCACCGTCTGGCTTTCTAGAGACAACAACTCTGGCAAGCATGTCGCCTTGAAGGTTGTTCGCTCTGCCGCGCACTACACCGAGACCGCCATCGACGAAATCAAGCTCCTCAACAAGATTGTCCAGGCCAAGCCAGACCACCCCGGCCGCAAGCATGTGGTCAGCTTGCTCGACTCCTTTGAACACAAAGGTCCCAACGGCACACACGTCTGCATGGTGTTCGAAGTTTTGGGCGAGAACCTCTTGGGTCTCATTAAGAAATGGAATCACCGAGGTATCCCTACGGCTTTGGTCAAGCAAATCACGAAGCAAGTGCTGCTCGGCCTCGACTACCTACATCGCGAATGTGGCATTATCCACACCGATTTGAAGCCCGAGAACGTCCTCATCGAAATTGGTGACGTTGAACAGATTGTCAAGAAGGTCGTTAAGAGCGAACCTGGCGACAAAGAGAACAACAGAAACGGTCGCAGGAGGAGACGCACTCTCATCACAGGCAGCCAGCCGCTACCATCTCCTCTGAATGCTAGCTTCAACCACAACAACCTCTTCCCTAGCACCAACTCCAGCCTCAGCCAAGTGCTACACGAAGGTACGCGCCCCCTCTCAACACCGCCACTTCGTTCAAAACGGGCCTATCGCCCCACGGATTCTTCTACCCCCGTCACGTTCTGCTTAGCGACCGCATGCTGACTCTTGCTGCGATTTTAGATGGCAAGACATCTAGCAACGCTTCCCCCAAGCGCGACGCTGACCAAAAGACGCGCGAAAAGACAGCGTGAGCATTACCCCACCTGGCCAAATAGTAGAAGAGGTTCATCTGATACTGACCGCTCTTTCTCACCACAGTGATCTCCTCACAAAGGAAGTTTCCGGCATTTCACTCGACAAGACCAACTCATCATCTTCAGGGGATAAGCGCAAGGCGGATGATGCGCATGCATTCGATGTTATCAGCGTCAAGATTGCGGATTTGGGCAACGCCTGTTGGGTCAACCACCACTTTACCAATGATATCCAGACCCGGCAGTATCGGTCACCTGAGGTCATTCTGGGCGCGAAATGGGGCGCCAGTACCGATGTTTGGAGTATGGCAGCAATGGTAAGCATGACCTACTCAGTGCTATACCCATCTGGGTCGTAGCAGGTACTTTTGATCTTTTCCATCTAACGAAGAACTCTCAGGTTTTCGAACTCATCACAGGAGATTACCTCTTTGACCCTCAATCAGGAACCAAGTATGGAAAGGACGACGACCACATTGCTCAGATTATCGAGCTTTTGGGACCCTTCCCCAAGTCACTTTGCCTGTCTGGCAAGTGGTCCCAAGAGATTTTCAACCGAAAAGGCGAACTGCGAAATATTCACCGCTTGCGCCACTGGGCTCTGACAGACGTCCTCCGTGAGAAATATCATTTCAAAGAGGAGGAGGGAAAGCGCATTGCCGATTTCCTCACGCCCATGCTTGAGCTGGTACCTGAGAAGCGTGCCAATGCTGGAGGTATGGCTGGGCATGTGTGGCTCGACGACACGCCGGGAATGAAGGGTGTGCGAATCAATGGGCTCGAGGTTGGCAGCCGAGGCGAGGGCATCGATGGCTGGGCGACTGAGGTGCGGAAACGGTAGGGAGAGTCAGAAACGATGACCGCTTTGAATGCAGGGGTGCCACCAAAGATATTAACGTAATTTATTTGAACGGTCACGGGCTCCCAGTCCCCCTGCATTGCATCATCAGCATTTCTGCATCTTTGTCGCCAGCGTTGTTGTACCCTGACTTTGGCTTGATGTTCGCAACCTTTTTATAGCACAATGCGCGAGGTTCCGCTCCTTGCAAGTGCCTAACACAGAAGCGCTTTGTTCGCTGCTATACACCCAAAACTTACAATTTGATGAAAGTACTGCAATTGACAGAGGGGAAGGAGAGGATGATGATCGAGGGAGGAGGTAAAGAAGGAAGGAAAGGAGAGGAAAGCAAAGGCAAATGGAAGGCAATGGGGGGATGCATATAAGGGATGGAGAAAGCCAGGCCATAAGTGGTGAAGCATAAACAGAGTTTGACAGTTTTTGTCGGACACAATGAATAGAATCTAGGAGAATAGGAAAGGATGGGACAAATGGGAAGCTCTTACCCTAGGTACAATGAACATACATGATTTGTGTGCCGCGAACCATTGTCGGGTTTCCATTTTTTTTTCCAACAAGTAATATGTGCCTCGAACGCACGCCTGTGATTTGTAAGTGCTATCTTGATGATAGATGTACTCTGACGGAGAAGGAGATGGAGAGAGACGTATGTTCAATGGAAGGAGGTGATGCGATGTTCAGAGGCAGTCGCATGGGCGTTCCTTTCCTTCACCTTGCTTCAATGCGCTGGATCCTGAGTACCTGGATGAACTTCAATGTGAGCCACGCCACACCCTTCTTGACGTGTACCTACTTTTGTGCAGGGCTTGAACAGAAATATCTGGTGATGTCACACAATGCCAGAATCGGAAAAAACTTAAGGCCTCTTCACTCGGTTCCTTGAAATGTTTGCATTCTTCTTCTCTCGATTCCTAAAAAATCTCTTGCTTGTCACAGCCCTCGTCCCCGGAACGCCAGTTTGATGCTCAAATAATACAAGTGTTGAGCTCTTCTTTTTCATCAAGCCCAGTGAAGGAAAATCATCGCCCCTCTCCCGGGAGCCCATGTTGGCTAATCTCCAGCCTATCCTGGCAGCTACCATGCCCTCTTTGTTGCCTTACCGCTTCTTGCGGTTCTGAGTCATCTTCCGGAACGCCTCTAGACCACCAGCACCGATGGGACGATGCTCGGGCGCCCGCGAGACATCGTAGGTGCTCTTGGGCGCGATGGTGTAGCTGTCGGGGAGACCGCCGGGACGGGCACGGTTCGACGTGGCGACGGGTGCGAGCATGGCCTCGCGCTCCAATTCTCTGGCGGATTGGGACGGGCGCTGCGTGAGGGTGAACTGGGAACTTCCAGCCTGGCGCTGGGACATCTTGAGAGCTCTGGAGTGACACTGTTAGCATTGTAAGTAGAAGGCGATTCATGATTATGACGTACTCATAGTCGAACTCGCGCGTCTCAACGTGGCGCTTCTTGTAGTCGTCGGTCCGCTTGAGGATCGGTCGGCTCCAATCACCCAGAAGACGCTCGGCCATGCGCTTGATGCTGGGTTCAGGTCTCTTGGATCGGGTGTAAAAGTAGACAACCTTTCCGATGCCACTGCTCAGCAAAGTCTCCTTCTCAATTGGGAGTCTGATAAGAGTAGTAAAAATATCGCGCTGGATATTGTATGCCGGAAGACTGCCGTCGTTCAAAGGTTCGAGGAAGAACTTGACGTGCTGAAGGAAGTTGGTATCGGGATCGAGGATGGCGTGCTGGATGTTGTTCCTGTTCAGGAGACCGGTCACTGATGGTAAGAGCTTCAGCTTGTGAACGGCTGGCTGGCCAGCCTCGCGCGCCGTGTTGTCAGCTTCGCAAGCCTTCTCCATGGCAACCTTGAGATCGGCAATCTCCTCGTCGATTTCGTCCTCGAGGTCCTGCATTGTCCACCGTTAGCTAGCACTCCCAAGACCGCAAATAACGCGATGGCACCCACAATCTCGTCCTTCTTCTTCTTGCGCTTGGCCGGTCCCTTCATGGCCGCGTCTAACGCCCGATCAATCGCTCTCCGGCTGCGCTCCTCGGGGCTGAGATGGGACTCGTCATCAATCTCAGGCTCGGCAGGCTTGCTGGGCCGCGGCTTCCTCTCGCCGGCATCGGCCTGGCGTCTCGACTTTCTGGCCGGGCCTCTCGAATCGATATCCATATCACCAGAGACTTCGTCATCGCGTGATCTCTTCTCTCGGCGTCCTTCCTTAGGCTTCTTCGCTTTTGCGCCATCGGCAATCTTGCGCTTCGACGCCTTGAGCGTCTTGGCCACATCTTCATCAACAGCTACTGGGCGATCCTCAATATTTGCCGTCTCTGGGTCGTAGTCCTCGAACTGATCCTCGTCGATTTCTGAGAGTAAGTCGTCGTCGGAGACGTTGGCGGCATCCTCGCGGCGCTCATCATCGCGGTCGGGCGCCGGAGACTCGGGGAGGGATTCGATATCCGACATTGTGGCTGATTCAGATGCGCGCACGCTATGGAGGAGTATTCGAAGCGCGACTCTGGGGGTTGATGAGTGAGAATTAGGTTGGATTCAATGAAATGGATAGTGTAAAAAGAGCCGCCTTGCCTCGCCGTCGTCGCCCTTCGATTTTCCGATGGCCCAAGCTCAAGTCGTAAAGGAACTGGGAAGGTGTCACCAGCCACAGGGTGCCCAAATAGTGGATCGCCATCTTTGCCCAGCTGTGGCTAGTGCACGAAAATGCTCTTGGCTCACGTCGGTACGTACTCCACCAAGTCCCAAAGAGCTAAGATCGAAGCCACCGGGAGGTTCCGTTGCCTGAGGCACGGTTTGTTTACTTTGATTTCTAGAACTGTGGTTTGTTCTTGACAGCAGCTACCTCAGAATATTTCGACCCTTGGCCGCCACCCCCGGACCGATCGCGACGAGAGCTGCTAGGCACTTCCCACCCACATCACCACTTCACTTTGTCTTCCCAGATTGTCGCATGCAAAGAAGTTCACAATGGATCGCCGAACCTACGAAAGTCCCATGGAATGGGAATATCAGGACCGAGGTCCCCTAGATGCGACCAGTCCATTTTCCCACGTTGCGAGAAGTAGCAATCAGAATAGTGAGCTCACACCCCAGTCACGATATCCCAACCATCGTCCTAGGTCATCCGCTGGCCTCTATTTCGAGAATGTTTACTGACTTTCCTGCCTTTACTCAGTCTTCAACTCGCCCAACAAATTTGCCACAAGCTCCAAGCCGAACCCATTCTCCAGCCCATCCAAGCCGAACCTCTTTGCGAACACCCCATCTAAGCCGCTTCCAGCTTTACCACATACGTCTCTCTTCTCGCCTCGAATACAAAGTAGCAACACCGCGCCGCCATTCCGAAACCCTGCCTTCACTACCCCGCGCAAACCGTTCGACGAGAGCGCCTTTTCGGAAGCTTCAGGCGCAGAGACTAGCCCCGCCTTGACGGAAAATTCGGAATTTCCAGACGACACGCCCGACGTCGATCGATTCGGCGACATGAACATGGGCACCATCACTCCGTCCAAGGTCAACAAGAACCTTCGCTACGGTAAGGCTGGCCTTCAGTCATTGAAGCGCCATGTGCCCGGTAAGGGCGAGATCCCCCGAAGTGGACGAGACTACCCCGCTATAAGGAAGCGGAAGCGACACAACATGGACAGGGACGTCGGCAGCGTCCGGTTTCACGGATCACAGGATTGGGATGAGTCGGAGGAGGACTCAGACGACAGTGGATCCCGCTCGGCAGGTGCGCGTGGTGGGAAGGGCAGCAGAAAGACGAAGAAAAACCGCAGCTGGATCAGCAATCTCTTCCACACATTGGAGGAACACCCAAATGCGCCCGAGAATCTCTACCGCTGGATTCAACTTCTGATCAACTGCGCCATTGTATCGGGCTTTGTGTTCGTCTGTTGGACCATGTTCGATTCTGTGAGGTCGGATATTCGAAACGCCAACGATGCAGCTCGATTGGACATCGAGAACAGGATCACTCAGTGCCGGACGGAATACACTCTGAATGAGTGCATCAAAAAGGACCGTCCTGCTCTGAAGGCCATGTGCGATGAGTGGGCCGAGTGTATGATTCAGGACTCATCAGCCATCATGAGAGTTAGGGTCACGGTTAAGCAAATCGCCGAAATTCTCAACGAGTTTGCTGGTGCCATGCAGATGAAGGCTTGGGTAAGCAATATCTCCTACTACTATCTTATGGCAACCCAGCTAACAGTCACAGCTCTTCTTCTTTGGCGTGGTCTTCCTCAGCATCATTGCCAACAATCTTGCTCTGGGTCGCATGGCGAATAATGCCGGCCCATCCCGTCCTACGCCATCACATCGCGCTTCGTCTGGCATGGCTCCCGAGCCATCAGTGATACCGGAACCCTCTCAGGCGTACATGTGGGTTCCCGTCCAGACGCCATCGCACCGCCGGCACCTGCAGTATGACAACGATGACACCGATACCGACGGTGCATCGCCGCCAAAGATGAAGGCGATCATGCCTCCTCAGACTCCTTCAGGGCGCCGTAGCCCAAGCAAGGGTGATCGCGATCGCCTGCGAAGCCCCACGAAATACGGACGAGCCCTGAGCCCCGTCAAGGGTTACTGAGACAGCAGAAGTAGGCTTACAATGAGGCTCTCAAGGATGTTTACTGTCCTACAGAGGAGTGAGCGCACACAGCAAAACAGGGGTACACAATGCATGGGATTGGAGTTGCAAGGTTTAATTGTATAAAGTACATATTCAGGAACAAGGTTTTGGGGGCCAGATGCGGCGTCATCTGGAGGCTCGGGACGGGGTGGGCTTCGGCTACTGCTTCCACTGGCGATCAGGATACGTTGTTTTGCAAACACACAGAGACTCGCGGGAACTTGATCCTTGCGACTCCTCACAATGCTAAAAAGTTCATTTGTCAATATCCTTCATTGTACGACCGCAAAGGCCGCATTTACTACCTACACCGAGCCCAGCTTACCGTTCGGTAAGGTACATGAGCAAGAAATCTGTATGGAGCAGCTTAGGACTTGCTCTTATCGATAATCGGGCTAGGCCCAGTTCGATATTATGACGTCAAAGAAATGGCCTTTGGCGGAGAATTCGGCCTTGTCAAAATTTGTCCCCACTTCCAACAGACAGGACCATTCGAATTGGGGATCCCTGAATCGCGGCATCGCATTCTTTTCCAGCGCTGGAGCGGAGGAAACCCGAGTTTTTGAGGCTGAACTGCTGAAGCCTCGTAAGAATTCTCAAGGCATCTGTCCGCGGCAGATCTCAACATGACCATAACTGACTGTCCGGTAGCTACCTGTTTCATATACCTCATCCTTAGAAAGAGCGCATCCAGCTCATGCGACGGAGTATATTCCGTCACCCCTGAGCTTTGCCACCCCGAAGCATCACCTACCTGTTGGACCCCCAAAAGCTGCCCTGTTTTCGGCAGAGACACTCGCTTCCGATCAAGTTGGGGAAGTCAGAATCTGTCTCGGAGAAGAGGGGTTGGGGAACAAACGCCGTGGAATGTTCGGCGACGATAGAGCGCGTGGGCGAGTGAACGAGCTAAGCGTTGGTCGCACAAGCCACGATGTCGCGAGCCTTTGCGCACGGCATAGATGGGATGCTTAGTGTGGCTTAATTCTTTCTTCCGGAAGTGTACTGTATTCCCGTCTCTTCGAAACGCCTCAGCATGGCGCATGTTCGGGCTGGGACTTGGGTCTCGTTCAACCGTTCAGCCCATATGTGCCCGGGACCCGGGATTGCCAGACAAGGAGCTCCATCTCATCTCGTCCTCACTGTTCTCTCTTTTCACGCGTGGATATATGTCTACGTAAGGCTCCGGAGCAAAACTATACAAGACCAAAGGCCTCGTTGTCTATTGGCGCGGGGGCAGCAAAAACCTAATTCTCTTCACACTTCAGACTGCTCCAGTCGGAAGAATCCATCCATCCACAACTAGCCTCGGGACGCCTAGGTAATCACGATGAGAGATATGCCAGGACACCGTCGTATCGGAGCTCCAACTTGGCAACCACCTCAGGTACCTCTGCTCTAGTGGGCAAGGGAACCCCCTGACGCAGTGAGGGTCGCCGACCAGGGTTTTTGCTAGAACGCGTTATGCTCGATGCCCCATAATCGCAGTTCAGCATCGCCAGAGTGGACTACGGCGGAGCAAAAGTTCCAGCCCGGTCTGAGATCGTGATATCGGTCTCGAGGAACCCCTTGAGGAACCCCTCGTGCTGCAGAGCCTGGAGTTGTCAAGGCTTGAGGTACCCGAAGCATCACAATCTCACTTTGAAGTAGGTCCTCACGCAATGAGATGGTGTCTGAGTTGGGGAACTCTGGCTTCCAGAAGGGTCGACTGCCGGGCTCAGAAGCAGCCAAATCAGGATGACCTACGGCTCTCCTCTGGTAGCGGCAGCAAGCTAATGTGCGTTAGCCTGTCGGCTCGCCAGTTGAGGTAAGGTACACGTAGAAAACGGAGGAGATATACGGGCACCTTATCCATAATACGGTATTGCCTTGAGGCTTGGACTGAGAACCTGCGAAAAGTACGCTTTACTGGCGCTCGGACTTGTTGACGGGCAGAGTGACGTAGTGCCGCTTATCTGAAAAGAACCATCGCAACTTGCTTGGCTTTGTGCTTCTTGAGATGAAATATTTTCGGGTCATGAAGGGTATCGGGGTCTTAATATAAAGTGACGAAGATGAGAATAAGCAAGAGAGCCACATCGTGGATGCTTACTATTCAGGGGCGGTAAGGTAAATTGGCTGCATGAAGCTCAATCCTCACCCTTACCAATCGAAGCTCCGCGTATCCTACCTTACTTGCTTACCTCAATGCGTGTGCCTTGCTTGCCTTTGTCACCGCTAGCCAGTCATTTCCAAGAGTACAGAAAGAAAGATAGGTACTTGATTCAGCTGAAAAGAAGCCAGTCTCAACTTCTTTCAGGTTTGCCTGAGGCGTCCCAGCCCTGCCTTGGAAGCAAAAAAGTTTCACCTACCCCTCGCGCCTCAGACGGGAGTACCGTACAATTTCAGGTAGCTGGACCTTGCGCGGCTGGAGGCCCGGGAATCTGGGGAAGGAGCTGCCCTGTCACGTATCCGTACCTCCTCCTTCCCAAGGAGCGAGGACCAAGGCCAAGGTAAGGAAGGTACTTCACCTGACGTTCCGTGCTTCCTTCCTTCCCTTTCCAAGATTCCTCAGTCTGTATTCGTAAGATACCTACTCCGTAAGGAATACCTGCCTTAATTACGGGATTGCATCTTGTGTGTCTGTGCTTCATCTACCGTCTTTTCCTCCTTCCGTCGCCTCGTCCGTCTTCTCTGACTGGGGACCCGACCTGGCCGTTCGCTGCACACTGCCATCCTTTCCCGCCTTTTCCACCACCTGTTTCTTTCCATCACGGGCTGCCCAATTTTTGCGCTCCCTGTCTCCCATTCTCTCCAGTCACTCACCACCCGCGCCATTTCCCACGGGCCCAATGACATCCTAACGGTTGGCGCGCAAGAATTCTCAAGTGCTACTTACATTTGCTCCACAGGATAATTGCATATCCAATTGTACACCGAGCGCATGGTTCGATAGCAAGTGCCTTTACCAAAGAGGGGCAGTTCTCGCTGTCAACCTGCCGTCCTCCCGTCTCTTGACACTGCTCGCTTGTCCGCCGCTCGACGACAACGATAGCACCCACGGCTAGCCAAGGTCAATTCACCTGCTGCGCAATCCGGCCTTTCGTGGTCACCTCCCGCGATCTGTCCGATTCTCACGCGGGACGCCTTTCCTGCGCGCGCCTCCTCCTCAGCTCTATACCTAGCGCGATCCATCCAGACACTCAACGTAGCTACTGGGTGGCACTTTCCCTAGGCCATACCTGTCCGAAGGTTTCTGTTCTTTTCTCGGATCCATGACGACCAGCTCCCGCCTATGAACGGCCTCATTATGTCAATTCACAAACAAAGTCCTAAAAGTCGAGTTCGCCCTGTAGACTCGGCTCGAGCCTACAACCAGTCAACCTGAAGCGCTCAATTCCTGCCGATATGGAGGAGGCACCCGATAGCCAACAGCAGCCACAACCCGCTGCCGGCTCTGCTTCCTCCGCGGGGGCACCACCTGCAACCGCTTCCTCTTCAACCTCCGCTCCTCACAATGCGCCTACGCCGTCAAGCAGCTCCAGTGCTGCTAACCTGCAAAAGAGGAAGAGGGGCCTAGGAGTGGTCACGCCCAATGCCTGTACCGAGTGTCGCAAAAAGCGAGCAAAAGTAAGCCAGCAGCAGATGGTACCCCCGTGCCCGCCTACGCTTTTCTTTGCGCTGACAGTTTTTCGAATAGTGCGACGGGCAAAGACCTTGCGGTCGGTGCAAGGGTCAGAAGGACGTAGAATGTGTCTACGAGGTCCCAGTCCGCCAATCCAAGGAGAATCTCCGAACCGAGCTCGAGAATTTGCGCCAACGCCAGAAAAGTAGCGATCAGGTCATAGCCGCCCTCGTTCGCCCCGATATGTGGGAGGATGTGTTGCAACGACTGCGCAATGGGCAATCGCTTGAATCAGTCTCGGACTGGATAGGCGGTGCTGGTGCTGGTGGTGCAAGGACTTCCTTTGCACGCCCAAACGAACAGTCCAGCGATGCGAGCGCAGGCCCAGGGACTCGGCCAGGTGGATATCCGGCGCCCATCAGAACCAGGAACCTAGGAGATCATGGCTCCGTAGCCATGAGTCCGATCACTGGGCAGTCTGGCTTGCGCCAGGAGATTGATCCGAACAGTCCTTGGCACCCTTCATCACACAGCCAGAGCACCCGAAGTAACTCTCACCCCGACGCAATGAACTGGAGCGCAGACACCAATAGGCCGCCACAGGGACTGTTCGACACCTGGGCTGAGTCGGCGAGTAACACGGAAGCCTCCGAAGGCGGCTCGAAGCATCAGGGCGCCGACCAGGTGCTAGCCCCGCTAGAATTGCCTGACATGAAGCTGCCCCCCGAAGAATGGACAAACATTACGGAAGATGGTTCGTTGGTCCAACATCTGCTAGCCCTGTACTTCTGTTGGGAGTACCCAACCTTTGCGTCTCTGAGTAAGGAGCATTTCCTCAGAGATTTCCAGAATGGCGTCGAACGCTATTGCTCCCCGATACTCGTCAACGCGCTCTTGGCTCTCGGGTGCCGTTTCTCCAGTAAGCCGAGTACTAGAGCGAATCCCAACGACCCGTACACCTCTGGCGATCACTTTTTCAAAGAAGCACAAAGTCTATTCTACAAGGAGAAAAACCACCACAATCTCACCACCATTCAAGCCCTGGGTATCATGTCTATTCGAGAAGCCAGCTGTGGCAGAGACTCGGAAAGTTGGTACTATGCCGGGCAAAGCATTCGTCTTGCTATCGAGATGGGACTTCATCAGCTCGAGGAAGATGGAGACGATGACGAGTTTGCGGTTCAGGCTGCAACTTTCTGGGGCGCATTCGCTCTCGACCAGTGAGTTTCTTGTATCGAAGTCTGGCATCGTGTCTTGCAACCTGACTGTCTCCCAGTGCGTGGTCTTTAGCGACCGGCTCACTTCCGCAATGTTCCTGCTTTCCTCATCTGCCGCCAAAGCCTGCCATAATAGATGACATAGAAGCCTCTCTTTGGATCCCTTACACTGACGATGGTAAGTCTTTGATAAACTTAGGCGAGGCTTCAGGCTCTCCAAGCGACAGAGGCTCAGGTTCATCGATAGGCGCACCATTGCAGCGGTCCGCCGAGCAGCCATCCAACGTTCGATCTGTTTATAAGTGCTTTTGTGAATTGAGCGAGCTCGTGCACCAAAGCCTCTACGTTTTGCACTCCCCGGGGCGCCCGCTGACCAGCCGTGACCTTCTCGGCATTTATACCCAGTATCTCAACTGGTATGACAAGATACCAGAGGTTCTGAGGCTGGGGCACAACTTCACACCAGCGGTCCTGTTCGCGCAGTAAGTTTTCTCAAAAGAGATACATGGCTGCAACACGTACTAACCGGATATCGCCACAGCATGTACTATCATTTTGCGATCCTACTTCTGTTTCGTCCCCTCATCAAGCTTAAGATCATTGGCTCTAAGCTATTACCCCGAGACGTATGTGGGCAGGCGGCAGATGCCATCCAAGGTCTATTGCGATCTTACTCGCAATTGTACACTCTACGGCGGACGCCATCATTTGTCCCGTACTTTGTACTCACATCAGCCATCATGCATCTAGCCATCGGTGCCACAACCTCTTCTTCACTGCCATTGCAGAAGGCCTTTGAAGGGCCAGGCCAAAACACGGATCCGAATGATCCACCCTCATACCCGCCTCGCGTTGTAGAAGCTATCCAGCAAGGTATTCGGGATCTGGAGGAGATGGCACCGTGCCACCATTTTGCCGAACAGGCGCTGAACATACTACGGTACCTTGCCAAGAAGTGGAACATGGACGTCGATATGGGCGGCGAAGTAGCCTCAGATGCCGAGTACGCACATCTTGTCAGGCCGTACACGAGCAGTCTCAACTTCTTTGCGCCCAACGTCATTGAAGATGACTTCATATGCGCTTGGGGAGGCAGCGCCGATGCAGCTGACGTACCGAACCCGGCGGTAGCCATGGGCCTTAAATCCACGGAGCCAGGACAAGCATCAGTTGAGCGGGCGGCCAAGGTGATGGAGAACCCTTTGTTTTGGCCGTTCCCGATGCAGGGACGGCCGATGCTCCCTACTGGAGTTGAGCTCGCAGATGCTGGATTCGAGAGAATCTGATGTGGTCGAATAGAGGACTCGAACAATGCACCAAAACGAGATGCAGTCATATCGAATCCATTCAACTATGAGATGGACCTCTACGTATGAGTGGACTTGGGTCGGGGCCTCGTTCTGCCCGCACAGGAGTTTGGCCTCGGGCAAGGCATTTTGTTTTTGTGATACCCTACTATTTCTATTGGAGACGAAGACGACATGTGCTTCAGAGCAGGCTGTCTCGGGCCCCTTCCATGTACTCGTTGCAGCTATGTTGACGGGCTGTCAGTGTGGCACAACAGTGCCAGGTCGCGGTACTGCGAGGATCTAGAACGCAAATACTAATCGCTTTGTGCAAATATGAAGATATTTCCAGGGGGCCAAGGCCTGTTAGAGTGTAGTGCGAGCGAGGTTCGTTGTTGGTATCGTCGTGAGGGTCACTTGAGGTCCGTAGGGATATGTCAATCTGAGTATAAGTACCTAGAGGCAAGTACGGTAAGGAAGGGCATGCAAGTAGACGGGCTATGATGCGGCAGGGATTGCCCTTACCGAGGCATGCAACGCAATTTCATTGGCCCAATGCATTGGACAGGCGGGTGATGATGCACTTTCCTATCTCATGCCAGAGACCCAGCGTACTTGCCTGAGGTGGCAGGGCCGAGAGGTGGCAGGCGACGCCGCGACCTCGGCTTACGGTCGGTCGCCCGCGGGCTCAGGTCAGATCAGCAGGAGCACAGGAGCAACAGGCGCACTCCGCGTCAGTCGCGATGAGCGTGCCCACCGAGGTCCCTGCAACTTTCCGTCATTAAACCATCCACCATCCCGTCTGCACCTACAGATACACCTGCACCACCTCGACTCTGGCGTTTGTGAGATAGCTTACCTACGTTAATACCTAATTCGCACTTCCGCCAACCACTTTCACTTCCTTCACAAATCCCAACGTCGCTGCGTTGTCATTTACAACCGCTTCATCTTTGACATTTTGTCCTCTTCTTCTTCTTCTTCATTCTCTTCGTGCTGACATCACCGCCGCGCGCTTTCTCTCTGTGCTCGTTCAATCCCACCTCTTGTTCGACTATTCGTTGCGCAACCTTCGCAAACCTTCGCCACGCCCTAATGATTTGAATCCTCCACCATGTCGACTTCCGCCGATATCCCCAACAAGACGCGGCTATCGCATCAGCCGTCCAAAATCCGCGCCGTTCTTTCATTACCGCCGCAATGGCTTCACATGTACGAAGAGTTCATCACCAAGAACTCTAGTCAGGTCTCTCAAATAGAGTCGGCTTTACGGTCCCTCACGTACATCATTCCTGGTAAGGCACTTCTCCATACAAGAACTGTGTTCGCTATCGCACGTCTAATACTGGCTCTCAAAGGTCGATTCCGCGACGCCGAGATTGCTTCCGAAACTGTCCACTCGAGTGTGCAGCTCCTCTCTCTATATCATGATACCCTTCTTATGCGCGCCCTGTCGCGCATCCCAATGGCGCGATTGCCATCCCCTCATGCCCGATATACGAAATACTGGACTCAGCGCAGTCCCATGTACCGGCGCATTGCCATGTTACTGCAGATGGTCACATACACACAGCTACTATGCGAGATGGCTGCCAAGAGACGTGGCGGCGAGCGCAGTCGATGGCGCGTCGTCGTGCTCTTGGAGGCTATCAAGGCCGTCTGCCGCCTGCTACTATTGCGCGTGACGCGCTCTCGACCTCTTGTGTCGCCCGTCCTCCCGGAACGTGAGCCTATCCCTGAAGAAACCGAGGCCGAAAGTGATGCCGCTTTGAAGGATATTCTGGAAGAGCCGACCAATGGGCACGCACCGGAAGACAGCGGTGAGGCCCAGAAGCCTCATGAGAAGGACTGGACGATGCCCAGAACGGGCATGAGCCTTCCCTCGCTGCCCAATGCTGGTGATATCAGCGGCTATCTCCTGGGCAAGGTATTGACGGCAGAGGATATCAAACCAGCTGCAAAGCTGCTAAATCAGCTACAGGGCAGTGCACAGGCAGCAGAGGTGTTACACATCCTCGCCCCGTTGGTGTATGCCATTGCTTTGTCGAAAAGCAAGAATAAGAAGTCATGGACACCGTGGCTGGTCGGTCTGAGCGTCGAATACGCAGCACGGCAACTCAGAGACCGGGGCTTCAGGACAACGCCCCTCGAACGCGACGAATGGAGCAAGAGAGGCTGGGCCATGGGTTGGTGGACCATGCGCGGAGCATTCTACGAGAACATCATGAAGGGTGTTGTCGGCGGCGTGCGATCCAGAGTACCCAACCTGGTCGGTGGCATTCTGGAGGACTATGAGTATCTGTGGGAGAACTATTACTTCAGCACCAGTGCCTAGATGTAGGCTACTCGGCGACTGTTCTGCGCCGGTGTCAGTCGTAACGATTGATGTCGTCTACAAGTCAGCATCCGCCTAGCTTTTGCAGAGTATTCCCTGCATTTCTATGCAATTCAGGAGTTGATCATGGCGCCAAGAACCTCCCAGACCGCCTCAAGCCACCGTCTAGGTCCCTCATGCGGCCCAGCAAGGACAGCGAATCAGACTTGCGAAGGCTTTCTTTTTGCCGTCACCACGCAAAATGCCAGGTGTTTGTGCAACTCGAGCTCCACGCATATCCCCCAACGTAACACCGTGCGTCGAACCCGAGCATTTCAGTTTCTTTTGACGGACATCGTAGAGTGAGTGGAGACACGCTGAGAGCTTGACATGCGGCTCTTGCGGGAGGCCAGGAGCGGAGCCAAGCCAAATCGTCATCGACAAAACGTTTCCGATTCGAATGTGCAACGTGCGCAAAGGTACCCGGTTTCGTGCAAATCCTCCGAATTGCTACAACGTTGTCAAGAGGATCCATTGGTATCATTCAAGGGGACACTCGGGGAACACGCTCTGGGGCCAATTTGGCCAGGTTCAATATACGTGTGAGGCCGGAAGCAAGGAGGCTGCGACTCTGCGAGCCATGCTTCCTGAAATACCCAATTTGAGACACTAAAGCCATCCGCATAGCAAAGGAATGTAGTTCCAGTGCCACAGCAGTGGCGCAATGACGACTGTCGAGATATGTGCATCATCCGGGTGCTCAGCCGTTTGCTGGAGAAGTGAGGATTGCGACCCTGATTCTCCGTCTCTTGTCTCGCCAAGTTCGAACCGAGAGCGGCTATTTTCACGCGGTATTCCAGGGCTGGTAGTTCGTATGACACGCGAACCCGACTGCCGTACAAGGGGGTGAAGATGGTCAATGTTTGAACCCTAGACTATGGAACAGAGACCTAGATGATGGGTATCGGATGTCGGTAGGATCAGTATGACCAGCTAGCTGTTCAGCCACCTTTGGACCATCTTAGGCATCGGCAAAACGAACAAGTGTATCCCTTTTAATGCTCCCTTGTGTATCTGTATCCGTAGCCTGCAAGACCCTTGTCCATCCGAGCGCTGCTCCCGAGTCCAGCTCGACACCAGCTCGACCAGGTTCTCTGCCGTTCAGCTTCCCACATCCCTTTTCTCGCCCGTTGAGCGTTTTATGTTATTTGCAGAAAGAAAGAAAAAGCCAAAAACCCACCAACGCAGCACGCACGACACACCGCTGATCGTCGAAGAGAGCACATCCGACGGCGTACTTACTGTACCTAGGTATCCTATCTGCAGAGACGCAAGGAAAGGTACGGCGCCCCCCCCCCCCCCCATGTCTCTCTTCTTGGAGACCTGTGCGGCGTGCCCTGGCTGGCTGGGAAAGCGGGTGTCCGGCGCGTGGCTTGTCGATCGTGGTGGTGTCAGTTGTTGGTTGTGGTGGTCCGGAAGTTGATTCCGTGGGACCCGGGGACGCTGTATTATTGCTTTTTCGAGTGCTCCTACGGTTCGTTGTCGTCAAGGACTGCTGTGTAGGGTTTAGCTATGACTTAGGAATTGGAGCTGCGGATCACATTGGGCACTGGACATTTCGATTCGGCGCTAGCTAGTTAGGTGAAATGGGGGTGTGGTGGAAGATAAAATTCTTCACTTGGATCGGAATTTATTTTGTGAGGGTTGATATGTTTCGTGATGGCTGGAGATGGGGATGTACTAAGTAAAGTAGGTTGTCACGTCACGCTGAAGCGAGGCTAGGGATGGGGAATTTGGGATGGGTGGGAAAGTCGGGAGTCGGAATCGGATAGTGAGACTGAGACTTGGAGAGACTGGAGTACAATATCCGTAGGTAGGGAGAAATCGTTGGATCACACCATGATCGTGTTGTATCTCGGATCCCTCAGCCTGAATACGTTGATTATGATGGTGTTCTCGGTCTGAATAAGTACAGCTGTGCAACTAACTAGACTAGGTATGAATACCTGCCTGCCTGAGGTAGTCCACTCATCCATCCATCATCCATGCTGGCCAGCCATGGTCCGTCAGCATTTCTGTCAGGCTCCAGTCCGTCAGCACCAACGGAACGGGGCTGCTGCACGTCGGCAACTTTCTTTGGCTCCTCCCAAGCGCAATCGTCAGGCCCAGTCGATCGGGTCGTCATTCGTCACATTTTCCTTTCGGGGTTGACGAGAAGGGATTGCCAGGGGATGAGGTGGGAAATATCGGTAGCAGTCCAATAGTCAAGGTGTTTGGACGAGTGCCGGCGGTGGGATATGTCACTGGGCACAGGCCGTTAGGTTTAGTGTTAGAACGGGCGTTTTGCCCTGTCGTTCGAAATTGAGGAGAGCCAAATGTGGGATTTTGTGGTCGTTTATGATTGCAAGGCGTTTCTCTTTCTGGGTTCTTTTCGTATCAGTGATCAGTTGTGTGTTGGTGTTGGGTAGCAGAAGGCATGATGGTGCAGAGCCGAAACTGCAACTTGACGTATACACATTGAGCTCAGGCAAAGAGCTCAAGCATAGAGCTCAAGCAAAAGCTAAGCTCAGGCAGAGAGCTCGGGGCAAAGTAATCGCACAATCAACTACAATGCGCATGCTGCTATACATTTCAACACAACACGGCAGTCAAAAACCCGAGCCCACGAACCCACGGGAAGCGAGACCAAGGCAGCGGGTAAAAGGGCTTTAACAGGCCATGTCCACTAACCATTCCGAGGTTCTTGTCTTTGACGCGGTTTGCGAGATTTGTATTCATCGCGGATCCATATTCCAGCGGGAATGGGCCCGAAGGAGGTTGACTTGTTGATGAGGGGCAAATACTTTGGGAAAAAGCAAAAACAGACTCTCCACATCTAGGCCAAAACCTGCTAAACCGCTTCTTAGAGCGAGATGCAGCACCTCCTTTTACGCCACTCGACGCATCGCCTATTGGTCCGTCTTCCCCGGATCTTTGCCCATAGGTAGACGTCTCGGAGGCCTGTCCCTGGAGCTCCTCCTGTCGACTATCGACTTTTTGACAAGTCTTGCTTCGTCTATCGATCGGAGAGTTGTGGATTTTATCTTAGTGCCGCGGATTAGGGTCCCAGTTGCGGATAGGGCGTCATGTTTTTTCGACATCAACCACACAAAACTAAACAAACCACTGACAACTTATACGGGTACTGTGCAAATAAGTGCACGGGAATATAAGCAATCCCTGGGAAAGAGGGGTCTCCTCGTGCCGAACCAATCCCAACGTGAGGCAGGGGGGGCTTGCTGAGATGCTGCTGGTCATACTGAACGAGACACAAGTCTCAGAGGAATCTGCAACTCCTCTATCTTTTTCCTTCTGCATACGTCCGTACCGGGGGAGGCGTTTCTTCGTGGTCTCAACCGCAGATACAGATGCCTACTTGAGTACCTACGCAACTACTTTGGGTACGCATACACAAGTACTCTGCGTGGGTGTCTGCGCATGTGTAAGAGTGACGATTATTATGACACTGACAGCACATCGAAGCGGAGTCTGGACAGAAAAAAAAGCCAAGCCGCAGCAGCACGCAACGCGCGCAGCACATCAGCGCACACTGCAGATGCAGATTGTGGCAGCGGCATGACACCCACGACATACACGCGCGCAAACAGGGGTGTCGGGGATGTCTTGATGCTCATCCAGGTGCAAGGCAACAGATATGTACCCGCGATGATGTCTCTCTTGAGGGAAGCATGGAACCCAACCTGGGAGCCACGAGGTTGCGCCCAATGTGTATCCGTATTATGTATCCGTAGGTGGTGGCCGTGTTGGCCCAGGCCCTTTCCGCCTCGTCTGATGATGTTTGATGACCTGCAGCATACCTATCACAACGCAACCCGGCAGCATCCTGTCCTGCCTTCCCGTGCCGAGAGCGAGCCCTACCTATACCTATACATAGTAATATGTCTTCTGTATCCGTACTATGACATAGGAGTCCAGCCTCGGATCTTATCCTTTGGGTATCCGTACGGACACAACACTGGAGAATGAGATAGCACTGCAAAAGAAGGTTCACTCATATCGAATCGATCTCGGCCCTGGCCCAACCGCCCGCTGCTGCTCCCCTCCCCCCTCCTCTCCCGGATCACCCCCCTCCCCTTCCCAACCCCTGGCTGTTCACTTGATACTTGCCTTTGGTCCCCTGGCTCCTCTCCCTGACCCCGGCCACTTTGGACTTTTTGGGCTCCAGTTTGGCAGTCTTCCCAAGATTATCTACTGCACACGCTATCATTGTGTCGTACGTACGGATACGTACCCGTAGCCGGGTCTGGCTCTCCTGCGCATCCGCTACGCCTACGCGTCGGTCTGCAGAAATTGGGCATCTTCCGTCCGCTGGAACCCGCCCCAGGTTCACCAGTCACGTTGCAAGGCGCAGACGTACGTAGTATAGTGCGTGTGTATGTGTGCCTGGGTAGCGACAGGGCCGTCAAAGGACGCGTTGAGCGAACGATGACAAGGCGGAGAGGGAGATATACTTACTGAAAGGGTGATGGGGGCCACACAGAGACTTTGAGAGACAGAGTGTGTATGTACTGCGTACACTAGGTATCCATCCGTAACGCGCATTGCTTTTTCCTTCTCGCGATACTCTGAGACTAGGGCCAGCCACCCTGGGGGTAGTTTCTCGCCTTGCCCTTCTTTTTCTTTTTGATTCAGGTGAGCAACCAGCGAGAAAAAAACCGCTGGGTGACCGAGGGCTGGTACTGGTGGTACTGGGGAATTGCGATTGGGTTCATTGGGTGGTACCTTGATTCTTGAGGGATTCCCCCCCGATCCCCCGATGCCCAGCCCAGCGTCGGAAGTCGTCCAGCCCAGTGAACCAGAATATCGTGAGCGCAGGGGGGGTGTCATTCAATCAGAATCTCCTCCTACATCTCCCGTCCTTTCTTCACTGCATTCACTTCCGCTCAACTCTTTGTACAACTCTGTACACAACTTCCATCCACTCCCAGCACGCGTTGATTGTCTGAGATCTATCTCTCCGCTCCATCGTACATGACCCGACTCGCTTCCGCCCGTCCCTTCTCTTCGCCTCTCTCCGTACTTTGTGTTCCCTTTACCATCTGCAGTTACCCGTGGGCAAGCAGCAGGCCAGCATCAGCAGCATCAATCAAATCACTTTCACAGCTGAAGATCCCGTGAGAAGAGCAAGCTGTCAGATACGTAAACGCCGCAGGATAACAGGAAACCAGAGGAACCAGGAACCCAGGAAACGAAGCACAACCAGGCCAGACCAGACCAGACAATTTGGGGTCCTTTTCGTCCCCGGCTCTGCCGCCTTTTTTACTTCAAGCACCCTCCAGGAGCACAACATCTTTCCCCCCGCGTAACATGAGCCTGACAGTCTCCAATCGATTCGTCGGGCATCAGAATTCTCTCGGGGGAGGTGATTTCCATCCGTTTCCCTCGCCACATCATGGGTCTCTCATGTATAGCCCACAATGGCCACCAACACGCCCGGCTGCCGTTCAGGCCCAGCCACAAGAACGAGAGCCGCCTGGAGTTGCTGCTTCTTTGATACCATCGCACAACAGCCACGGCGGCGGCAGTGGTATTAGCAGTAGCAGCCGCCAAGGCACGGGACCTCCCCGCTTTGGTAAAGCACCGGATGTCACTGGTGGTCCGGCCTCTGCGGCCATCACGCGAGGAGGTGCAGCAAGCGCCGGCCCCGGCGGCGGCAACGGCAGCGGGAATATTCACAGCAGCCAAGGCGGTACCAACGACGGCACATATCCCGCACCAGCGGCTCAACAGCCGTCTGCTCCGGTTCCGCCTGCCGGGATCATCAACCCGTTCGACCTCTCTGCCGCCGAGCCCTCGCAGCCGCGTCACGTTCTCGTTCGCGTAGACGGTGACACAGGGTTTTATCTCGGCAACGCCGTGGGCCGTCCGGCGCCACAGGAGTTTTCTCTGCCGACGGAGGTGGACGGATCGCGGTCCGTGGCCAACGGGGACCAGATCCAGACCGGATGGAGTATCGACTACTACGGCCTCTCGGGCAGCCGCCACGAGTACGGTAACGGCATTGGGTGGCGGTGTCAGGAATCAGAGGCCGTGGCGGACGCGCAGGGGAACTTTGGGTGGCCGAGGAAGTACGTGTGTTCCATGTGTTGTCTGCGATGGAACGCCATGCCTCTGCCCGCCAAGGTGATTCGGGGCGATGTCAGTCAAAAGGACCGGATTGAACTAAGGATAGTACGTGCCGCCTTAACATATTCGGCCCCTATTCACATAATGTCCGTGTGAGAGTCACACACGCTTACAAGACGCGCAGCCAAATCCGGCAGATGCACGGAGGGATCCCGGATTCTCTCGGCCGGGATGCTCAGAGGTACGTTATATGATGCGCGCCGTTTTGGGTTTAAGACGAACCCGTCTTTTAAGGTGAACTTTATGAGTTGACAGTACCGGGGACCCCCAGTTACACTACTACCTCGATCATGAAGGACCTGGAAACGAGCCGTGCGTCCGGGGCCTTTGTCAAAAGTGCCGGCCGGTGTCTTTCTTGCCGGACTCGCAGCCGACGACCCACTGTTGTCCGCCCCCGGTGGCCGAGCCGGGCTACCTCAAGGAGATTTATCGGTGCATCATGGACAACTGCCCGTTCCTCACGGACACCCGGCGAGAGATGAAGGTATGAGGACAGCCGATGACGCCCACTAACGCGCACCATCTTTGAACCCAAAGGAAAAAGGTCTAACAAACTATCAGGCCCATCTCCATTCTCCAAGAAAGAACGGACACAAATCCTACTTGACATCCCTGGCAGCTCGCATCGAGCACGGCCAACCCCTCAGCGCAATCGACAAGGAAATCGCCTCCCGCCTGATGCTCATGTTCAACGACCGCGACGCCCGTGGGCAGAAATCCATCTCTCAGCCCATCAACACCGTCCTCGGGCCTGAGGACGTCAGCAGCCCGGCCATCCTGCGCGAGCACACGCAGTGGATGTCGTATCTAGGCCTTCACACGCCCGAGCTGCACCGACGGGACTTCTGGGATCCGCGGACAGGCGGGTGGTATTACCGCGAGTACAACATGGACGACGACTTTGAGGATGCGTGCGAGAATGTGAGGATTATCTCACATGCTACGGGAAGGCCGGTGAAGCCGTCAGATTTCCTATGGCGTTGAGATGGGATTTCGCTTCATCGGCTTATGGAGAAAATCACCATTGTACCTCTATTTGAAAACGGTTGTTGGCTCAAACAACATGCACGACTTGAGTAGGGGACGAGAAGGACAGAGGAGGGGCGTATCACGACTTGATGCTTTGTAATGACCGACAACAGACAACAGAAAACAGACGACAGTATCTTCAACCCAGCAAGGGTTTCGCAACTTGCTCTTTAGACGATGGAACGGACGGAGCATACCCAAGGCTGTTAGGCCGCGACGAAAGGGTGCATTTTACCATGGACTTCAGGGGCGTATCATCATCTTCTTCTTCTTTACATTACCGGCTTCATGAAAGGGGAAAAGGGGATTTCTTTATTGAAATTATGAGGTGTTCGGAAAGAGCTACTAGGCTCTCTATCTTTTTCTCTTGGCTCTCACGGCGAGAGAGAGGGGGCTCCGGCGTTTTGAAGTATTCTGCGGAGGCATCTTTTTCGATGGGGAGACTTTTGGAAATACCCTTCATGAGCATTAGGACGGAGCGGGGTTTCGATGGGAGGTACCAACAGGAAGGTCTCTTCCTTGGGGGAAGGAGAACTTTGTACTTTAGGAGAGGTCAGAGGCTTGATTTGCCTTGGCTGTCGGCATGGCCCGGTTTGCACTATGGAATGATTCGGTCGAATTGAGAAAGGACTCAGTAGACGAGGGAGCCTTGTGATAGAGAGGTAGAAAATCAGTGATATGATTCAGGTATCGGGATTTCTCTTTGGGAAAGGAGTCAGAACTGACTGACTACTGCCCCTGCTTGTTCCTCCAAGACCGTCCGCTTCTACACTTCGCGAGGTTGATATCTCGGCATACGATGCGGCTGACCGGAATGGTGACATGTAAGCTGCATAGAATGCCCAATCAAAACATCGCAGGCTTCACCAATCTCAACCTCAATCATGTTGCGTAAAAGCAGAGGCGATGGTCATATCAACTTAACGACATCACACAACATCTGAGGGAAGCTCCACTGACTGCACACCAACACCCACTATATATTGAAGTTGCGGCTTTGATCAATTTTGCAAGTACGTAGAGGGGTGCGTTAACTAAGGTGAGCTTGGGCCTCTTAAAGCATCTAGGAAAACAAATTCAATGGCTAAACCGCCAAAGTTTTCGACACGAACGTGCGCACCAAGCAGCATCTTCAACGTCTTGCTACTTACTATCTTGGATGAAGTGCTGATATGGACCAGCCCCAAGATACTACCGAGGTGGGCGAGTCGATACTGTGCTCACTTCCCCTATCATTACCGACCCGTCACACACGCTTTCTGGGCGCATCTCATCTATTTGCAATCCCCCCCCATTTCTGGACCCTTTCCGGTGTCGTCGGGGCCTTGTTTCTTTATCACCTTCATGAATTACTGGTTGAAGCTGCTGACCTTGCATCAGATCCAGTCCGTATCCCCCCGATTCGCGCGATTCCGAATATGGATCTCGAGTCCCAGGCGGCCAGGATGCCGGATCCTCGAAAACCTGACTATTCTGTCCCGTTGAATCCGATCTGCTTTTCTGTCTACGCTGTCCTTTCTGTGCATGCTGTCGTGTATCGTGGTGTTGGGTTGGAGGCGGTTGGAATCCCTGATCCGGGCGACGCGGAACACTTTGGTTCCTTGGAACCGGTTCATACTCCTCTTCGGGGTACGATTGTGAATGGCGATGATCATTCGGGGGAGTCTGAGAGTTCTGGCTCCCTAGAGACTCTACGCGGCCCCTTCTGTATGGGGCATATACATTCGAATGTCCTTGATTCGGAAAATTCTGACTATTCCGGGCCCATACGTAGCCTGTCATTGGTGGGGCATCATCTCGCATCGTGCTCATCGGGATACCAGGCATATGGTGTGGGAGTCCAGGCATATGGTGTGGGAGTCCAGGCATATGGTGTGGGAGTCCAGGCATATGGTGTGGGAGTCCAGGCATATGGTGTGGGAGTCCAGGCATATGGTGTGGGAATTCAGGCGTATCGTGTGAGACAAACCATTGGTTCAGTCTAGTATCCCAAGTTGGTTCTCTTCTCAATGCATAGGGGTGTATCTCTCGATACTCTTGTAAGCCGGCTGCCGACATTGGCTGATCCTTCATGTGTGTTCTCGTGGCGATTCGAGCCCGGATTCTGGATTGGACCTTTGGTAACATGTCCTCCGGGACACCCTCGTCATTCAGTATCACCGGATTCGATGCATGTTCACGTACTCGCTGCTCGAGTTCTTCGGGGCTTAAATGGTCTGGGTGCTCGCAACCTGAAGCTCGTCCATTGCAGTGCGGCCGTCCGTTGTATGTTGAACTCGGGTCTCCCAAATGAGATTTGTGAGGGCAGTTTTTTTTGTTGCAGTGGTGGTAGTCAGGGTACTTGGTAGAGCTAGTTTCACCTCGAAGTGGTGAATTCATCCTTATGATACTATATTATGCCGCTGACGATGAAGATGCTTCTTGCAAACGATTGCAGTTCTGACGATTCCTGTCCAGTTCTCAACAAGATTATTCATATCACCCTCAACATACCACTTTGTAATAACTTTATATAGATGTCTATTCAAGTCCATGCATCAAAGACACTTGTTCACTCTTTAGTATTTGAACAACATGAGGGGTACTTGAGAGCATAAAAATCGGCCTCGACTCCTGTTCAGGTAAAGCCTTTTTGGCCGAATGCTTTGCCGGCTATGATGTCTTGGCCGCCTGAATTCAGGTGTGTTTTGTGTGGACCTCAGTCCTTTGTCCATACTGATTCTCGTTCGTGGCCTTTGGGGTTGCGAGTCACTGCGCCGGGGGTCCCTGGACCCGAGTTCAAAGGACGCTATAGAGGAACCAAATCACTGGATCTCAAGATCCCCAATAGACGGCTGCAAAATTCAGGCGGATATCCTACTTCTGCTCAGATGATTCCACATATAGCACCATGTTCCATATTCAACGATGCAGCAGTGACTCAAGGGTAAGCAAGTAGTGAAAAGTCTGTGAATGGACATTCAAACATGGCGCTATCCTTAGCTTTCTCGAGTCTACAAGGGCCGAGCCTTTTTTCGAAGAGCAGAAGCCTGTGATACATCACGCTCAGTCGATGGAATATCAAGCCTTGAGATCAAGTTTGAGGACTTGGCCTTTAATATAGTGGTGCGGCTCCTAAGCAAAGCGAGGCGTATAACGAGTAATCGCTTGTAGACAGTGTCACTCCTAGCTTCAGTAGAACCCCTTGAGATGCGCTACGAACGGTGGCTCTTGAACCAGCTCAAGATAAATCCCGATGTAGACAGAAAATTTCATAGATGTTCTCGGAGTGATGCTCGACATCCGAGAGGTCGTCGTGGATTCGAGGGCCCTGTCGCTGTCATGAGTTTCACCCCTCGTTCAGAAGTTGAGTATCAGGAGTCGTTCTGCTGTTCCTGTTTACACGTCTCTGACAAGCCTTCGCCACGGATAACTATCTCCATACTTGTCGAGACAGGCTCAGCAGCCAATGACCAGGGCAGTCCGATAGTACTGTCAGCATCGAAAGAGCTTGCACTACGCGTTAATGTGTTGTGAATTGCTATATAGATGCTATATGAAGCAACGGACCCACCTCGCCGCGAATTCGTAGACTTCTAGGAGGTATAATTCGTGTTTGGACAGCCCTCGAATTGCTCTTGAACATGACTCAAGGCTTCCTTCTGTCAAGGCGGAAGCTCTGGCAAACACTGTTTTCCCTCTAAGCGACAGGCTCCCGCTGATAATTGTCAATGGCTTCATCGGGTGAAGTCGAGCGGCTTGACCCTGAACCGCGTCGCCTGGGAGCCGTCGGCCTGGTAACAGAGAAGGCCCATTCCGAAAGGCGTGACCCTCGAGCGCCTCTGCATTGTTCTTGGGAAATTCTCCCCATCTCTCCTTGAAAACGCCTTTCTCTTCCTAAATCCATTGCTATTTCCTGGCCTCCACCACCTTTTTCAGAACTTAGCACCTGCTTTTGTTCGGAATGCCTTTCTTCCCTAGTTTGAGGCGCGCCAAAACTCGCCTGCTGCCGCCATCCTTCTGCTGTGTCCAACCTAGTCCGGCTGATGTCTCGGTGACTCCAAAGAGGTCCCTTCTCGCTGCTCATGGCGCGATCTCGAGGGTCATCGTGCTCAAAGCCCCTCGATTTCCTTGGGTAGTTTCGAGAACTCTGACCAGACCGCTCCGGCGGGTTTCTCAGTCTATTCTGGGCCCAGTCGTTGGTGTATTGGAAGTCGCCTATGGCAGATATAGTGCCCCTGTCATCGTCCAGGGAGTCGTTCTCCCTTTCATCAAAATATACTGCGTCCTCGTATATGTTACTTGCAAATTGATCTGGGGGTGGCCTTTCAAATAGTAGAGGTTCTTGGGCTGACTCTGTGCGAAAACTTGGCCCATGAGGTTGGAAGATTGCCTTAGGTCCCTGGCTTTGGTAATAATCTTGAGGATGCCCAGGTGATACGTTGGGTATAGTGTAGTCAGGCGGGACCACGTAGCGGGGGTCAGTCTGGGTATGAAGAATATGGAGACTCATAGGATGTGCCTGAGAGTCGAAGTGCGACGTATTCATCGGAGGTCCCTGGAGCTGAGACGACAGACGGTCCTTAAGAGGTGTGAATGAATTCTGTAGGCGATGGCTCTGAGGCATTGTGGTGTGTGACGGAGCACGGCCATCGTTTTGAGGAAACGAGTGTGGAAAACTCATCCTCGGAAATCTTTGAGTCACTCTCGATGAAGATATTTCTTGAACGAGCTAGAGACTGGCGACGGTCCTTGAGAAGATCATGGCAAGACTGACCGTTGTATTTTCGAGAAGACACATTCCAGCCACGCTACAGGACATCCACGGTAGATGGGTCTGATTTAAGAGGTGAGGGGCGGGCCGCTTCACCTTTGCTCATTGACACCGCGAGAAGTGCGTAAAACTGGGCGGACTGTGAGACCCGGCCGCTGTTCAGGGACAACATCTTTAGTCAGTAGTATTTGAAGAGGCATGTTTCATTGGTGAGTAAGCTTGAAACGAAGGGGTACTTCTGGGCGGTCCTGAGTTCTTTGTTCAATTTGGCTCCTGTTCGTCTTCCCTTGAATCGGGGGTCACCGGACCCAATGTCAAATGACACCGTGTTTTTGTGGGCCCATCTGCCGTCCGGCCGGTAGCTCGCTGACGGGGTTGCCCGTTGGCACTAAAACCGAGGGGAATCTTCCTCCTATCATTATGAGTGCAGAGGTCACTGATGAGGAGACAGACAATACCAAAACATAGCTTATCCAAGTGCTATTTCCTGGCATGCTTACATAGAGTGAAATGAGTTAGTAGCTACCTAAATACCTTGAAGATTACACACTGACGAGCCAAGTCCTGTGCGCTGTGAGCGGCTATCTATGATTTCGGCGCTAGGACAAATCCTTCCCGGTGGATTACCTGAGCTGGTGTTCATCTGGAGAGTAATCGCACGGCTGGTCAAATGGCGTGGCGGCATCCCATGGCTCGGGCCCAAGACCGAATTCGAGATGGTTGCTGACAGTGAGACTTATGTGAGCTTCTTTCTCGACATTGGAGAGCTATGGCAATTGAGCTGCACTGGACTAGTGGCATGTGATGCTGAGAAGAACCCGTTGGGAGTACCTAGCGCGGCCAAGATGAAATGCAGGTCGAGGCTTGATATTGATCGAACCTACGGCAATCTCAGGATTACAGTTGGTCGCAGTCGATTGGCTTACCCAGAACACAACGACAGCCACACCGACGGCCGGCGGCACAATCGGGTCGGCTGCCGGATTGGTTGACAAGGTCTTCTGCATGGCTGCCGAAGAAGCTAGAGGTAACGTCGCACGAATGACGAAGTCCATGTCCATTTCCGAATTCTTGCGGAGAAAAGGAAGTATGGCTACACGATGATGAGGGGATGGGCATCATTGGCGATTGATTACCTACCTTGAGGTACCCCGAAAGCCTCGGCCCAGCGGCATTGGGGACCTCAACAACCCACCTCCACTGACCTCCAAGTTGGAACTTCCCAACCTTGAGAGGTTGACGGATATTTTAGTAGGGGAAGGGACCTTGGTAAAGCCCCTAAGGTAAGTACCTAGGTCCTAGCTCCGTTAGCCGAATCCCCAGAAAGTGCCTAGGCACTTGCCCAGATAGGAAATAGTACATCTGACCTGCCGCTTATCGATAACGAACCTTCCGGAGATACGACGCGGGGGTCGCGCGCGCATTTTGTCGCTGAAGGGGGAAGAAAAGGAGGGGGGTAACTTGAGGTACTAATAAATTGTGAGGTATCACTTGCCTTGCAGCTTTATCGGCCCAGGGTCCTAGTCACGTTCAACTGAAATTCGTCGAGTGCGTTCCACAATCCCAAAGCCCTCGACAAACACTCCTCTCTCTGCCCTCCGCCGAGCTTCTCTTCCCCCTCCTTCAACTCCGAAGCGAACTGACGCCCAGCGCAAGGCGAACCCTGCGCCGACACCAGTCCAGCACCGAATAACCGTAACACCGTCCGACGCAACCCCAGCCCGTCCTCCGTGCTCCTCGCGAACGGCTACGAACATAGCTCTTGGACCCTCCCCAAGTTCATGACTTGCGCCGTCCCAAGCCACCCGACCTCTCTCCTTCCGTCTGGCCCTCCGCGCGCCGGACGACCACACGCACTTCCAAATAAAGACCGAGCATGTGCCCCGCGCCTGATCATGGAGGCTCTGCCATAGATGATTCCCGACCCGAAGACAACGACAACACTCTCAACAACACCATCGACAGCGAACACAACCCCTCCGAGCCTGTAGTCTTGGCCGGCGCCGACATCCGCACCAGAGCCCGGACAATGACGAGCACCGAGGAAATCGACAACACCATAATCCGGCCGGGCTCCGTCCGCATCAATGTAAAGGGCGCCTTCATCGTCGATCCGGACTCGAGTTCTCCGAGGAGCAATGGCCGAGGTTCCCCGACCCACCACGAGACGAGCGATATTCGCCTGCCCAACCACCATGCCGTCGTGAGCCATATCGCCGTTGACGTATGCGACTCCCTCCTGCCCTTACCTGCTTTCCCTTCTTGTCTAGTTGCTAATCCCCTTGTTTGCGCAGATTGGCGGCTCCTTGATCAAGCTCGTCTACTTTACGCGCGAGGCGCACTCCACCGAGCCCGGCGGTCGTCTCAACTTTCTCAATTTCGAGACCGATCGCATCGACGACTGCATTGAGTTCATGCGCCACCTTAAGGATAAGCAGCAGACCCTCAATGGCTCTCAACCGAACGAATTGAGCGTTATGGCGACGGGAGGCGGCGCTTTCAAGTTCTACGATAAGATGCGGGATGTCCTGGGCGTAGATGTGTTGCGCGAGGAAGAGATGGAATGTTTGATAATTGGTAAGTTCTCGCAAACCCCTCGGCGCATGCTCAAGGGTTGCTAACTTACCTCCAAGGCCTCGACTTCTTCATTACCGAGATACCCCGCGAAGTCTTCACGTACAGCGAAACCGACCCTATGCACTTTGTCTCACCTTCAGAAAACATTTACCCCTACCTCCTCGTCAACATAGGTTCTGGCGTCTCGATGCTAAAGGTCTCCGGACCCCGCCAATACCAACGTGTAGGCGGAACCTCGCTCGGCGGTGGTACGCTTTGGGGCCTGCTCTCCCTCCTGACGGGCGCTCGCACTTTTGATGAGATGCTCGACCTGTCAGAGCGGGGGGATAATGCCAAAGTCGACATGCTTGTCGGCGACATCTACGGGGGAGACTACGGCAAAATTGGCCTCAAGAGCACCACAATTGCATCGTCGTTTGGCAAGGTCTTCCGCATGAAGCGCACAGCCGAGAATGAAGCGGAAGACCACGGTGGACTGCACAATGGCGATAACAAGAACACATCTCCGCCACCGGAAGCCTCAGCTGAAGATGGCCCTCAGGGAGCAGCAGAGCACTCCTCAGAAGAGCCCTTCTCTGGGGCAGATGTCTCGCGTTCGCTGCTATATGCGATATCCAACAACATTGGCCAGATCGCCTTCCTCCAATCTCAAATCCACAACCTGGATCACATCTACTTTGGAGGATCCTTCATTCGCGGGCATAGGCAAACGATCAATACCCTCAGCTACGCCATCAAGTTCTGGTCTCAAGGCAAGAAGCAGGCCTACTTCCTCCGTCACGAGGGCTACCTGGGCTCCGTCGGTGCCTTCCTCAAGCGCCAACCTCGCAACTGGGGCCGTCGTGGTTCTCTTGAACAAGCAGAGCCCATGGAGAAGCGCATCCAGAATCGCAGGATACACGACGTTGAGATGCAAAGCCTCGTCGACGACTACGCTTCCGACTCTGGACGCGAATCAGGACGCGACTAGCCAGTAAGCAAAGAAAGAAAGGAAAAACAGCATTACATTCATAAAAAGGAGCGAAGGTAGACGAAGTTGAATATCCCTGTTTTCGGGCGTTGTGCGGGCAGGCGGCGCGGTATTTCTTGGCATTTACGACGCTTGATAGCAGAGCATATGCGAATTTAGTGGGGGAGGCGAGATTGAAAGACGTCACGCCAACTTGGTGACCACTTAATCGGCAAATACCATTATATTTTTTACTAAATACTTACCAGTTTAATGTTATCAGTCATAGCTCGGCTGGCCTGTCGAGACGGATCGGCCCTGGATTGTCAGCAAACATTACAAACATCATAACATTTCAAACAAAGGATTACCTTCTTAGCCCTTCTTCGTGTGAAAGGTGTCAAGTAAGCAGCGAGAGTTTTTCTGGACTATTCTGTCAATCTTGGAGGCTCCATGTAACCGAGGGCAGTGTTCCAGTACATGTTTGTGGATCTATGGTCACCTGGCTCAGTGGTATGTCAGTCCAGGTCACCAATCTTTTGACTTATGATCATGGGCTTTCTTCCTGACCTCAAAGCTCCTTTCGAAGGCTCTCGAATATTGCCATGTCATCATTTAGCTAACGCTTGCTGCAATAAGTCTTCAAACTGATCGACATACCCAGGTCTCTTAGTATTTCCTCTGAAGTTGAGGTTGTCGTTACATCAGATACGTCATGCTATCCTTCGTCCTCCACATCATACATATAGCGTCATATCCGTCATCCCGTCCTCCGCACCGCCGGATTACCTTTGCGCACATGGACCCCGGACGAAGCGGACGATCACATGTACTCCGGACTCAACGGATGCGGTCCATAAATTCTTGGCACCTCGGAGGAGGGGACGTGGCCGGGGTGCGCATTGAAACGTGTATGGGCCGTGGAAGACTCGGGAATCGTCCCCGGTAACTTTAAACGTTATGCGTGTTTTTCTCTAGATCGGAAGACTAACCCTACTGTACGCTCCACTGCTCGTAGTCACTTCCGGAAACCGCTAGTGATGCTTTCTTTACAGGTGATTACTTAACTGAGTAGAGGTCAGGGGTTGTAAAGACGACGTATGGTCTGATCTGCGTTATTCGAGTTTGGGATTGAGTAGCTGAATATCATGGATTCTTGGTGATTGCTGATGTAATGGTTCATGATGAGAAGGTCAGTCAAAACAAGAATCACTACTCTACTGCAACTTTTCGGAATAGAGTACCTATAGAGTCTACAACACCGATTCGTAGCCGCGGATCTATGCTATCATAGCCATCACGACTAACACTACATCGGCGCCGGTCCAGATCCCGCACTCCTCGGCCCAAATCAACAGACATAGCCCGGTACTAAGCCAGCCCTCTTTACAGAGTTCACAGAAACGTCACCGCCCCGCCACTGCAAGCCTCACGACGTAGTCGTTCGCAACGGGGTCCGGTCTAGAAGCCGCAACAACGGAACAAACTCATCTGAACGGTGTCTTCCTCTCTGCCCAACGTCACCTAACCCAGGATAGGGAAGCCTCTCAAGTCGGGAAATTCCCACTTTCAGCTGTTCGCACGAGAAGGCTTGACCCGAGGCAGTGGTTTGTGTGGTTCTCCACCATGACCATGGGAAGTAAAGCCCGACGACTTGGATACTGGAACTTCTTGCTATAGTTGGCCGTTTTTTTCTCGCTTTCGTCTCAAGTATAACTCAACCAGCCCACGCGACGTCACAGAACGACCCGCAGTAAGAAATATATGCCGAGGTGCCAGCCGCAAGTTGTGTCGTCTGATGTTTCCTGTCTTTGCATGAATAGCGGTAGGTAATCGGTAGGCTATGCACGGACTGCTGGACAGCGCCTGTATGGATTGACACCCAACAAACTTCCTTCTAGTTGCCTAATACGGAAGCCGATCGCGAGAAGGTATTCGCTTACTACTACGTAGGAGGAAACCGCAGGTCATTGATCCGGACCCGGCGGAGTCGGCGGCACGCAAATCGGGAGACCTTCCAAGGGAAGACCCCGGACGACCGTAGCTGGATCCGAATACGGAGAGCTGAAGGCAATCGGTTGGTCCCCACTACGATCTTGAAGCTTTGAAGTGAGAGCGAGAAAGAGGGAGAGGGAGGTCGGGGAATTACATCATTGCGGTTGTCATTGCTGTCAGATATCCCTGTCTCCCGTGAAGTGACGTCCGGCACACACACTTACCCACGCATTCGGCTGAGCCCTGCGGTGGTCTGGGCATGGACTATGCGTCCTGTAGAGGCAGGGTTGCAAGTCCAGCGTTCTCCTACATGGGCGTCGATCGCGGTAAGGCAGGTGAAGGATGGGGTCATGAGAGGTTTGCGAAAATCTATATAGATGAATAGAATTCCCGCCTCCTTCCCGGGTTTTGTTTCTACCCAGCATCAAACAATCACACAATAACCAAATAACTATAACTTCCAACAAAGACGCATTCCACATATCAACATTAAGTAGCCTTCAAACTATCAACGAAGTACTACAACTCGAGAAAAAGCACCAAGCAGAACCTATAAACCTACGACACTTACCGCCTTCAATCGCCAACATGCAGTTTTCCACCGTCTTCGCCATCTTCGCCGCCACCATGGTTGCCGCCGCACCCACATCTCCCATGGACTCAACTCTTGAGGCCAGAAAGGACCCCGGTGCCATCGCCGCCTGCGAGACGCAGACAGCAGCCGACCAGGTTGCCTGCATTGATAAGTGCAACAAGGACGCCGCCTGCATCACCGCTTGGTAAGTCAGAGTCAAGAAGCGCTTGATGTCAGAATAATGATACTAACTATGCAATAGCTCTCTGGATGCTGCCCAGAAGTACACTGCTTGCGCCACGAACTAGACTCAGAGTGATATCAGCGGTTGAATAAGTGTAGGCTAAGAGAGTGGGAACATGATGAGCATTAGAGATTGCATAGCAAGCGGCCAAACTGTAAGACTATAAGGAACATTTGTTTGGACTTAGAGAGAGAGCGAAAGGTCTAGCTTCAATGAATTATTAGATTCTTGTGTAACCAAGTCCGTCATGGAGTCAGGTCTATTGCGTGAAAAAGAGCAACGCCAAGGTCTTGAGAACTCTTATGTTCGCAGTACAGCGTAATTCTGCGACAATCTTTACATTATGCCTCATTTGAAATCTTTAGCCTCCAATACATCTTGAGAGGAGGGCGAAAGTGACGCCACATCTCAATGTATGGACTCTGAACCATACTGGGGGGCGTAGAATAAGAAGTGCCTGGCATCTCTGCCGATGCGAGTCGACAGGATGGACCATCTCCTCCGCCAGAAACTTCACGAAGACCACATCCTCTGCTGAAGTGCACAGCAAAGTCACGCCGGAGACTCATAATTCACTAGTTACTGATGACTCGGTATAGAGCCACAGTAGATACACAACCCCCCTTCCCTGAGACACCGATCCCGCCAGCATGAGCTGGCTTGCAAAAGTCTAACCGTGCGTCACGGCACCATCAGATGGCTTGGTGCCAACTGAACTTACAAAAGCAGGTACAACAATAGCACACGATCAAGTACTAAACCAGACTCCAAAATTTCAAAGATGGATGACTGATTAACTGCTCCTTGAGAGCTCCGGCGCCGGGTTTCGGCGAGGGTCCCGCTCCGTCCACTGGTAACTACGACCGGGTCTCCTCGTTCTCGGTATTGAGACGATTCAACTTGGAGCCAAGGCGGGGCCTCGGTAGTCGGTCGGATTGATCACACATGGAAATGACCAGGAAAATGAAAGACTAGGACAAGAAAACGCAACTCGTCTCGCAACATGACACTCAACGCTTTATCAAGCACAGTCCAAGGTAATTCTATTGGCCGTGTGAAAGTATCAGGCAATAGGGGAACAAGACGACCACATATTGTTTCGACGGGCGGTCTTGTTGGACAGGCTAAGGGGAATGACTCCGAGGCATGTGCAACGTCGTCTCCGAAGCCGGGACCGAGGCACCGCAAAAGTGGGGCTACTACCGTACTTCTTGGGCCGGTGCCGACGAACGAACGGCGAATGAACATTGTAGCACAGATCACTTAAGCTCTGCCGCAAGGTAGAGCTGGATATTCACTGTAGTTCCGTATATAGGCTCTTCAAAGGTCCGATGGACCTATAACGACATCTAATTCTGCACGGCGGCTTCTACATTGTGTCATTCATTACACATCATCTCGTAGCTCAAGCATTCTAATTTATACTTATATTCCATCAAAATCATGAGAATATTGATTGGGGCAATAAAATTTGGGTGAGATGTGATAGCTCTGAAGTGATTGGCGAAAGTAAGAATCTCGGCGATCCTTAACTGTTGAATGGAATCGAAGGCCTTGAGCCCAAAGAAGACGCTTCCGGCCATCAAGTCGATAACTTTGGGTAACATGATCGACCGTAGTGAAGAAAGCTCCCTCGATAGGAAGCGGCTGTCAAATTCCGGGAATATCACCTTCATGAGATTCAATAGGTAGGCGTTCCCGACTCCTCAACTGGTGTTCTCTCTGAAGCTCTCCAAAATGGGTGGATGTACGGTGATGATTAGGTTACCTGCCTCATTCGGTGGCCGAAAAGCGTTTCTCAGGACGTTGGGAAAGACTTCTTCTTGATGTCGCTTTCAATTTCACATCGCTACAGCGGTACGAATTCCAGATAGCTGCGCCAGGTGATCAACCCCGGTAGTAGGGACTTGTTCTTCGATATGGCAGAGGTTCTGACTCTGAAGAATTTTTATTCCACTTTGGATTATTTCAGTAATGGAAATTATCATATCGTCCGCGTAGATGGGAAGAGTCTGGTAAGTTTATCGCCAACAAACCTATCAACGCAATCTAGCCTGAGACAAGTAGGTTACGAGGTTGAACCAGACATTCCAAATCAGTCATTCTTTACCTTACCTCCATCCATACCTGAACACAACTTACGTGAGTGTAGGCTATATCTCAAAAAATTGTGTCATTCGCTGTTGAGCTAGGCTCTCCGAATGGGAGATCCAAGTCCCCAAGCCCCGGACTGAACCTCAAGCATAGCCGGAACTCTTCCGCAGGGTCAATCCAGCTTCTTCGATTCCCAAACGGAGTCCATGATGGTCAGATAAATGGCATTTCAGAATCACTCTCACGAATCGTCAACTCTACAGCAGTATAATGGGAACATACAAAGTTGCAACGATCTAGCGCCAGTGTATACCCCATCCCCGACCCAGACCCGACCCCAAGCTCCTCAAGTAATGGCGATACCTAGAAAACGGACCCTCAGCTAGGCCGACGGACGCCTATTCTACCATGGTTGTCGAAACCCCTCAGACGGATGACCATGGTTTCTGCCTTTTGTGAAGAGAGGGGAAGGGGGAAGGAGGGGGGTTCATGGTCAATGCTCCCCCGGCGAGCCCGTGAACACTCAATCGACGGGCCAATGTATAACATGATTATGGGCATACATACTGCAGATGAATTCTATCAAGTTGGTAAGTGAGCATCGATTCAACACGGAGAGCCATGCGAAGACGAAAATGAACTTTTTGGCTCCCCCTATCTACCTTATGTCATACCAGTTATGGGACAAAGGGGAATCGATCGCATTACAACGGCTCATTTCCGGGGTCGTCTCAACTACAACGTCACATGACTCATTGCGACCTTGACAGTAGCAGCAGCATGCTTGGACTCACTTGGGACAGTCAGTACGACCAAGCTCGAACCTAACAGGATTATTACAAATGTCACTTGAGTACTCGGAGGATTGGAACACGTCACAAGGCAAGAGGAACCAAAAAGTCATTGTAGAGCGCATTTCTATTCCTCTCGAAAGGAACTAGCTAATTAAGTATTAATCCAACAAGCCAAGGGGTATAAAAAATCTTCCAACACCCTTTTTTTTCTGATGCGCTCTAAAAGTTCGCGGCCAAGTTGAGATAAATGTGGGAATATAGAGCCTTTTTAACACCGAATGTTTCCAGACCTATAAAAAACCACCTATGCAATGTGTTTGTTTCGTAAGGATCGTAAGAATGATATGTAAAATTGCGGGCTTGTAGATTACAGATTTGTGTGTGCGTGCAGCGACTTGAATACAGTAAGGAAATTTTGGGGGGTAGCATCTCTCCTCCGCGCTCAAGTAAGTTTCATCTTAGTAGAGGGGAGGGGAGAAAGCAGCCATGTTACCCAGCTTAGAATGCAGCGAGGGCAGCAATGGCAACAACGGCACCGAGGCCGAAGGTGGTCTTGCCAGCACCGGCGACAACGACGCCAGTGGTGGTAGGGACGGCAGCACCGCCAGTGCCGACGGGAGTGGTCTTGCTGGCGCCAGCGGCGGGGGTGGTAGGGTAGGGAGCAACCGGGGCCTGGGAAGAGGCAGTCGCGCCGGGGGCAACGGGGGTTCCGGCGGGGGCAGAGGGAGCCGGGACGGGAACGACGACCGAGGCGGAGTTGGTGGCGAAGGAGACGTGGGGAACCTCGAGAGTGGTCTTGATGATGGCGGTGGTGGAGGAACCGGGAACGGTGGTGCCAGAGGTGACGCAGGGGACAACGATGGTCTTGTCAACGGTGACGGTGGTGTACTCAGCAGGGTTGGTGGCAGCGGGCTTGGTGGCCGAGACGGTGATGGCGGTGGTGATGGTGGCAGGGACAGTGACGATGGCAGGGTTCTCAGGGATGTGAGCAGCGCAGATGCCTTGGAAGAACTGAGTAGCCTTGGAGATGATCTCGTCGCTGGCACCGTAGGAGTAGATGCAAGAGAAGACGTTCTCGACGAACTTGGAGTCGGGGCAGAAGCAGTTGACATCAGAGTTGTCAGTGCAGCCGGAAGAGAACATCCAGGTGCTCAAGCACTGGGGAACGACATCGGGGCAGGGAAGAGTCTCAACGGGGCCAGCGGGAACAGTGACCGAGGCGACAGGCTTCTGGGAGGAGACACCCTGGGAAGGAACACCGGCGGGCTGGGTGGCAGCAGGCTTGGAGGGAACACCGGGGGTGTGGACGAAGGTCTCGGTGACGGGGCAGATGGTGGTAGAGACGGGGACGGTGACGGTGACAACGGCGTGTGACTTGGCGGGGCAGTTGGTGACCTCGGGAGCGCAGGAAGTGACGGTCTCAACGCGGGTGGTGTAGACGGTGGAGGTGGTGTCGTAGACAGTGGTCTTGGTCTCGGGGACGGCGGGGACGGTCGCGGGGACGGTCGCGGGGACGGTCTCAGCAGGCTGGGTGCCATTGCCGGGGACGGTGGGAACGGAGGCGCTGGGGAGGGCAGCAGAGGTAGTCTCACCGCCGACGGGCTTGGTGACAGACTCGACAGGCTTGGTGGTCTCCTCAGTGGGCTTGGAGACAATGGGGGTCTCGGCAGGCTTGGTGACGGAAGGAACAACAGCAGTGGTCGAGTCCGCGGGGATGGAGATGGAGGGGAGGGCAGCGGAGGTGGTCTCGCCCTTGCTGGGAACGGGAGCAGTCTCGGTCTCCTTGGAGGGGCCGGTGGTGGCAGGCTTGGTGGCCTCGGTGGTCTCCTCAACGGGCTTGGTGGGCTTGGAGACGGAGGGAACAACGGCGGTGGAGGTGGCCTCGGCCTCGGAGGTGGTCTTGACGGGCTTGTCGTGAGTCTTGGTGCTCAAGGTGGTGGCGATGGCGAAAGAGCTGGTCTTGGTCTTGGGAGGGACGGTGGTCTGGGGAGGGCTGCAGTCGAAGCTGATGGTGTGGATGCCAACACCGCAAGTGGTCTTGGGCTTGGAGGGCTGCTCAGGGTAGACAATGGTGACGTTCTTGGCACCACCGCACTGGGAGTTCTTGACAGTAGTTCCAGACTTGGAGCAGGCAGAGCGGTGCTTGCAGCTGGAGCCATCGGGCATGTCGTAGTGGAACTCGAGGTCGCAGTCGAACTCGACGGAGACGTCGAAGTGGACAATGGAGAACTTGTCGGGGGAGCTAGTGCCAGAGCCACAGCCGAAGGAGGGAGAGGTCTCCTTGGTGCTTCCGCAAGAGCCCTCAATGACCTTGCCCTTGCCGAAGGTGCGGGGAGCGAGAACATCGCGCTTGGAGAAATCGCTTCCGCAGGTCCAGCCCTTGAAGTCGAAGCCTCCATAGTTGCTGAACGATCCAGTGTTCAAGTCACCCCAGGAGAAGCCATCCTTCTGCTTGTCGTCACACTTGTTGTCGGTGTTCTCGGGGCAGGTGAAGGAAGGGAACTTGTTCCAGCCCTGTGAAGCTTGTTAGTGATCACCGACCAGAGAGGAGTAGACGAGATCTCATGTGAGATTCGACTGTGGAGATGTTGTTGTAAGACTTACGGTAGCAGTGACCTGGCTGACGCCGGCGGCAAGGGCCAGAAGAGCAACGCTGTTCTTCATTTTGAATGATGGACGAGGATTCTTTCTTTGAAGTGAGAGTGAGAGATACTTTGTTCTAGTGAAAGTAGAGGAAACAAAAAACTAAGTTGGTATTAAGTTGAGAGTAAAGAAGCGAATGACTTTACACTCAGAAAGCGAATGGACTGTTGTTTGATAGAACGAAAGTAGGAAAGAATGTTCGATGAAGATGAGAATCGAAACAGTAAACATGAGCGGGAAGAGGAAGAGTCTATATACAAGAACGACGACTCCTATCACTGGGGATGGTTGGGTGTGAGGTTCCCAGTCCTCACCCTCACCCTCACCTGAGCAGGCGGCTTGCCTGGAGGGGGGGTGGGAGACTGACAGACTGAGTGACTGACTGAACAGACGCAGAGAGAGGACCGAACGGGGATGAGGGACGGAGACGGGGTGGATCCAGGCAGGAGGTGCAAGTGCAAGGCCGTGCTGCACGGACTAGGTACAGCGGACCCGTGGCATGGCCATGGATGTGGACAGCGCTCGCACTAGGCATGGGGGCTTGTGGACTGGCTGATGGATGGCCGTGGTGCGGTGGTGGGCGCAGATGTGGATATGGGATGGGTGGATGGAGGCTAAAGGAGGAGAGGTCACCGGAGGGCATGGCAAGCAAGGCAAAGCGAAGCCGGGTTTGATGCCGGCCTCTTCGAAGGCCATGCTATCCGCCAACAGGGGTTTGGTTCTCCAAGCAGACTTCTGGATGGTGCTACGACTGAAGACTGGGCTGGGAAATGGGGGATTGCAGGATGGGGCCAGAAACAGCACTGCCTTCTTCCCATCCGGCACCTGAGCGGTTGAACGGTTCCTATTCGAGCAACTTGTTGCTCGGATCGGAGCCAGGAACAGACGGAGAAGGGTGCATTTGGGCACTGCAGCCCCTGGACAACCTCTTTGATCCTTGAGCATGAGGACGGGACTCTCTGTGTGTGTCTCCATCCCAATGGTTGAACAGTGGCCTCCTCGCTCAAGTCCCGGAGGCCCTCTCCATAAACTACATGGAGGTTACGGCACATGGTTGACGAATTGGAAGTGATGGATGTTGAGATTGAGTGTGCTCAGCCTTCCGGAACAAAGGTAATGCTCATGCTCGTAGGCCAGGCTGAGTTTCATGCTCATGCATAACCGTGTGATGGTGCTTAATTGGAGAGATCCGCAGTTGCTTTGGCGGTGCCATAGGGTTTAGTCAGATTAGGGGCAAGATGGGGATGTGTGTTCTGTGAACAATGACGATATGCTACGGCCGAGGGCAAGATGGAGAAGTGTTCATGAATAACAACACGGACGCCATGTGGAGATGGCGGTTGATGCAGGACCGAGACTAAAGAGCACCGCCTGTTATGCTCGAGATGAAGGTGTCGACGATCCGTCAAAGCCATGGGCGGACGGAAAGGACGGGAAGCGAATGCAAGACAAGCCAGACAGCGTCGGTGGGTTGGACTTGCTTGGTGAGAGTGAGAGTGAGAGTGAGAGTGAGAGTGAGAGTAAGATGTTGAGTCGAGTCTGTGAGTTGCGGATGGAGATGAGATGAGGTCGGTGCGTACGCTTTGGTGCCGCCGTCTGCGACTTTCAGATGACTGGAGGGAGCGAGCGAGCGAGCGAGGGGCAGCAGGTTGTCTGTCTGTCTTAGACATGACGGTAGCCTAAGTCTGACTGTCTGTTTCTGTGCATTCTGTACCCGAACAGGAACCGTGTGCCATGGATCGTGGATCGCAGAACCGTGGACGGTGGTGAAGGATGCAGACTGCAAAGTTGCCATCTGCCAGTTCTGCGCTTTGTTTTGCCGCCGCCGTGACGCTTGGGCGGTAAAGTGAGTAGTCGGGTACGTACCCTTGGTGACCTTCCCCCTTGCCATCCAATGCTGTCCCGTTCAGGAACAGGAAAGAGCATGGACAGGGGCCGCCTACCTAAAGAGACCCCGTCGCCGACGACGTGAGAAGGCCCAAGCTGTGAGCTGCCTCTCTCTACCTGGCCCCCCTGCAGTCTGCAGACTGTCGACTGCAAGAAAAGACGGATGCACCTTTTGAGTGTTCATTCAGTGGCAAAGTACAAGTAAGGGATGCATAGGTAGTAGAGACGAGAGTCTGGAGTGCAGTTCTAGGCTGGCCGTTTGCGCTATCCTTCCCCAGAGGCTTGCTTTTCTCTCGCCGGGCTTGGTCTGAAATCTAGGCTTGACGCCACAGGGAATCTGAATCTCCCCCAGCAGAACAGAGTACCTACTGCGGTAGAGACTGGACGCCTTTTTTGATCTTTTGAGGGGACAACGGGCGCCTACCCCGATCTAAGTGACCCCGTGGCTTACCATCTGCGACTCGCTGTAACTGTACCTTATCCCGCATTGGGAATGGCTCATTGTTAGCCAGTCTATTTGGTAATCGCTCTACAACTTCACACACTTTTGATTGTCGGTTGCGACTCTGCTCACAAAACACTGTAACCCCAAGGGTGCACCAATTCTTTCCCATCGGTGGGTGGCTTTTACTTTAGTCAGGGGCAGAAAGACCTTACCATAGTAGGTACGCCGTACCCGCCCCGCCATCCATCCATCCAAAGACCCCACCACTTCACATCCAGCCAATCGTGGATTATTACGGGCTGGAGTCTCTGGGGTTGAACTACGGCGAATCTGGACGTCTCAAACGGACTCGCCGCCGCCTTTCGCCCTCCAATAAACGGCGTGGATTGGATGCCCCAGGATGCCTCGATACGCTGGCCTCCGCGCCTAACGTCAGCCCATCCAGCACTTTGGGGCTCTTTGGAAGATCAACACGGCGGCAAGGCACATATGGAGGCACCGAATGCTGCACGTAATCATTACCCGTGTGTATTTTAGGCCTAGCAAAAGGTCACCAAAAGTTAATTTGAAAGGTTGATAATGTTAATCGTGTTCCAGCCTGCATCCGTGTCCATCTCAGCCTCCCTCTACGGAGCGTCTCAAGGATCACCTTAGCAAAGTTTGAGTTGTAGTGCAGACAGATACAGACAGTTAGAGACGGGAGAGACTGTTAACTCTTGTTATCGAATTTTTAATCTGCAGAATCAATTCTTGGTCCATCCTACCCTAGCCCTCCAGATAGATGGAAGTCGATAATACGCGGACCACTCTGCGTACCCGTGTATTGGCACCTGGGCCTATTGGTGTACCTCCCGTCGGACCTCCCACCTGAAGGACGGAAGCATTGGACGAAAGAAGCTCATGGCGGTGGAAAGGGGCTAGCCAATGACAGCTGGCAGATCATCTGAAGTCACCCTCACAAAGTTGAAAGAGACAACAGACAATTTGGTCGCACCTATCTTACCTGAACTCATTCCTCAAGAAGTAAAGACACTTACTCGACGAATCAACTCAACTTCCTAGGTAGTTCCCTGCCGCCCATGACCCTTTCTGTCCTGTCATGCTCCGAACAACGGCTCTTTTGAGGCCCAGAGGGTTGCTTTGGGCTGCTTTCTACTTGTCAGTTGACACAGACACTCATTACTTGCATCCCGACTCCTTGCCGCCTGTCTGCTCCTTTGAATTGTTCCTAGCCTCTCGAGTCTTCTACAACCTCTCCTCTGGCGACTTCTCCTACCAAGCGAGGGGCTCCTTGCCCAGTCCAAGTTGAAACGCTCAGCCACAGCGCCAGCTTCTCCGTTGCGCTAATGCAGGAACAGCATCTCGGAGCCAATCAATGACCAGCGGAAAGGAAACCTCTTGGGAAAGGGCAACCCACGACGTTGCCTTGGATCCCTGCCATTTCTCCCCCCTGTCTCTTGCCTTGCCTTGCCAAAAGGAGGGGATTCTTCCTCTCCCCTGCTCCTTCTTCTTACCCCTGCTTGCCCGGGGTCATCCTCTCCACAACTTTTCACTTCCACTTCGTGCCCCTGGCGCCTTGTTCACGGCGTGGTCCTTCCGCCACTCCTTTCCCCCTGGTTCACCACTTCAACATCCATTCACCTCGAGGCTCGACTCCATCACCCCCAACTCTGCAAGGAAAAAGCATCAATCCACATCCAGATGGTCATACACTTGCATCCAAAGTCCACCTCGATCGCATTCCTTCTCCATCCTGCTACCCTGGACCCCTTGCTCCCGAAGAAAAATTCTGTCAGCAAGGGCACGCCGGAATCTCGAGAGGCTATGCCCTTCAGAGGAGAGCAAGAACACCTGGGATCCCGGCCCAAATCCTCGAAGCACGCTTTACCCGATCATGACGCGACCTGTCGGCCCTGTTGCCCAAATCCATCGACATTGGTTTTCATCCTGGTCGACGATGCTCAGACCTTCTGGCCAGAAGCTCCACGATAGCTCTTGAGCGTTGTTCCTTCCCTCGCTTTTGCTCCCTGCGCTGCCACGCCGCCTACACTCTTCCGAGAAGAATAGGCTCGCTTCAAATCGTTCGATCTAGGACCCAGTCTGGTCGCCACGCCTGTCAAGCGATATTATATCGTGTTGGGTATATTCAATCCCACCGTGTTGCCAAGATATCGCGGCTCGGTCAACCGGCCCAGATCAACCAAAACGAACGGACCGCTGCTAGTTATCGGGAATGTTTACTCATCCGTCTAAACCTCTATTTGCTTCCGAAAAAGGCCTGCTCGCCAGCTTCATTCTGGCGCATTGTACGGATATCTTTACTAGTTATCGTTATCGCCGTGAGCCTCGTAGACCTGTGAAAGGTCCCTCCTCGCTGTGCGGCTGTGCGGCTGTCTATCCTCGGGTCAACTGCAAAATCACACGTCAATAGACGTCACAATGCTTGGCCTTCGACCGGTCCAGAATAACAGGCCAAAGAGTCTTCCATCGTGTCTTGGCCTGATTGCCATCTCAAGAGCTCGTTCCGAGGAAACGGTTTGTTTCACCAAGTCAGCCACCCGAAGCCAACGAAGCCGAATGTGGGCTATCAGTCTACCTCTTTCTGGAAGTTGGACCCAATGATCAGGGCAACACAACGGCTTATTGCAACCTCAGCGACAACGTAACGCCAGCGGTGGTTTCGCTCTTTGATTTGCAGCCACAGCTTGTAGGCTACTCGGCGGCTCGCTCAAGCGTGTGGATCGCCAAACTGCAACCTTTTCTCGGTTTAGATTTCGTTTTAGATTTAAGCATCCTTTTCTCTCTTCGGTGGGTGGCCGAACCGCTGCAAGATGGCCGGACCCGTATCGGGCCTAACTAACAGGCCATGCAGTCTGCAATCCATCGAGAAGCGCTGGCCAGACCGCGCGGCACTATGTGATGGCTGCGGGATGCCAGACGCCTTACCGAGACACGGGTTTTCACCGCAACCTGTCGAGTCTTTCGCAAGCAGGCCTTTACCTGAGACGACTCGTCAATGGCTAAAGGCAACGTCGCCAACTGTTGAGAGCCAGGCGGCTATGCCCAGATGCAATTACAAGCCCAGTTGTTTGGTCTACAGTGCACTTCATCCAGATCCTTTGCCCGGCGGGTCATGTTTTCCACCATTGTCAAAAGCGTCAAAAGCGTCAACACATACAACTCTAGGTTGCTCTGGCGCCCAATCCATCATCTATTCGCAACCGACTTTACAGAAGAGTGACTGATCCTGCCAGCATGACGTCGGCCTTTTGCCCTATCCAATGCCCACCAGGCCAGAAAGAGCCGAGTCAGCCGGGGGGCTTTGCCTAATCAGGCACGCTCACCTGAATCTGAGAACACGAGCCATGCCAAAAGTCGCCGGCAATACAACCGTCTTTCCCTCGTTTTAGGTCCTCAAGATATCCTCCAATTTCCACTCGCGTATGGCTGAAACAACACTCTTTCTTGCTTCAGAGCTGTCAACTTTTTCGACATCCATATCTGTATTCACAGTCCGGGTGACTGTTTATTTCTGACGAGTAGCCCCAAGACAAATAGTGAGGCTCGAGCGGCATGTCTTGAGCCGATACCGCCTGAGGACCGTGAGCCTGGGCCCGACGGTCTGACCTAACCGGGGAGATTGGATGACATACTACGTAACTGACCGCAGTGGTCCCTTAAACTCCGACCGCCCTTACAGACAGCGGCGCCATGGGCATCAAGACCCATCCTTACCGTGGAAAGTGACTCCCGACAGGCGTCCCTGGACATTGCGACCAGCTGTATATCGTTGGAACCTGCGCTGGCTCTACTTGAAGATCGGCCAGCACTGCCGTCATGAATCGTCCGAGACCTCCAAAACTCAATACCAAATCTCAAGTATTGAGTTTTCATCTTCCTCCCCAGGCCGGTATCCGAGAAGAGGATGAACACCGTGCCATTCATCTCGTTGCCAACGCTGTGGTCGCTATCGAGATGAATTATTGGAAGTTCAATCAATTATCGACAACTGTATCCGTGAACCGAAGCTTTCGCGGCCTTCCCCAGAACGCACACTATCTGCCCCGTCTTCGCCGTCGATCATTGATCCCGCAGATTGGTTCAATACCTGGCTGGACGAAAGAGGAAATCAGACCATCCAAAACGGGGGTTTGCGAGAGAGAACGCAATCACGGCTCGGTCCCGATCATGAGATCGCCTGGTTCCGTTGGCGTGACCTGGAGTCTTGTCTCTAGCCATATGGTTCACTGGGTTTCTTCCCTCTTCTCATTTCCCAAGGCCCGCCTGAGCTTCTATTCTCAGCGACCTCTCTTGTCAAGGTTGCATTTTGTTTCCTCGGCACTTTGAGGATCTTCCAAACAAGACAGTTGGGTGCAAGGGCCGGCCATCTTCGCTTTCGAGCATTGCTGTTCCTCCGATGCACCTCCGTTGCCGGGCTTGCCTTTGTTCAACAAGGACCGGCGCCCTTTCGCGGCGGACAGTTCACCCCGAAAATTCAGCAACAACCGCGACTCCGCGATGGATGGCCTGCTGTTCGCTTCCCTTGCTGCCCTGTCACCTAACGGAAGACAGGCCAGGTCCGTAACAGGGACCACCCCTTCCGGTTTGTTATGCTCCAACGGGTGTCTTCCACGGTGCAACCCTGACGGTGATGGCTGGGGTCGTCGCTGAAATCCCAAAGAGGAACTCAATGGCCCGACCCCTGCAGCAGGGTTACCAAATCCCCGAGAACCTCCTGTGGACAGCTGTCGAAACTATTCGTGCCAGCGCGGCTCACTTTCAGCCACTGGTTGGTACTCAGTCAACAGCAGCATGCGTTGGGCTGTTGTTCTGCATCCTCCAAGTTTTGAAAGAATGGAGTGTTATAATACCGATTGGGTTCCTCCCATCAAGCACTAGATCAGTTCTTCGTTGCCAAGTTACTCGATATTTCAACGCCACCCTGCGAGGTAAACGGGAGGCAAGGTCAGCGTAACTCCCGCGAAGTCTATCGTCCTGATCCCTCACGAGTCAAGATCCTGCTCAATAGCCGCGTTTAACACCATCCTCTTTGCCAGTGGCAGTCGAGGAAGTCGGGGGTATCCCATTCATCCCATTCAGCTGATGTCAAGCTCTTGACCACTTCATCCGAACTCTTGCAAAGGGGCGAAGGGAAAAAAATCTCCTAGGCCTCCGATCCCTAATTGTTTCGATGCCATACCCCGCCAAACATGCATAATGGACAATCCGAACTCGGCATCGCGTTCTTTATGCGAGCCTTACCGTGACGTATAGGGTGGCTGCGAAGCTGGTTCATCGAGAGAAGAAAAAAAAAACCCCGGCAGTTCCGCACAAACGCGATTCTTACGGCAAAATGTTGGTCGACTGACGGGTCTTTTCTTCGATCCCCTCCTCTCTGCCTGGATATCCCCTCCCTCCCGTTGTGGGGAGAGATACGGATATCGAGATGGATATCATGGGTTTGGCAGAGAGACTGAGCGAGTTACGGTAGCGATGGAAGAGCCGGCCAGTGGGGGCGGGGATGGTTCGGTTTCATGACACGAGGCTGAACTGTGTTGGTCGCGGTATCCCTCCTCCTGCTTACCAGCTCTCCCTCTCTCTGGCTCGCTCGCGGCTTCGCTTCGGCAGACAGGGGCATTAATCTAGTTTTTTCTCTTCCTTTCTAGCCTCTAGGTCCTGGCTATAGTACTCTACGGATACGGATACACTACTCTCGCGGGGCTCGAGGAGGTGGCTGTGAAACGGAACGCTGTTTATTTTGCTCTTGCTAGTTTGGCCAAGTGTGATCGCCAACTCGACTATGGCGATCTGCCGTAATGAGGGCGGGTACGGATACCCCGTGCTGCCGGCTTTTCGAGATGCCCATCACTGCCCCGTGTAACAGACTGGTCTCCTGGAGAAGGGGGGTAAGGGCTGTGTTTGTGATGGGTTGGATGGGATCTTTCACGGTAAGATGGTATTCGGTATCGTTCATGCTTGTAGCACGAGCCTGTGCTACGTTGACGAGTTATTGGTCGAGGGAGCTTATTTCTCGGCTTCACTTTGGACGTGCGATAACCGTTGCATGAGCGTGAATGTCAAGATGTCAGGCTACGGAGGCCGCGGGGGAGAAGGGTTGTCAGGCTCGGTGAGTTGGGTCTCGTTGCGTAGCCGTTGCATTCATCACATGCCTCTGCAACGTTCCCATCAAGCCTGAAGTCCCTTGGAAGGTCGTTTGGGATCTAATGCAGGTACCCGACCGTTTGTGCGGTCCCTTTCGGGAATACCTTTTGGGGGAGCTAAAGTACGATTCTACGGCAAGATCGGGATCGTAAAGGTGGGTGAACAGTGAACTGGTGGAAGCCTTGGGAAGGAAATGTTTTAGAAGAATAAGCAATGAGCGGCTTTACGACCTCGTACGTTGAGAAAAAAGCAAAACTTTTGCGGTCGTTTGCAGGTAGGTATGCCTGTATGTGATGCATTGACGTTGACGTTTTGTGGAGGGGCGTTGTGGTTCGGTGTGTGAGACAAGGTCGTATAAACGGTCGAGACTCGGAGAGGAGTATTTGGAGAGGATACGAGACGTAGTCTTTTTGTTCCGCGAGATTAGTCTCTCGCGATGGACTCTGTTTGTGGGATGAGGTGTGTTTCGGGTGGTGAGAGACATGCCTAGTCTACCGAGTGATGGAGAACATTACGGGTTGATACGCAGCTTTGGACGATTACGGGGTGTCGGCCGAGGATCGGGTGCTGGGTGCCATTAAAGTTCGCTTGAGAGAGGTTTCGATGCCTTTTGCGTACATGGTGTTTTGGAATACGGGTCGATCTATCGTGTAGTTGTTGATTGTGGCTTTGCAAATTCGAAAACTTGTCTCGGGTTTTCCTTGTGAAACATGAGCATTCACGACCAAGGGTTCTGAGATACGAGGTAGTATGGCATTGTATTCACAGGATACTGTGAACGACATGACACAGGCTCCTGTAGAGATTGTGGTTCTTGATAGCGTTTGACGTTCATGTCGGATGTTGAAGTTCAAGGGCTTTGGTGTGCTGCTGCGGCAATGCCTGTCCGTAGACTGGAGCGAGACCAAGGTACCCCGTGAAAACATTCACAGCCTAGAAGCAAATACATACTTGTTTCCTGGAGGGACGATTTGTCTCGGTCTTGCATCTGGGTATAGATGATGGCGGTGGCAGGAACGCCTCAACTTGGCTGTTGAGACTGAATCCCACTGCGGCCAGATGACGAATACCAGTTGTCTCAGCTTAGATTCATAAATCCTCCTCTTGGAATATCCCTTAAATTGGTCGACTCTGGGTGAGGTTCTCAACAATTGACAATGCTCGTGTCGCTTGGCTCACAGACTGTCTTCCTTGATACAACATGTAGACGGATGTTTCCGGGGCTAGTGGTGGTGATGTTGAATGTCGAGAGTAGGATATCAAGTTCATGTCGGATCTGGCTGGTACGACAGCATATCTTCTCAAAGAGAAATTGTGTTTTACCAAGTGAAATAGCTGTGAAGTTTCCCATGATCACAGACGAGAAATGTCGTCGACTTGCCAGCATAGCATATTGATTATATTTTAGCCGACACTGTGAGTTAGATTCAAGGCTATAAAGATCAATTAATTTCCATTGGACCTTTCAGGACCCTATTACAACTAACCACAAACTGATCGCAACCCTTCAGAAGGTCTATGCCTCGGCACCTATCATGTCAAAGCGAAGACGTTGGAACAAATCCTGCCCAACAACCATTGCGTTGTGCACGAGAGCATCAGGACACACTTCGATATGTATTACGCAACCATGAACGCAGCAGATAGAATGACCAGACTCGACAGGAAGGAATCCCTGTACGTCGGTAAACATGTTTCTTAGTTCAAGTGTCCACGGATAGGAAAGTCATCCATATTTATGCCACCGTTCTGGAACTTCAAGCTGCCGGAAGGCCGGGCACCGAGATCGTGAGTTTGTATTTCTCGAGACCAAGTCGGGATCTGCCCTCTCCACAGCTATTGGCGTACACTATGGAGATATGCCATGGGAACTGAAATTGAAAGATAATTTGAAGATTCATATTTGCTTGTAACGAAGTTACTGGTTTCTATACAACACCAGTTTTCATACCTGAATGTGAACAAAATAATTTCAATTGGGGAGCGTTTTGAATCACCGCAATCCAACGACCATCCATATCGTACATGTTTGATATCATTCACCAGAAGCCAGAGAATAACGTTTAGCGCAGCCGTGTCATCGCTTGGTCTACTATAACTAGCTCAATTGTCAATGGGCCAGAAATTGTTGTCAGCGCACTCGGCGACCATCACGACTATGAATTATTCTGCATGCGCTTGAGGCGCTCTTCGGCGGCCCTGGCTCTCCTCTCTCGGTCGAGTTTCATTCGCATCTCCGGTGTGAGGCCCCTGGCTTCTTCCACTCTCTTCTCTTGTGCCGTCTTCGTGGCCGCTATAGCCGCTAGACCGCCAGACTTGGGCTTCCTGCTATCAGCCTTGGGTCCTTCGACCCGTAACCTCTCTTCCTCGGCACGCCTTCTTGCCGTCTCCTGCTCATCCTTCTCCTTTCTATCTCTCTCGTCACGCTTCTCAGCATCTGCCTTGCTAAGAGGTGCCGGTATGCGTGCGGTCTCCCAATCCCACTTATCCTCGCCGAGCTCTGATCGCGCAACCCGGAAGGCGTCTCTTGTTGACCTGTCACCTGCAAGTTCAAACGCAGTCTTGCCGTCTTTGTTGGTGATCAGAGGAGATGCACTACCGCGTGTGATGAGGCCTAGAACTAGAGGCGCAGCATTCTGATGAGCAGCCAAGTGGAGGGGTGTTGGTGAGTGGTGATTCTGGTCTACCGGCTGAAATTGGAAATCGGGAGATACGTCATTGGTCTTGAGGTAGGATAGTAGGGCTGGAAGTTTCGAGCGCCGGATGAACGCTTGAATCTGTGTGGTATGCAATAACGCAGTCTCCTCTTCCTCTGTAAGCTTTGGCTTCGTAGGCTTCGGAGCGGCGCTCTTCGCAGGTGTGGGCGTCTCGGACTTTGGTTTAATCTCGTCTTCCGGGTTGATTTCTCTGACTTTTAGTCTCGTGAGCTCAATGAAAGACCTCATCAACTCGTTCTGTGTCGCCCTTCGTGTGCTGAACGGGAACCCTCGTATCCTCGAATCGTTGTGTTTCAATATTTGCCCATCGTACGGTCCGAATAGCGTTCTTCGATTCGTCGCCCCCGTTGCTCGAATAAAGAGCAGCTCAGACGTATCAAGAAGCCCCTTCCATTCCTGGAGAAGATTGCGCACGTCGTCCACCAAGGCTTGTTCGTTGTACCGACGGATGCTGGCACCGGCCGAGTGGGCATTTCCCTTGGAGTTATCATTGGCTGATTGCGAACCACCCTGCTTTCGTCTAGTTGTGTATCGATGGAATGTTTTGTGAGCAAGTACGGTTGCTTCGCGATTCATTGCGCCTGCGGAAGACTTGTTTTGTCGTGGCGGCAATGCTACGACCATGGCGGCGAAGTGGCCACCACCAATCATGCACAAGAAGAAGTGAGGACCTTTGTATGCCGCTGGCGGCGGTGCTGCGCCGTCTTTAGAGACTTTTGGCGCGGCTATTGGGTCCAACTGCTTCTTTCTAACGACTTCCACCAGCTTTGTCTCGTCGCGCAGCTCTTCGGGGCTAAGGATAGCCCTATAGAGGCCAAAGTATGTGTTTGATGGGAGAACTGGTGAGCTGAACCAAATGAGAGGCGGATTGCCCTTCCCCCTGCGTCGTATCGTGTCTTCTTCTCCGTCATTATAATCTGCGGTTGCCGATGCGTACTTGTCGGCGAGCGTCGCCTGCTTCTTCAGCAGTGCTGTGAGTGTGGTATCCTTCTCTTCATCCTCGGACTCTTCCGAGTCTGATCCCGACAGACTCTCGTCAAGGTCCCCGATTAACTTTTCGAATTCATTCTCGGATACTGGCTTTCCGCTGCGAAGCTTCTGCTTCAAGTTGTAGTGGTGCCAATCGGATTTCTGATGGCTTCGCTGGTCGATAACGGTGGGAAAAGTGATTCCGCAAAGGGAGCAGGCTTGTGAGCCGACGAGATCGGAGGAGGCCGTATCTTTCGAGGGAGGCGATGGAGGGGCTTGTTCGGGTATATAGGCGTCGGGCTTCAAGGAGAGTGTAGACAACACTTCTTGGGGAAGATCATAGACTGTGACTGGGTCAGTTGACGATGGCGGGGTAGTAGTTGCAGAGAGGACAAACCGTAGAGGGGTCTCTTGAGAAGATCTGGCGCATTTTTGGCAGCCATTTCGAACTGTATAACAAGCCCTCGCAGCTATTCCAGGTGTAAATTGTAGAAAGAGGGATTGACAAAACAGTGTTGGCCCTCGTTTTGCGCCGTCGCAATGACTTAAAGCTCGGGATGGCGGGGCACCAATATTCAATTGATGACGAAGAGCTCGCTTTCGGGGATGACTCAGCCGGTGAACATGAACTGACGCAAGCCACAGAAGTTCGAACAGGTCACCGCCACAAAGCCCCGCGATGTGTGGCTTGACGGGACTCGGTGGGGTCCATCTGATTTGAGGCTGGCAGCCGCGTGACATAACGGAGGAATGAACGAATAGGACAAGCTTGGCGGGGTTGAACAGGGGCCATGGACGAAGCCAGCTGAAGTGACAGTAGGTTGGCGACCATCACGTCACCAAGCGTGGATTAGCTCCGTGGACCATGAGTTTGCCAACACTCCTTGGCTGAAGTGCTTGTTTGGATTTCTTGGCAAACCGCAGAAGCGACTTGTTGCTGCATTATTTGGACTGTCTTACCTGGGCTTACAGGCTTATCTTGTTCCTCCTCTGCGACCTTGTTGCACATTGAAGTCGAGTATCGGTACTTGTACCCTCGTCATCGTCTGTCTGAGGTCTCTTTGTATGGCGCAACGTGCAAGCCGTGCTGGCAGAAACTTGGCCCGCGTCAGTGCATCCCTGGCCAGCTGATGATGTAACTCCACTTAACGTGTGGGAAGCTGCGAGCTGTATCGCGACTCCCAATCTTGTGCCTCCTTGCTGCACCTCAACTAGCCTTTGCCAAGACCAGGTAGGACAGGCAAGATGATGGTGCCCGCCTGCTGGATGCAGCTAAGATAGGTGGTAAGGTACTCGTTCTGTTGCCTCTGGTCTAAGCCACTATCGTCTCCCGATGGTCTCCCCTCACCTCCCCGCCCTGTTGACGGTTCCCTGTCTCTCTTCCTCGTGCGACCTTAGTCGAACTACAAGTAGCCAAGCTATCCCATTCTTAATCCCACTTTGACCTGAATTTATCTCTCCAACTTGAACCGAGCCTCCAAGATCCACCGTCCTAATCCACGATTGAACACCACTACACCTATTCTACCAAGTCAAAACAACCCATTCTTTCATCATGGACTTCGTCAAGAACCTTGCTGGAGGCAACAACAACAACAACAACAACAACAACAACGCGGCCTCTTCCGCTGACCAACCTGAGAAGAAGGAGTCCGGCGGCTTCATGGACAAGCTCAACGGCATGGCTGGCGGTGGCCGCGAGAGCGAGAAGCAGGAAGACGGTCTTGACAAGGGTGCGTAATTACCCTCCATATCTGTAACGCATGATCACAAGACTAACGCCACCCTTAGCTGTCGACTTCGTCCAAGAAAAGGTCCTCGGTCAAGGCCCTCAAGATAACGAGAGCGCCGCTGAGCAGGCCAAAGACGAGCAGATCAGTGATTTCATTCGCGGCCAGTACAAGAACATTACTGGCAAGGAATTCCCCATCGAGGACAAGGACAAGAAGTACGGCCTGTAAATCAATGGATCCGTCAATCGAGCACCTCATAGAAGAGGAATGCTGCATTGCGCCCGAGTTCACAAATAAGGCGACCTGAAAATGGCGGCTAAACAGCCTGAACTTGAGGAGTAGCGGTACTCAGCACAACGCATTTGGAAGAGGACCCTGGAATGGGACTCTGGGAATTGTACCTACCTAGTAATACTACGAAATCACGACGTCAACGATTACAATCTATGGGCTCTGTGTTGTGACACAATTCCTTTTTTTTCGATTTCGATGCTCCAGATACTACTTGAAGAAAAGCGAGACTTCGACCGGCTTGCCGTTGGCCTGCCTCGGATGAAGTTGGAATGCAATAGTAGATGAGGCGCAAGAGGTGCCTGCCTGCTGTGAAGCTTGTAGATTCGGAGAAGGATGACCACGGATACCTCGCCTACTCGGAACAAAGCTTTCAAACAAGCACTTGAAGACACTGTCTAACTAAGGTGGGGGCTACAATGCTAGGTACACATGTTCTTCGATGTTACCCTTTGTAGTGGCTCTGCTGTTCCTCGTAGAACAATGGCACCGTCCAAGTGTCACAAAGCCGGCCTTCCACCATCAATGCTCTGAGATGGGGCACCCCCAGTGCCTGACCACGAACATATGATGAGTCTCATCTTGCAAGAGATGCCTTAACAGAATTGTCGGTACTGTATTTCTACGTGGCCTCTGACCCGCCATGTCCAATCTGACAGTCCCTTCAGCGAAAACGAAGACGACGAAGTTCGCGATAGACCAACTTCAAGGCAGGTCCTGTCCGAAATTATCAGCATTTCAACATGTGCTTCACACAGAATACTATCCACACAGTATGTGCCCATTCCGCGGTAGAACTGATCGAGTGCAGAAAGTTTATCGAGAACAAGGACAAGACTGACCGCAATGCTTGCATTGCACCTCTCTGCCAGCACACCCAGGCCTTGGCCACCGTCCTCGGCTTCTGCCAAAACTGCGAGGCATTCTATAGAGACAGTGACGTTTCCTCCGTCAGCTCTTCGGAACTGCTCGAAAATTACTGGCACTTCAAGGCTGTAAAGAAATGGCACCACCCCGTCGAACCTGTCATGATCCCCTCCTCAGCCCTTACAGAAACGAGCATGAAGCTATCCTCAACATGTTTCACCTTTGTGCGAAATGAAAGGGAAGTCAGAAAAGATATGGTGATGGCTGCTTCCGTGCAGTCACTCGTCCATGCTCTTGGCGAGCCCATCACACACCCCTCTTGCGATCTGTGCCGAAGAAAACATCGTACAGATATCTGTCGGATGGCAGTCGGTGGACAGAGGGCGACCGTTAGTTGGGCCTCACGTCTCGCTAATGCCGAGGACATCTTCAAGACGTACGAATTCTCGCATCAGTTGAGCCATACTAGCAATGCGGAAGACGTGAACCGAGGTGATTATGGAAACGAGTCGGCCTTGTCTTCTGAAACGGTTCAGGCACCACGGCCAGTCGCTTTTATCTCACCAGCGCTTCCTGTTCAGAGCCCTCCTTTGCGTCGCCTGAACATCCACGAGCGCCGCGAGATTGAATTCCAAGAACGGCAAAAACTGTTTGCAGAGCTCGCAGCCAACCATGAGAAGGATATTCAAAGGCTCAGGGAACAAGCAGAGCTTGAGATGAGAGCAGAAGAGGAGTTCCGAAAAGCCATAGCAGCCTCTAGTGATGCTACTGGTGTCACCGCTTCTTCTAGCTCGGTAACCTCGCATCACTTACCTGGTTCACCGTCTTCTTCTGCAGACATCGCGAGTGCCTTTCCCAGCTTTAGTGGTGTTCATTGCCCGTTGATTGACAATGACGAACACGGCAAAGATCACGCTTTGCTACGCACTCTTGACTACGATGAACCTGCTTATAAAGCTCTGACAGGCGGTGTCCATGAAATACAGGATGTACTGGAATTACGCCAAGCCGCGGTAGTGAAGCCGGAGAGTAGCGCAACCTTGCACTCATGCTATGGCGAGATAGGTGATATTGAAGAAGAGAACTCGGGCGATCCGGCAAACTGCCATCCTACAGAGGAACGAAGCGACACAATCGATGACCATATTGATCTCTACCTCAAGTATTTTACTGGTGACGACGACTCAGTCAGCAACGTGAGATTGCCAAACATTCCCCCTCTTTCTCCCTTTACAATTGCCGGCCTTAATGCACCAATCGAGAAAGTAGTACAACGTTCTAAACCTCGCCCTAGCCCTGTCATGCTGATGAAAGTGACTGAGTTTTCGCAGCCAAACCACTTCCCTGAGAGCAACGGCCCCGGAAAGGAGAACGGCAAGGGTGAGAACATCGACGGCCCCAGTCATCCGGAATCGTTGACCTCAGTCCCACTCTCAGGACCGGAGATCCTTCAGAGAGCGCCGCCGCGCCGGCCACGTGGACCCATGTATTGCCCAGAGCACGCCGGTGAAAGAGACCCAAAGTGTCACGGATGTCAGGCCGGTTGCTGGGTTGAGATTGGCTTGCCGCCCGGCGAACGCGTTGAGGAAGTAGAGCCAAAGCTGATTTAAAATAAAGGAAGCACGACGGAGTACGGACGCAGGTGGGTTGTCGACATTAATGTAAGTGCGCATGCAGATAGCTAAGAAGAACGTTCCAATGAAGCATCCGAAAAGTTTCAGTGCTTTTGTGAAATAACTCGAACTAGGATGAATCTCGCGATGTGCTTTCACTTGTGTTTCGGCTGATGCGGCATGAGGCACTGCATGCCTGTGGACCATGTACGCACCCAAGCACGCCGGAAAGGCGACCAGATCTCGCTATCCGACTATGACTGCTTTCTGGATGAGAATTAAATCCATTGCTTTCAAAGTTCGCAGGGCCAAAGGTATTGCCGTCGTTCTATCACAAGTTGCTGCTGAGTCACGACTTAGGGTTTACGACGTCAGAGCAAGAGCGGGGACTAAATCTAAAGCCCGAGAGGACTTACAAACTTATTCTTCTTTTGTTTAGACAACTTTACTAATCCTACGGTCTTGCAACATTATTGAGATCCTCCAGTCACATGAATTCAATATAAAGTACGCCCGAAGGTTACAATAACAATGGACGCACTTGGACAAGATCATCGAGATGAACTCAGGGATCGTTCACACAAAGGGACGCGTGCAAATCAACACAGGAACAGCAACGCGCCAGTTGCAGATGGCACTAGCCAGCACCGCACTGCTTGCTTTACGTGCCGCGCAGCTAGACAGAAGTGCGACCGGCATACTCCTTGGTGAGCTCTCTCTACACACCCAAGCCCATGAGCGAAGTGATCCAAGACTAACGTCGCTTGCAGCTCACGATGCGCCATTCAGGGGAACACTTGCCGCTACCCGCTCAAATCCAATCGAGGTAGGAAGGAAGGAAGTACAAAGTGAGTGAGACTGCTAGGTAGCCATTCAATGGTCTCATGAAGAGGCTGACGGAGAAACAGCAAGCCAGACACCGTTCAAAAGCTGTTGGACCGCATCAACGAGAGTCCTGTTCGGGACCAAGTGATCGCAGCTATAATCAACTCATCTCGAGCTCAGACACATCCTGAATCGTCAGCCCTAGACTCTTTCTCAAGTTTAAGAGACAATGTGCCAGCTCATTTGGATGCGCCAGGGACAGAAGAAAATGCTGTTCCTGCTCTTATCGAGCAAAGTGAAGAGTCAGAATGTGATGGGCCGCCGGACTTGACTCGTTCCCCGTGTCCGTGTTCAAAGCTGAAAAGGGAGATTTTCGTTGTGTCTCCCCTTCATATCATGGCAGCTGCTTTTACGAAGAAAGATACAAGTTTTGCAAACCAGAATGTCGAAACAGCCGTGCCACATCTGCCACTCGACGCAGTTGGGCGACGAGGCAACGAGAGCTCGATAAACAAACGGCTGATAGAGTACTTCAGTAAGCCGACATCGGCTCGAACGTTTGTTCTTACAGTCTGTCGTATACTGACTCATTATTGCCTAGCACCTCGTCTGACGCATGATACGGATTGGCAAGTCCTGGCTTCTCAGTCGATCAACAGCACACTGAAGTTGGAGACCACCGCTTGCGACCCTGTAACTGCGCGCCTGGCGGATCAAAACGATGTCTCATTGTACTTTCACCTGTGCGTATTACAGAACCCGTCTTGATGATATACTTACCGAGAAGCCTCACTTCTAGGTTCTTCCAGACGCGCAATCCGCATATAGGGCTTCTAGACCCAGATCTACATACCCCCAAATACGTCCGTCACGCATCCTTTACCCTCTTTTCCGTCATTTGCGCTCTGGGATGTGCTATTTCGACACGTCCACGGGATAGAATCCTGTACCCAACTCTACTCTCCCTGGCAGAAGCGAATCTCGCGTGGTCTATCGCGGTGCCAGTGAGATCACTAGAGACGATTCAAGCAATCCTAGCAATGAAGCATTGGGCACCAACGTACCAGAGACAGGGGGATGATCCCCATTGGCTTCATATTAGTCATGTGAGATCACAAAGAACGAATCCCAAGGAGACCATCATGTGCTGACTTCATCACTCTTATTCCGCAGGCTGTACAACTTGCCAAAGAACTCGGAATCAACAAGCCCTCCACTATTGTTGAGCTTGTCAAAGCTTTGGCCCCCGACGACACTGTTGAGATGAGAGAGCGATTCTCACGCAATCTTGAAAGAACCTGGCTATACGTGTTCATAGCTGACAAGAGCTTCGGTATCGTCATGGGCCGCTCCCCGATTGTGGCTTGGAAAGAGCTCCCGCCTTGTCCATGTCAGTGGTGGCGAAAGTCGATGACAACATCTCTTGATCGTATGATTAGTGGTATCATTGAGATTAGGGTTCAGTTGGTGAGTAGAGATATCTCTTGCTATTGCTATCTCTCCTATCTCTCTCTTTCATCCAGTGTCTGTGTCAACACACCATGTCACAAGGCTGATAGTTGAGTCGAACAGCTGGAGTCCTTAAAGCAGTTGGAGCGTATGAAGAAGACCACTGCGTCTATCTCGAATTGGCATGCAAAGAACTATGATATTCTTGATCGAACGTGCAAAATCAGGTGCTACGAAAATGACGGGTCGTCCACACCGACGTTGCCTATCCTAGCTTTCTACATGAAACACAGTCTCATGATTCTCAACGCGCAGGCTGCAAGGGAGTTAAAGAGACTCGGGGGGGCAATAGCCTCGACTATTGCCTCGGTCGATAGCAAGGCGTTTGAAACCGCACATCAACTTCTAGATCTGGTTTTACATGATCAGACGGTCATCGACATTGGATTGGGGTGGCACAACAACCAGTTTGTAATGGTTGCCCACGCCATGACTGAGATTGCCCAAGTAAGTGGTATAATACCATTGTACACTATCCTTGTAGCACCGACTTATACCTCTAGGCTTTGAGTCGAGGAAGTCTATCTTCTGTAGATCACGGAGCTGCGGCATCCCAGATCCGGGCCATCTCTACATGGCTTGAAGAGAAAGCGCATGCGCTTCCAGCTACATCTATAGCCATTCTCTACTCCGGTTTCTCTCGAATACTGGTTTCCGAGCTAGATGGAGAGACCAGCAACGACACGCAGAGAAGGCAAAATCACACTTCTTACCAGACTCCAGACAGTTTCATGACCGACTGGTCACGGGCTATTGACGTCACCTCTCTAAACCCAATGGATTGGCTTGATATGAGTTTTCTAGGCAACGAAGACTCGTTTGTTGGCCTCGAGAATGTGGACTTCAATGACCTCGACGATGATGGTGCTCTCCGGTTCCCATGAGTCTTTCACCTGGAAGAAGTTCGGAGAAGGTGAGCTCAGCCATCGACGCCGAAGGCTTGGGCCGGTTGTGGATCCTGGAACCCACAAATTTCAAATCTCTAGAAACCGTCGCTGTTTCTCGAGGCTCTCGACGAGGATAGCAGGGAGGGCCAGCCGTGATCACCATCACCATCGATGGCATCCGTTGCGCTCTTCGAATATCAGCAGTCTCACAACCTGAATCTGTCACATACGACCATACCCATTGGAAAACTCTGGATCCCGTCCGCTCTCCCATAGATAAGCCAATGAGGGCCGGATTAGTAGTTGGGTCGGTGACGACCAGCGAATACCTGGTGTTGTATGTTTTGAATTCCTTTTGGGTAAATGTATCGTCGTGGCCTCGTCGTGGAGGTGGTGATGCGATGTGAAATTTGGGGAATCGGGAACCCTTGCTTAGAAAATTAATCGACTTTTTTTTTTTCCCCTGAGCGTATAATCAAAGGAGACCATGAGTACCTTATCTTGCTTAGAGAAAAGTATGAAAAGGTCTCGGAACATTTTGCTAATACTAGGATGACTATAACTAATGTCTCTATTGCCACTACTGCTTCCCCTTCTGCCGTTGTCATTCTTGGTCCGATCTCCTTGATGTATGCTTCGCCGAATACTCTAGGCTCTTGGCACAAATACAAACACAAGCAGACGATAATTGGCAATACAAGCACGCACTGTATTTAGCCATCTTGTCTGCGACATCATGTTCAACCTCGAGCTTTTCGCCGACGCTATGTATGGTAAGTGGAAAGAGCATCCGCAAAGTGCGGGAACTCAAGAACATCATTACGGGAGGCCCTGTGAAGAGGTTTGGCCATGAATGAAACTGGGATCTGGAACGACCGCGAGCCAGGCCGGTACAGCGGCAGCCTCGGCCACCCAGAGTGTGCTAGAAGACCAACCTTCATGGTCTCGAGATGAGAAAAGTCAAATCGGATTGATAGCTCAATGGCTCACCTTACATGGCCACCCCGCATGCAGCGTCCAGATCGAAAGTCTCTTACCTATTCCAACTACACAAGCACTATCAGAACAAACCTGACATGTTTACGGATATTCCACATATCTGGCCTTTCATTCCACGATAGTCGTATACGCCCATGCAGGAAGATTTATCTTCTCACATCGATCTCTTCGTCGCCGAAATAACCCAAATCTTGGTCTCCCACACCATGTCTTCTTCACCAGTCGACAAGAAGCAATTGGATATAAGATGGGATAACCTGCCCAGAGAAATTCGACTTCTTATCTTACAAAAAGTGATGCAGGATGATTGCCCACTAGCTCCCCTGGCCACGGTGTCTCAAGAATGGCAAACAGGCATCGAGCGACACAACTTTGCTCGAATCCGACTCACACCGTCACGCCTTGCCAATTTTCTTGCCATGGTCCAAAGAAACCGAACTCTCGTCTGCTACATCTGGTTCTGCTTGGAACTCGACGAGTACGACTGCACCACGTGCGCCCTTTCGCCTGGAAGAACAATTTCAGATGAGTTTGAAGAGGCATTTGCGATCAGTGGCACAGATAAATGTCCCATCACCGCGTTATTCTAACACCTTTTTCTCGATTCTCAGCAAATGGGAACCTCACGGCGATTTGACACTCGATATTAGTATATACAGTATCAGTATGATCATCTGATATATCCGAAGGAGTATCGGGGGAAAAGGTCAGATATGGGAACCAATGTTCTGAGTCGTTTTCCCCCGATACTCCTTCGGATATACTAGATGATTATACTGTCGAGAAGGCGATGGCAAATCGAGACTAGCACGACCCTGACCATGGCTGGTTACATGGCTATCGACACCTCGTCTCACCTCCATGGGGCCTTAGGAAACTATTCCATCTGATTATGGAGTAGGGTCCGTTCGACAGTGACGATGAAGAGCTCGAGTGGTGGGACAATCTCCCATTAGTTCTAGCCGTGACCAGTCTACTTCTCCGACAACAGAGCCGCCGGAGGTGGAAACCAGAGTCACTGGCACACATGTTTTCCCGGCTTCCCAGAGTCCAGGAAGTCCACTACGAACCGTGGAGGGGATGGGATAATCCGACGCAGAATTTAACAGACAAATGTGAGTTATTACTGCACAACTCTCCCCGGTGAACTCTTGGCGTTATTGCTCTCTTTGATTTGCGAAGTTCAGTGACCATGTATTGATAATTATCAATTTCCCCGTGCTTTGGATTATCGAATTCTTTTACACTCTATCCGACGTTCCAACCATAACCTCAAACGACTCGTCATCTTCGAGAACTTCAACCAACAGTACCCAGCCAATATGCGAAGACGCGAATTCCTCGGGGGAGAAGATGTCGGAACACACGCCCTTCGCAAGCCTATCCGAGATATCGGTCAGATGATCGCGCTCACCAGCCTCGGCCTCGAACATCTTGCAGCATCCTACATCGCAGACGCCAGCCACTTCTTCGATATCCGTCTCGACTGGGCGTGGCCGAACCTGAAATCGCTTGCTCTCACTGCAAAAGTACTCACGCCTCATGAAGACTCAAACGAGATTGAAGCCCTACTACTGGCAGCGGCGGCAGCAGCTAAGAATATGCTCCAATTAGAAACACTGGAGATTTGGAACGGGCGAAAGGGGTTGGCAGGGCTACTCAGGTATCAAGCTTTCCGTCCCAAGCGGGAAGCTGTTCATCTTTGGAGAGGCACGTGGAAGTTGGCCATGGACTCATCCGTAATCCACGCCTGGGACACTGTAACGCATCAGTATGATATTTTGAGACTCAGGGTATCTGAGGAGAAGCTGGATGAAGCTGATATCAAGTCTCACGGGGATGCAATCCAGCACTTGAGGCTTTCGAGCCGGGTCATTCGGCCTGTCTCGTTGCAGCAGATCCAGATAGAACAGAAAGCCTTGGAAGGCGTAGCCACAGTTGAGTGGGAGCAGAAATATGAGTTACAAAAAAACTACTTGGCCCTTAAACAGTGGCGAGTAATGGGAGGCAGCGAAACTTAAGTTGAGGAGAAGAAAGCTAGGTTGGATGTTAAACGAAACGGCTTATGCGCAGCAACGTGCAGACTGCGGCATTTAGATTTCAGACAGGAAGAGAATTAAGAGTGATGCTATGACATTGAGGTTCTGTTTAGCCCATACTCCCCTATGAGTCCCCAGCACCATTAACGCTCCGAACGCGCGAGGCCGCTGTCATCCCGTCGTCATCCAGACCAACAAGTGTCTACCATGACCTCGAATCAGAACACCCTAATTATCATGTCAACTATCCAAAGTCTTAAGTGCAGTCTCTCAATCTCATAAACATATTGAATCCTCAAAAGCGACAACCAAGGGCAAGAGCGATTTTCAGGACTGCGACTTGGCCCAAGGATCAAATAGACTCAAGCCACGAGAAGATATCTCCATCGAGCATGAGAGACCGAACCGAAAATGATAGACAACTTCGAACAAGTATGTATTCGAGTTATTCCATCTCCTCGGATGACATGAAGTATAGCAGCCCCATGGCGACATCGATGATATTGAAATACTCTTCTACTTTACTCCGCGACTCATCCACAGATCGTTCCGTGGGACCAGGAACTTCTCTGGGCATATTCAATACTTCAATACAAGCGAGATTGCCTGAGCATCGATGAGCCGCGCTGCGCGCAAGGACCACAGAAACTCACCAACTTGTCTCATTCCAACATCATCCGATTTGCAAGCCAACTACTCTCATTTGCCATAATTCGACTCTGTCTCTGCAAACTTCAAGGTACAGGAGAGACAAAACCACCCATTTCATAATGCTATCTGTATCGGTTACAAAAATCAAATCCATGCTTCACCGTGCAATTCCAAGAAAAAAATCGCAAAACCTCAAGAGAGTACTCGAACCCTCGCAGTCGCCAAGGCTGGAGATCTACCCCAGATCAGCGATAGTCATGTGATACAGGTATTCGTACCACAGTACTCAATTTCGATCTACAGTTGTGCTGTAAAGATTTGGATTAGGGTTTGGGCAACCACACATGTGATGCGACTTCACCTTCGGCGAAAACGCATCATGATCTACGTGAGATCCCGATTCACGCTCACGGCCCATGGACTCCGACTCGTCACCGCCTCGAAACCTTGCGAGATCGACTTCTGAACAATTCGATGAAAGCTCGAGGGGGGAGTCTCCGCCTCTCAGAGTGGACCGACGGGAACGCTCCCAGGCTGTGGGAGCTTCTTGACGTCATGCCCCGATACTAAGTCTTGACATATCGTGGAATGTTTCGCAAGTGATGCTAGGCAAGGTTTACGTGGCGACATTTACCAGTACCGAAACTCGTTAATTGATGAAAGGGTCACATTCTGAAAATCAACATGTGAGCCGCGCGGTGTCAAAGCTGCCAAAAGGGCTCGAGCCAAGCCCGACAAGTCAGATCTGTGGGCGGGAACGAGCGTTGTAAGGTTGTAGACAAGTAGATCGCCGTTGCCATGCTCCTGTTCCACTCGTGCGAGGAGATACTAGACCCGACCACTCCGACTACAGACTAGGCAGAAACCCTGAGGGAAAAAGAGGCAGAAACACTTGTTGATCTGTTTTGATGCTTGCTTTTTGCCACCGGGCAATCCGCATCTACAGTTTTCGTGGTCTGCGATTGATCGAGTGAGGGAATACCCGAGCCTGGAAAGAGATCAGCAAAGCTCGGGGATCGTTACCCCTGAGGCTCCATAACATTCAATCGTTGTCGTGCTGTTCCTCTTTTGAGGAGAAGGGAGGGGGGATCATCTTGGAGTCTCCGGACTGCCCAAAGCACATGACTCCCTCTGGCCCACAACACGAGCAGCATGAACTTGGGCCCCTTCCCAGGCTGCAGTACCTGTAAATCGCGACCCATTCAGGAGATGCGAATTTTAGCGAGTGAAAGAGAACAAGATAACAACACCGTATACGAAAGATTCTTGACGCCTCGCGTATGTTCGCTGAGATGGGCCTAGAGTTTAGATCACCTCGCGTTGATAGAGGGTTGAACGTTACGCGGTAAAGCGGCACATTGCAACCCTTCAAGGCTGTAAATAGAGTTGTGGAAGGTACTGAACACCCGATAGTCTCGGAGGAAAGCGCGATTCCTCGCATACGATCTCAGCTGGTCCCTTGGCCTTGGCGGGACTGTTCCTTGGGAGCTGAATGACAGTTTCCCAGCGTTTCATCGACCTGCTTTAGGAAGAAGGCGTCTCCTTCGGAAATGAAGCTCTCATGCCCGTGTGTCTGTCAACCACCAAGGTTGCGTCAATGCGGCCCAAGAATCAAGACGGGCGGCCTCTGCCACGGCAGGAACCTCAACGCGATGGCAGAGGCCGTCGAAACCTAGAGACGTCGCGGAAGCTGTGCGGAACCCGTAGCGCGGCGTCGTAGGCATGAGCGTTCTGTATTCGCCCTTGAGAAGAGTCTGCGGGGAATGGCCCTTGCCGCAGATCTCGGAGACCAAGACGATCAAGTGGGCTGTGTGTCGCGATGGAGTCGTCGATATTGACCTCGCCACGTTGTCAAGTCGTGATAGCGTCGACTGGTCCCGACGCGGTGATGAAACCTCTGCAGACAACGGGCCCTAAATCTGCGCGTTCCTGAAATAGGGCATCTGTTCGCGCCTTAGCTTGAAGGAAACTCGGTTTCTGGGACCATGATGGGATGGCAGAGGCCATATTCCGTGGACCGTGAGTCTAGAGCATAGACAGTCCGTCTGAGCTCCATTGCGCTCGGTGACCGGGACTCGATGGGTAGCTCAGCCTCGGAAATGGAAACCCGCACCGTCTAGACGAAAAACAGAAAATTCCCCGCCGCGAGTTGAAGACAAGAACTTGGATGTACGGATTGATAGAAGCGCATAGCTGGAGGCGTCTTCCACCAAGCCATTGTCCAAGCCATTGTCTTTTCTGTGCCATCGTTGAAATGGGGTAAACACAGTTATCAAGTAACCGGCGGCCGATATGGCGTCCTTCTACGAGCAGCCGGCGTTGTGCCTGCCACGCCTGTGTGCTGTGGTTGCGGGTGTGGTTGTCGTTGTCGTTGGATACAAGTGTAATTAGCGCGTATCCAACGCATGTTCTTGAGAAGCCAATCAGTGGCGTCGAGTGGGCTTTCAAGCCTACCAGACAGGCAAAGACCATGGTTGGTCAATGTGCGGGAAGAGGTCATGTTTGAAAGGCGCTGGCGGGTTGTGTGACTCGTAGAGTTCATGAGGCGTCGCGAGGTGTCCGAATCGAGCGAAGCCGAGCCGGGTTCGGGCGTGTTGCTTGCATGCCGGTGTGCCCATCCCCGTTCGGAGTTGGCGGCCACGCCCTCGGGATTAGCTGCAGGGCCAATTTCCTCAAACGGGCATACACGGGCCGCATAGTGAGCAGAGGGGCGTTGGTCTTTCTCGTAGCCTCGTGTTTGAGCAGCCCGTCCCGTTGTTGAAACATACGCACTGGCATTAACTCTGGACTAAGCCTTTTCAAGGCCTGCGTTTTCCCGAAGAAGTCATCAGAGGAGCCAAGCCTGCGGGTTGGAGAATTGACTTCGATTGCGTTGCCGCTGCGGAAGCTGGTACTGTGTATGCTAGATACCAACCAAAGAGGAAGCATGCTGGTTGGTGCTAATATGGTAGTCCACCGTTCTTTTTCCTTTGGAAATAAGAAGATATCAGGCCAACCTGATGACAGAAGACGATGGTGTTAGTCTTTCTGTGGTGAGGAGAAATGCGTATCGTAGTAGTATGCAAGTAGTTCATCGTAAGTGGGTGAGTGCGTCCGAGACCGCCAGGTAGTGACGAGAGTCATCGACAGTGACGGAGCAGAAAAACGCACGAGGATAGCACGGAGGATGGGACAACTTGAGAGACACTCGGTCGGCTTCTTATCGGGCTCAGAACAGCGTGGATGGATGGAAACAAGCGGGTACTGTCACGGCGAAGTGATGCATATTGCCGGACGCTGTACGGAGTACGTGGTGGCCTATCCGTATGTACTATCACAGTCCATTAGATACACTGGAGAGAGACACGAACCACGGAAGCCGGGGCCCAACAGAGGCATTCCGGGTCTCTGGCGCCATCAAGCAAGCAGACTGCTACATGAGTCGGTTATGGGTTCCATCAGATCATCGACCAGCGCAGACAATCAAGGTCAGACGTTGCAGAAGCCGGCTCCGACACAGCAGTCAAGGTCTCGGCAAGGGAGGATCGTCAAAAGATCATTTGATGTGCTGACAGCGGTTGGACGGATCTCAGAGGCACGAGCTTGTCGAGGCACCAACAGCTGCGGCTAAACCGTTTGTGAGCGCCGCCAGCCCACAGGCTCATCAAACATGGCCTCTCTGATTGAGTGCTCTCAGACCCTCAAAGTCTGCGCGTCGGCCCCATCCCCTTTTTGTTTATTTTTTCTCTCTCATTTTGTGCACCGCCGAGCCCGCCGCGGTCAGAATTTGGCCCCTCTCGATTCGGATCATCCAGGCTCGTCTTGGATTGTTGGTGGCCTCGAGTCTTGGGCCGTGCCCTCTTTTATTATTTCCATGCGTATTTTCTCGGTTTAACTTCCAAAGGGGAAAAGGGGTGTTTGTCATTGGCGCTAATCATCATGGTCAAATGTAGCGATTTGGAGACTTTTGTGCCCAGACATAAGCTGTCCCCAAGGTGGTTGGGCTTCTCAAGCCAGCGTGCCGTACAAGACGCGCCGGGCCTTGCGGGAGCTGAGCCAGTCTCGCCGAAGGGCCGTTGCTGGCGGCTCCAGTCTGTCGAAGAAGGCGGCCCGGCGGATAGAGCCCGAATAGGGGTTGGTGGAGTATCTCGACTTTCGCGTTCATACAAGTAATGAGTAATCAGTGAACGACCCGGTGATAGGGTTCGCATCCAGCAAGGCGCGAGGAGGAGGGTGGACAACGATGGCGTCTGTGGGGGATTTTCATGGCGTCCCGCAATATCAGCAGTATGAAGCGCCCACGGACGATGTTGGCAAGCTGTCTTCGTACTCGTAAGGTACAGACAGAGTAGTGCACAGAGTGTTCGTACTTTGCAGGGTCCCCATCCATCCGTAGAGTTGCAAACAAGCTTGTGTGGCTTATTCGGACCCCTAACATGCTGAGAGCCCGAGACACCTTGCTTTCGCGATGGACCGATTTGGAGAGTTTGATATTTGTCCCTTGAGCGCTGGAATTGGTGCGTTTGTCCCGTCGGAGAAGAGCAGACATTTCAATATTGCCCACTCGGCAGCGGGACCCTGGTGCTCGGCTTCATTCGTAAGGGGCCCCATGCTCTTTTGCGAGCGAGTGCTGGGATGACAATGAATCGGCCTGGTTGGTTCGTCAGGCAAAGGGCTTCACAGAGGTGTCCGCACCGTGGACGGAGCTTTGCCGGGCATTGGAACTTGGCGCCGTTTTGCGTTGTGCACCTCTGCGGGTTTGACATGATGTATGTAGTATGATGTATGATGTATCCGTATGCCAGGGCAAAATTCGGATGAAATCAGCCCAGTCATCTGGTTTTCATGCGTCATCCGATAAATAGTATGTCTATTGCGAGTTTGGCAAGAAGAAAACGAACAAACGTCCCAAAGGGGAAATGCATTTGAAACATGCCGGGATCAATGGTGAGGAGTGAAGACGAGAAGCCGAAAGGACAAGGGGGTTCGAGATGTGCTGCAGGAGGTTGAGCGGTTCGTCTGAAGAGGCGAGGTCAACCGGGGGCTTGTAGGCAGTAGTGCTCCCGTGTGGATGGAAATATTATCAGGGAAGAAGCGCAGCGACGTGGAGGCGAATCGCACCTGCATCGAGACGCGTACCCAAGGTACAAAGTACATGCTCCGTCTTTCACAGGTTCCATACAGATAGGTACCTCCCGAAGTATCCCTACTCCGTATTGCTCTTGGTGGCTATCTGTGGCTGAACATGGATTGGACGGCAACGGCACAGGCGCAGTGGAGGGCGGAGGCAGGCATAACGGGGCGGCGCTTCGGATCCGACCAGCTGGGCGAGCGCCCGCCCACAAGACCCGGTCAGTAGGCTGTAGCGTACTCCGTACCTACCTAAGGTAAGGAGAGAAAAAGCAGGGGACCTTCCATTCACCTTCCGCCAATAGCCCACACCTTACCGTCTTCGCTCCTGCTTCTCCCATCCTTGACCAACCACGCCTACCTCACCTGAAGGCAGGCAAGGTGCGAATAAGGTCCATCGACATAACCCGTCGCCGAGCCTCGCGATGCCGACAGCTAAGGTAATCGCAGTTTGCCCGGACCACACCTTACCTGAACATACTTTCTACTTTGTATTCGTAGTCGTACTCGCCTTGCGAGTCACTAGGTACGGCACCTTTCCTGCGTCACTTCTCTCAATAGGTACGAACACCTTCAGCGAGTAAAGAGGAGCCCTCCTATCTGCCCGTGGTACGGCTGGCTCAGGCACCATCAGTATTCCCCTTGCCACTCTTAAAAATTGTCAGCAACGAACCAAACAAGCGACATCAGATAGCGCAAACGTTGTTGGTCGAGCCTCGCACTTGGGCAAGCCCCCAATATGCCCCATCAGGGCCATACGGGGCCGCGGGCGAGAAATGTCCCAATGTTTCCACCATGGTGTTGCCACTGGCTGTCTGTGCATCGCGTCACTCGACATCTCCCCAAGGCCCAAGGGGGTACGAGGTTGCGAACTATGGAGCGCGGACTGCGGACCCTGATCGTTCATGTGAGACTCGAGTCATCTGCCACTTTGGCGACAGGACTCAATACGTGCGTATGCAGGACACACGATGTGCCTGCAAATCCTATCCACTTTGCATGGCATCGTCTCAACATAGTATTCTGAAAAGATACACTGGCAACTGCAGTGCGCGAAAAGGGAAGAGCCCAATCCAATTGGAACATGACAGCGACGGTAGAGAGAAAGGCCAGTAGAGGCAGTCTCGACCCTCAGAGTAGCAAGCAAAATGCCTAGTCTGGTATCCAGAAAATAGTGGAAGAGAGGAACCGACAAAAGGGCACAGAGATCCATGGATCCATACAGAGGGGTCCGTAACGGGGCCCTCAGTCCTTAGGCGGCTTTCCGAGGGACCAACTGCAAGGTGCGGATACAAGCGCGGGCGGATCGCGCAGCGAACGCGCTCAGCAGACTTGAGCGATTCCATTGCAAGCCTGGTTGCCGTGAGATGGCAGGACATGACACATGAGGGCGGCGCGGTGTGGGGCACCAACGCTTTCGATAGAGAACCAGAGTCTGAGTGTGTGAATGTCTGAATGTGTCCATCTGTGTGTACGTGCGTGACCTAAAGAGGAATGGATTTTCCCAGAGCCCGGCTGACAGCATTGATGGTTCGATGTCAAAGTCGACGCTCGTTGCCGTCATCACGAACTTGCTGTACAAAGTGAATGTATGCGCAGCCCGAGACGTGTGGTTGGTGCCAGATATGTTGATGCTAATTCGAGAGATGTTGGCTTCGTGGGCGTGTTGGGGGAGATTGCGCGCGCCATTGAACCAAGAGTCCAGCATGGCTTGCTTGGTCGACTGGGTGGTTGTTTCCTCGCGTTCGGCCCTCTTCTTCTTCGTGTCTTCTATTCTCGATTGTGTATTACACACCACGTAGGCCGTGCCTAGCCCAGGTTTCCGGATCTAGTTGGATGCTCCAAGTAGAGTAGTGGGTTGAGGGTATACGTAAGGTATGGTTGACGGGAGTTGAAGGTCCAAAAAAAGACGAGACGAGCCGATGAGAAGAGCCGGTTCCTGGCAACGAATTGAATGGTACCGTCCCGTCCGCGTCCACTTCCCATCCAACGTCGACAATCACATTCACATTTCACACCCAGTGTCCACTACTCCGTGCTTTAGTCTCTTTTGGACCATGAGCAAGGTCCTCCCCACGCCCGCGTCTCTGCCAACTTCCAAGCGCGACGTGATAATGTGAGACGCGCCGCTAGCTCCGATCGGGAGCTGATGTGCCGCTGGGAGATTCATGTAAGAAGCACGATGAGGCAGACGTCGGCGAAGCTGCTGTGAGCTAGCAACGGCGACGCAGGTCCCTCAGTAGAAAAGGGACGTCGAGGTGGTGTAATGTAGCAGAAGGGGTTGGCGCAACTTGCAAGGCGTGGTACGACGAGAGACATTATCCTCTATTGAGGCAAAAGATAGTCGGCCAGTGCGTATCGTATTGGATCTTGTGTCCCGTATCAGCAAGAGTCGGTGACCACTGGCCAAAAGAAAGGAAACATGTATCCTTCGCAAGGTAAGAATACATTGTTGGCGACTCTTGCGCTCTGTACCTGTACTTTGTATGCGTAATCTGTACCTTAGCTTGGGCAAGTCTCAAATGGACGACGGGCTGACGTATTCGTGGTTGCACACAGCAGTGTTGAAACGTCTCTGAGGGAAGCTGTCGCCGTAGATGGCCCCACCGCAGAGGTTATGGCAAGTTGCATGTGAGGGACCCGTGAGCCTCTGATGTACTGTGTATTCGTATGTATTCGTAGGTTTGTGTCATGTCTTGCTCTTTGGAGTTTGGAGGCTTTTGGCTCTTTGGGTCAATAATCATGGTGAACAACTCTCCGTCCAATCAAACTCACCATCCAATCAGACCCAAGTTTGTGGCTAATTGTTTCCCCTCATCCTTCCCATCCTTATCCCGTCATGTTATTAAAGCTGGCTCAAATCGGCAATGGGCCCCTGACACTAACCCCTGTCGCTTCTTGTGCCTCCCCTTGCACATCATCTCATGGTCTCCGAGGCTCACTGGGTGATCCCTGCCATGCATTTGGGCGGGACTGCGGGTGCCTGAGCAAAGGGCGACGGCGGAGAGAAGAAGGGTCACTGGGCGTCTTTTGCACTGTACAGACAGTAAGTGCCAGGTCGTGGTGAGGCGACTCAGAGCGAAAAGAAGCTCTTTCAAGCATGGCCGCTTGGCTCCTTGGCCCCAAAACCACGAACAAATGCACCCGTTCCTCCATGGGAGAGGAAGAAGAGGCCCCTATTCATCGCGAACAGACGCAGGAGTCTGGGACCAGGAACAACCTCTAGGCACGCAGCCTGCCATCCCATCCATTCCCATGCCATTGAGCACACTGGCTGCATAGGTAGACAGGCACCTGGCACTTCAGTACAGGTATTGGTGCAGTGCTGTGAAATGTGCTGCAGTAGCTGCTGCTACCACCACCTCCGCGGCCCACGGGATTGCCTGCTTCTCTTTCTCTCTGCTCTTGTTTCGAAACGCTGGGCCGCCCCGTGGCGTATCGGTGAGCAGTCCTGAATTTGTTTCAGGTGATAACCTGGCCAATCATGGCAAGGCAATCGTCAACGTCCGAGTAGGCTCTGGTGAAATCTCTTGATCTGGCCAGTTTATTCGCGGCTGTCTGTGAAGCATCGGACAGGCCAGACACTCGCAGTGTGGCATATACACACACAGTCGTTCCTCTGGCCCCCGCGCTGCTGGGCCTGATGCTGCGCCATCATCGTTCAGCTGTGCAGCATCGGCACTGGCGCAGCGGTCCTGAGTAGTGTCGATGAAGAAGCCAGGGTCGACACGGCGGGTGGAGGAGAAGTACTGGAAGAAACTGGACTAAAAGAGAAGGGGCAGAAAAGGTACCCCAAACAATACTTCGTAGACAACATCCGTATCCGTCGGTCAGAAAGAATAAGGAAAAAAAAGGAGTAGGGGAGGGGCTGGTAATTTGCCGTTGGGAAGGAGCCCGTTACCCGACGATGCATCTTTCATTGCGCCACCATGAACAACCTAAATTCATTGCGGATGAGATGGAAGAAAAGCATCGGCCGACGTAAACGTGGGAGAGCAAAGGAAAATGGCGGCAGAATTGTGACCCTATACTCTATTGGCCTCTGGCGCGGAGTGCACGATGCCTCCATCATGTCCCTTTGGCATTAGCCTCGATGGAAAAGCGGGGAGAGGGGGGTGTCGAGACATCAAGACTCAAGACGGGTACGGAGTATGAGTAGGTAACTACCTCACTTTACCTAACGCTTCTTACCTTATGTAAGCCCGTCTCCCAGCTTTCTCAAGTCATTCGATGCTGCTGAGGTGCCATTGCCAACCACTGACACCGCGAATGCAAAATGGCGGCTGCGCGGGAGTTGCAACTTTGCAGCTTGCCATCATTACCCCTTGCTCAACCCTTACCTTCCATACGCTGCCCGTTTTTTCTTCTTCCATTGCACCTCTCGCTTGTCTCTCGCTTGCTTCCTAGCGCGTGCCTCTAGCGGTTGGAGGCTGGAGCAGTTTGACGGGATATTTGCGCGTACGGAGCAAGGTAAAAGACGTCGTAAGGTGCGGACGTCGGCAAGCCATACGTACCTTGCCGATTTATTGACAGCGGGCAGCAGAATTAGACCTTGATCCGCTGCTTGCATTCATTGATTGCTTCACTTTGAGAGCCAGTAAGAAGTGTGCCCGATGGCAGTCACAATCTGTTGCATGTTGCTGTTGAATCAATCAGCTGAGAAACGGTAACCCCGCGCAGTCACGACTCACGTTTGTGACTTGAATTGTCATCGTGTGATGAATTCCAACTTGAAGGCAATTGAATATCTTGGGACCGAACCTTCCTCAAGTTGATTGACATGCCAAACTAAGGTGCCTTAGCTTGAGGTAAGATGATAAGGTAAGGTAGGTACGGAGACCTAGGTAAGGTACCTTGGGGAACCTTACCTAAGCACGTGCTAAGGTGACTTGGACCCAAGGTTCCAAGGTGAGATTGGCTCGAGCTTTGACGTGCCGACTTGATTAATTTTTTATGATCATCTTATCCCCCCATTTCTCCGTACCCCCGTTCCTTTCTCTCACCTTGTCGGTCATGATCCCGGTCGCGTCTCTTGGGCCTAGGTAGATCCCTCGGCTCACTTTCCCATTGTCCATTGTTTCTCTTCTTCGTCGCCTTTTCTTTCGCTCCCGTTCCCGTCCCTATTCCTTGCATTCCATTCCCTCTGGCACCCACGGCCCAACTCTTCGTAGGTCCCGTCCCATTGCATCACATCATCACTCACATCCCCTGCTCAGCTCCCTCCACCCCGTTCACATCTTTTCTCCTTCTTCCTCATTGGCTTTAGTGCTGTTTGCTGCACCTCTCGCCCCCATAAACACAGCGGACTGATGGATAAAGCATCCAGGTGCCCAACAGCCTCCTACTACAAGTATGGCCCGGATGTGCTTGGATTCTACACGGATACTGCGAAGAGGATGAGATGAATCTAGTCCCCTGATCCCAGCGAGGCTGAACTGTCTCTTCAACCCTTCGGACCATTCTTGGTTTCTGATGTTCGTCCCTACTATTCCCGTCTGGTCTCTCGACTGATCCTCTCTGGACAAACAGACGTTCGTCCAGTGATAAGCCAAGAGCCTGCCGCTTTTTTGCTCACACCCCTGCCCCTCCCCTCCAAGACAAGACAAGATAAAAAAAAAATCAACTAGCCTAAGAATGGGCTGAACCGGGCGTGTTCAGATGAAGTGAGAGAATCCATCGTCTCAATGGCCGCATCAAACGCGCGACACTCACTGTCTATTTCATGGCGATGGTGTAGAGTATGAGCCGAGCGCGCCGTTGGTGGACAAGATGTTGGCCTGCAGTCGGTAAACGATGACGCGCTGAGAGGTTCGTTCAATGGCGGGATCGACCCTGCTCCATGCTCAGGTCCTCTGACCACAGTACAATTCAGTTGCGAACTCGCGAGATGTGAGGTACTTCGTACCCCCCTAGTTCCTCCCCCTGTTTCTACGCCCCCCTCTACTTTCAAGACCTGCACAGACGGAGCATCACAGCACTTTACCTGCTTCAACGCCTTACGGGCCTTGCGTTCCAAAGCCAGCCCGTCGTCCAGAAGGAGTGAAACATACCCGTTGGAGCTGCCAGCGGGCACAGCCAGCGGGAATTGTGCTCTACGAACGGACTGGTCAGGCCGGAACGCACTTCTCATATGGGGGCGGCGTCTCTGTGCCATTTTTGTCACGGAGTATCTCGGAGAAAGGTGCACTCTGCACAGCAACGGCCCCCGTGCCTTGTGAAGATGCGAAAGAGGGACGCGCACTGGGGACAGGAAATCAACAGGGGATAGGAAAATCTCTGTTCTTTTCTCTGCGTCTTCCACACAGTGTTGCTTGCTGTCATCATCTGTGTGCCGCATGGGCTTTCTGGGGCTCAAACATCGGACGGGATTGACAAGTGCCATTAGGGGGCATCCAATTCCAAGCAGTATTACTGCAACAGTAACTTCAAAGTTCAGACTGCCTTTCCACCGTGTGGTGTGTCTGCCTGCATATGCAGAGAGCGGCTTCGCACTTCACAGACACTGGAAGCGCACACGCAAAATGCACGCACACAACCCGGCTCGAAAACATGGCACGTAGCCGCTCCACCTCACTCGGCGAATCTTTCTCTTGCTGTCTCCTGTCCTACCGATACCCTCATCTTTGGTGTTTTAGAGCCGTATACAGATTTTGGGACCGCCAATCACCAATCTGACTAGTTAACCACCATCGAATAAGATAAGGTAGATGGATGGATGAGCCAGATCCCGTTCCAATCGTCAGACGAGTCCTGGAACATTACATAAGATACACTCAGCTTGGGAGAAGTATTCGTAAGGTGAGGTAAGGTACCTATCCTCAGAGGAAGCAGGGGAGGGAGGTGTCGTGAGGTACGGAGTAGATAATTAATGACTGTACATACGCAGTACAGAGAGAACAGGGCAGCAAGAGAAGAACAAGAAGCACACCAGAATCAATACGCAACGTACGAGCAGGGATCATTCCGACTGCTGTATGAACGAAGTACTCCGTACTTTACCTTACCTTACTCTCTGCGCAGTACACAAAGTACATACAGTACCTTACCCTCCTTACCTTCCCTCCTACCCTAGGTGCCTTACTCAAACTCCCGCGACCCTAGCACCTGCTCTTTTTATTTTATTTTTATTTTATTCTTCCAATTCGTTTCCCTCCCTCTGTTTCCATCTCATCGCTCCTCCTTCACCCCCTTCCCTTCCCTTCCTTCCCCTCCCCTCCCGCTTTTCCTCGCGCCTCGTTCCTAGCAGCAACCTTGTTGCTCACTCTCCGCACGCCTCACACTTATCCAATCCCACGCCTCCTCCTTCTTCTTGTTCGTTCGTTTTCTTCTCCTCCAAGGTACCCGGCCCCTTAGCTCTTCCCTCTCGCTCCATCTCTCCGCGCTAGGTCCCTGACTAACTCGCCCAAGCTTCCGTGCTGGGCTTTGGCTCTGATTCTTGCTCTTGTTCCTGCTCTTGCTCCTCTCTGGCGCTGGCTCTGTGTGCTAGTGTGGACTCTCTGGGATCTCAAAGCACACGCCTCCCCTCCTTCCTGGCTCCTCCGCCTCCTCTCGCTTCCCACCAAAGCGTCCGAACTCCAACACCAACTTCTTTTCCCGTCCGGAATCTGATCTTAACCTCGCACCTCCCGCACCTACCTCTCACCTCACCTCAATTCACCTTTCCGACCTCATCACACGCCAACCACAACACCCTTTAATCCACACCCACACTCGTTTCCTAGTATTATATCTCCGAGAGACACCTCACCAACTTTCGACCAACCTCTTTCTCTCGATCTTGGTTTTTTTTATATTCATTTTGCTTCTCACAGCATTACCCCAGGCTTGCCCTGCACCACATCTGATTAGCTTCCGCCTCTCGCTCTTGCCTCTACGCCAATCAACCATTCTCTACGCCGCAATTTCTCTACCACAACCTACCATAGGAGTGGTAACTACCGACGTCGATATAACCCCTTCGTATACGTTCGTCTTTGCCTTCGCGACGAATCGACTCGAAAAAAGAAGGCTTGCTCCGTCGAACTAAAGCACTCAACGCCCGACCCGAGAACGCCGGCGAAGCTCCCAATCCGACCAAATCGAGCGAGGGTGGAGAGCGGAAAGTCGTCGAGATGGATCACCCCATGCAGGATGCCGCAGCCGACGTGCTGGCGGATGCTAGACGAACTCTAGAAGCTCTGAAGAGCTCTGGTGTTTCCCGTGAAGCATTGTTGCAGATGTGGGAGGCTGGCGACAAGGCGGCACAGCAACAGCAGCAACAACTTCAGCTTCAGCTTCAACACCAACAGCAGCAGCACCACCACCAACAACAACATGTACCGCAGGATGTCGCAATGGAGGATGCTTCCACGCGAGGTTTGTTCCACTCCCCCCCAAATAATCTTCCCTCTGTGGGAAACAGGACACCCCTGCTAACTTCCCTCTTGTTCGTTCAGCGATATGCCACGGCCAAATAGGTCACAGACCACGCATCTCCGTATCATCAACAAGCTCAGGCTCTTCTGGCCATGCGAGTATATGGTCTATGGGCTCCGCTGCCTCCAATGCCACCGTCGCGACACATTACTCCCAAGCTTCGCAGTCCCCTTCCACTCAGCAATGCGCGCCTCAAGCAGCCCCTGGAGGCGTGCCCCAGGTAGCAAGCGCTCAGACGGGATGGGGTCCAGGGCGCTTCAACTTTTACTGGTGCACCTCATGCGAAACGAGATTCAAGCGCAAGTACGACTGGAAGCGTCATGAGGAGGAGTTCCATGAGCGTTGGAAGAAGTATCCTTGCCCTGAGCCTGGCTGCAACAGGAGCTTCTGGGGAGCCAACACATTCAACCAGCACCACAAGGCTTCGCATGGCTGCAAGTCTTGCCCGCACTCTGAAAAGGTTGTCAAGTACTTGAAGAGGAGAAAGTACTGGGCTTGTGGCTTCTGTTCGGCCCTGCACCCTTCGAGGGAACGTCACGTCGAACACGTCGCCAGACACTTCGAGTCAGGAAAGACAAAGTCGGATTGGATGCACTCAAGAGTCATCTATGGTCTCCTGCATCAGCCTCTGATCCACGAGGCTTGGAAAGATGTGCTGATGTCCAAGGCCAATGAGTTCCAGGGCCGTCAGCCAAACTTCAGCTGGAATCCTACACAGACTGGTCGAGCGCAGGGTTTCATGGAGAATGAGAGCCCAGGCCAACTCCAAGATCTGCTCGAATTCTTCTCTGGATCCAGCTCCGAGGCCGAGTCTATCGTCTTGATTGCCTACAAGCTGGCGGATCTCGTTTACCTACCCGTTCCGGCCTCGCCGCCAATGCAGTATTCTCAATGCTACGCACCTCCTGCTGCTCTTCCCCAACAATACCCCCCTCAGCCTCTCCTTCCTCCTCCATCGATACCCTCCCAGACTCTTCCGACTCAGTCCTCTCAGCCCCCAGTATTAGCATCACAGGATTCATCACCCTCACCGTACATGGAACATATGAGGGCCCAGTCAATGATGCCGCAGCCTTTGTTCCACACCCAACAGCCGCGCGCGCACACGGAACCTCTTCGCCGTGCATCACTGGACAGAGAGCTTCCGCCGCCACCACAAGAAAACCAGCCGATGAACTTCCAATTTATGCCTGAAAATATGGTCACATTTGAAGACTGGGAGAGTTTCTCCAGCACAGTCGTCGACGAAAATGCACCACAACCCACGCCAATGACAACAGATTGGCCGCTGGTGCCTGTACAATATTACAATGCCCCTGTAGGGCCATGAACACTTTCATTTTGTCTTGCGAAACAGATAAAAGTCATTTTCCTTTGTAACATGTCACATGTATTGCAGCTAGCGATGCCCGCTGGCGAAACAATATAGTATATAATGGTAATCACCTTGTGGGGGACCAGACTCGAAAAACTTCGAATCAACATTTCTTTAGGCCACGGATTCGGGCGAAAACGGAACGGACCAGGTATCGGATGGGAACACCAATTGGCAAAGGGATGGCCAAAAAGAGGAGGGAGGCGTCGCTCACGAGAGAGGTGTTCCATTATGGCTGATGGCGAATGTCAAAATGCGATGGATAGAATCAAATCAAGCTCATTGCATTGCAACCTTGGCATCCACCTCCCTTCATTTCCGTGCCCTTCCCCCATCGACTCTTGACTGATGAGGAGTAGCACGCTGCACTAAGAGACAAGCAGCACCCTGCATGTTCGTACAGTAACAAATATGAACAAGGTCTCCGACTTCTGACTATCCATTCACCAATGCTGGTTCAGGCGAGTTGCAAACTTATCACCTCGCAGCAGCAGTATCTGGGGCGGGTTCCCGCTCATTGCGTATCACACCTCAACATCAGATCATGCAGAACCTTTGCTCCGTACTTGGCACTGATGATGGCTAGTTGGCATCGGTTGGAAGCAAACATTCGTTTCGCCATCGCTTTTCGCTGTCATATGAGCGTCGACCTTATCAACTCTAGCCCGGTGGGAAGCTGCAGCGCACGTCAAACTATTTGGAACCCGTACTACCTGACAGAAGTCGTTTGTCGTTGGTACAGAACGCCGGGTCAAATCGTCCGGTTAGAAAAACCAAGCGACCCATGGCGCCTCTTCGGGAAGCGGCATGAGGTTGGAAATTAGGGTGTGAGCGCTCATGTCCATGGATGGATTACTTTGTGGTTGCTACTTAAAGGTCATTGCTTGGACGAGCGTTGTTCCTGGACGGCAGTCTTGACATTTACAGATTCTTCAACTAAACTTTGGCGGTTTACCAGCTTCTCCAACCAAGACTATCGCTCATTCTTATGAGCCATTCCCTAGCTTTCTCCAGGCAAGCAATGCTTGCCAATCCGTAGCTACCTTGACAACCACCTTTGCGATCCGCGAGCGCACTCCGGAAACCCTCTTGAGGTAAGTTATTCAGCGGTCCGGGCTCCGTCGCTTGCTTGCTCCGCTTCATAGAGAAAATGAGAATGAAGAGGAGGAGGGGGGCATACGATTGGGTTTGGAGAGGATCTCGTTTGAGGAGGAAAGCTGCTGAACGGGGTCGCAGCTTTTCTAAAGCTTAAGAGAACTTTGGCCATCATGGCCAAGGTCCCCAGACTCTCGACGACAAGGCCAACGGCGGCGACTGTAGTCGGCAAACGAGCCGAAGCACGCTCAGCCGCACCCGCAGCCGCAGACGCATCCGCGGTCTCGGGCACGGGTCCGGCCCGCAATGGGTACTCCCTTCGGCGCTGGTTGGGCCAGAGCGACGCCGACGATCCTTGGACGCCGCGTGGGGTCTTTGAGACGGGTGGAGGTGGTGATGGCGGTGGCGAAGTCGCTGGCGTTGCCCCGGCCGTTGCCACCGCCGCCCCTGCGAAGCATCCGGGAATGTGTGATAGAGGTGAGTCGTTTTCAACGGTTTTTGTTCTCCATTGGTTAGCCTATTTCGGCAATCTGAGACCTGGGGTGGAAGCCACTGCGCATTGAGGAGGTCTGGATCGCGCTAATACGGGTGTGCAGTAGGTAAGGTATATAATGATGGTGTAAGACCTGTTCACTGAGGACTAGCTTGGCCAGTGTGATCGAGTACCTTACCATAGGTGTATAATGAATCAATCGGTAATTCTGAAATGAAACGTTGTCTCGTGTTGACCATCATGCTCATTTGAGAATATTTGGTGCATTATGTATTCGTGCCTCGTATTTCTAGTCCACGTCTTGTCCACGGCTAACAGAATACCACCAACGTAAGTCACCAGCATCCTCTTCACCTTCATGTAAAATGCGAGTTGGGGTTAGGTACGATAGAGTGGTGTAACATTATCTCGGTGCTCCATTGTTGCAGCATGCATATCCTGCTACATTCTCAAGTCACCCAAACCTCCGTCAACGGACGGAGTCAGAACGGGAACGCCTCCTAACCCCCAAAGAAACCCCATACCAGCGCCTAGAATGCAACAAATCCCACACCCCTCCATCAATCATATCCAATCGCCTTGGGCCGCCTCACAAAATCCATCTTGGCCGAAGCAGCAATGATCGGGGCCGGCGTCCCCGACACGTGAGGATCCCATCCCATAACATTGTACGGCCACCCAGGCTCCCACTTCTCCACGCTCTCGAGGTACGCAATTTGCGCTTCGGACAACTGAATCGTGAGGGCGTCGATATTGTCCAGCATCTGCTCAACCTTGCGGCCCCCGACCACGGGGAACACGTACGGCACTTTTGCCATGACGTACGCCAGCGCCACGGCCGTAATGGACGTCACGCCCACCTCCTCCGCCACCTCGGCCAGCGCTTTACTCACCCGCATCTCCGTCTCCGTCTGGTCCGCCAGGTGCCGGAACGCCGCCTGCCCGTCGCCGCTCCGCCGCCGCGCCTCAATCATGTCCCGCGTCTTGAACTTGCCCATGCCCGCCGCACCGTAGGGCGCGATGGCCATGCCAAACTGCCGCGCCATGGGGATGATGTCCCGCTCCATGTCGCGCATGATGACGCTGTAGTAGCCCTGGTAGATGGAAAAGGATGTCTTGCCGTGTGCGCGCGCGTACGTGTTGGCCGCGCTGACGACCCAGGCCGGGCAATTTGCTATGCCGAGGTAGTGCACTTTCCCTTGCTGGACGAGGTTATGCAGCGCGTCCATGACCTCCTCGATGGAAGCGGTATAGTCCCACCACTGGACGTAAAATACGTCGATCCAATCGGTGCGCAGCTTAGCCAGCGAGTCGCGGAGGCTCATGTGCATCGAGGCGCGCGAGTTCCCGCCCGCGTTCGGGCAGCGACCTTTCCCGAGGGCGTGCATACGGTAGTCGGCCGAGAACTTTGTCGCGACGACGCAGCGGTCCCGGACGCCGCGGACCTCCATCCACTCGCCGAGCCAGGACTCGGACTGCTCGTGCTGGTAGCCGTTGGAGCAGTCAAAGAAGTTGCCGCCGGCGTCGAGATAGGCGTCCAGCAGGCTGAAGGCGGCGTTCTTCTCAACGGGGCCCATGCCGTCCGACCAGGCTGTTCCCAGGGACATCGTGCCCATCTGGAGGGGGGAGACGCGGATCGCGGCGTTGGGGGAGAGGATGCGGTAGCGGGCAAGTGGTGTTGGCGGGTCCGGTGCCGGGAAGAAGAGCGTTCGGGCGCTTTCGGTAGCCATATTGGCGGCCTTCTTATGGGCGTTTGCGTCTTGGTGTGATAGATTGTGATGCTGACGCCTGTGGTGTTTGCGGATAGGAGCCAAAGAGTGAGAGTGAAGGGTACTGAGATGCCTGAGCACAATATAGCTTCAACAAACCGATTCACAGTTTCTACACCGAGATTCATACGATTTTAACCACTCGGTGTTTGCTGCTATTGAGTTCTTATACATCTTCTTACCTTTAGGGTAGTTGCTTGGGATGTCTGACAGGATTGCTGGCGTCGCCGTTTTCTGACGGGGCGTCGTCCGGGTGGCGCAGCTGCCTTTAGTCAAGAACGAAATAGTAAACCTTCTGGGCGCCGCTCTCTCATACTCAGTTGCGGAAGCTTTTGAAAAGACCGCGGAGGTCTCTGACTTAGTCACGGAGAACCCACGGGATTCCGTCCAACCGCTACCAAGACATGTTGTAGTCGCAGCCGAGATATATGATGCCAGTAACTCGGGAGTGGTATCTTCCAGACGCTCGAAGAGTACTAGGAGAGTCCGAAATAGACAAGGTGAAGAGACCATATAGTCATAGCTGCTCAGATGATTGGCCGACTGCTGTGCATGCTAGCCAGTGTGGCGGCTTCTTCAATTCTGTGACCTACAAGGACGGAGCCATCAAACAGTACTTGAGCAGAAGCCCATTGGATATGTAACATGCGTTGAAAAGCATGAAAGTTCAAAATGGTATCATTCTAGTGCCAGGTGCGGTGATCGTGTCGCACACTAAAGCCTCATTGGGAGTGCTGCTCGTCTTAGTGATCGGCAGAACTAATACCGTCAACAACATAACCTTTGAAATCACGCGCTGGAATCCGTCTATCGAACAGAATATCCAACTCTTCGTACGTGCGGCCCATTGTCTCGGGAACGCGGAACCATGCCCAGATGAAGCACAGCCCAGCCAGCCCTCCGAAGAAGAACCCGAGCTTCCCCTGCATGTTAGCCTCATCTGGATTAATCATGTATGGAATTGCCACGGTCATGATGATCCCCAAGACACCCTGGGCAGCTGTGGCGAGCGCAATCGTCTTGGATCGCACTCTAGTTGCCGAAGCTTCTGATATGAGGACGAAGCATACGGGACCAACAGACAGGTCGTAGGCGAAGTTCCAAATGAGCATGAGTGATGACTCTGCCCAGGCCACGCCAGAGGGACGTCCGGGAACGCAGTCTAGGATGCCGATGAGGAGCTGCAAGAACACCAAGGCAGCGAGGCCGGTGATGTAGATGGTTCGTCTACCATAGTGAATCAAGAAGTACCACGAGATAACGGTGCCAAGGAATCCCACGGCTGAAGAGGTTAGCCAATGCTCACAATCTCAAGGGAAATGCAAAGAATCGGCAGTTTACCGAGGAATCCAATGGCCATATCGAATGCCTTGTCAGTAGGTAGGCCGGCCTGCTGGAAGAAGTATGTCCCGTAGTTGATGAGGTAGATGCCGCTGAGGACTTGAGTGCAGTAAACACCAACAGATATCTCCGTCCGCCTTAAGTTGGCGCCCTTCAAGCAATCATAATACGTGCTTCCAGCCTCCAGTTCTTGCTCAAGTCTGTCGGTTTCCACGATGAAGGCCAAAGAAGCGTCCACATTGACCTGCTTGGAAGCTAGACGGCCTAGACTCTTCCTCGCATCGTCCATTCTACCCTTCCTTACCAGCCACCACGGGCTTTCTGGGACGAAGAGCAAACCGGGGAGGATAACAAGGATCCAGAACCATTGGAGCGCAAATGGCAAAGAATAGGCCCAATGGGTATCAAGCTTTGAAGTCCCCGCTGTGACGCCGTTGGCAAGGAGCTGGCCCATGACAAAGCAGAGATTCACGTAGGACGTCAAGTGACCACGGATAGCAGTGGGGCATACTTCGGAGGCGTATGCCGGGGCGATGACAACATACATGCCCAGGACGAGACCACCGAGAAGCTCGCCGACTAGGAGGACGGGCAACGAGCGTGCAAAGAATTGGATGAAGACAATGCCCGCGGTGAGAATCACGCACACGGCAAAGGTCAGTTTTCGGCCGTACCAATCCATAGGATATGCAGCGAAGAGGGCACCGACAACTTGACCGACGGGATTACCCATGGAAAGTCCGGTCTGCCAAGCGGCAGCTGGATGCATATTAATAAGTCAGGTGTTCCAGCACAGGAACTTAAGTTCAAGACATACTAATGATATACTATAGCACGTTAGTACAGGTTTCATGTCTAAGAGGAGGCAGCAACTTACGGAACCCTCATATTCATAACCAAAATCTCTCTGAAACTGAGGCGTAGCGTAGAGGTTTCCGAGCAATTGCGGATCGAACGCCAACATGATGACCCCAATAGACACGAAAGCAGACCACCCAATGGCAGCAGGGTAGAGCTTGACGGCCTGGGAGAAGGTCAAGTTGTGCTCGAGGCGAATGGCCTCGGCCAGAGCAGCATCATCGGCGCCGGGCTTCGCATTCGGAGCAACGACAATAGTCTCGGCATCTTTGGACGCCATCGCGGAAGTATCACTATAGGATGAAGAATCGACTCTCCGCAAGAGAGGTTGGATCTCGTCGTCTTGTGCAGCGGCCCTTGCGGATGAACGTGAGTATGGAGGAGACATGATTATCTTATTTCCCCCTCAATGGTAGCAGCCGTTATGCAGATGACCCGGCCGGGCTTCGCGTCTCATTAAGCGGGCACCACGGTATCGGGACCCCTCATCCCCGGCAAAGACCGGTGTGAGCCCCGAGTGGCTAGCCTCTATCGACTACGGGATTCAAACCCAGCGCAGGGAGTGGTCAGCAGGTCTACAGAGATATGAGAATCTCCGACTGGACAGGGGAAGGGGGAAAGGGGAGGGGGGAGGTGGTTGGGTGGTATTCAGACTAGGTATGTTGTGTTGAAGGTTGACAGAAGTTACCGGGCCCAAAACGAAAGCCAATCCGGGGTAAGAGCCTGGGCGCACTTGCCGCCTTCCGTGCTTATCAGGGAGGTGGGGAGGTGGTCAGCATACGCTAGACCGCTGTGGGATGTTGGAGATAGCGGTCCAACCGTTCTTGCAGTGAACCCCCTGCGTAAGCTTTGAGGTTGGCGGGGAAGTCCTTGGGACGTGATGCCGAGACCTCGTCCCGAGCTTGATTTGACCACTGGCCTATCTCCTGTTGACCCTCACAATACTGCGAACTTGTATCCAACTATGATGAGGTAGGTCAGAGTTGATGAGGTAGAGTTGAAGGCGGAGATTTCGTCTGGCATGATATCATTGACATCGGGATGATTGTGTTTGTTTCTTTTCTATCACCGGGTATCATTGCCATTGGTGGAATGTCCATTGTAATATTGAGCCGAGCTTTTGATATCGAGAAGGTTTACCATGACCTCGCCTTGCTCTACCATGAGTCCCTCGTAGGACGAGCCGTATCTTATCATAACAACCCCTCCACTTTCCTTCCCTCCAACCGCTTGCCTTTCGCACCTCAATTGCAGATATGCGAGATGAAGTCCAATTCGTCTGAGCTTGCTAATCTAAAGCCAGTGGGCAGATTTCAACTTGTCGACGGATGTTGGCCTGAGCGTTTAGATATTGTTGTAGGTGCGAATGCGAGCTCATAGTGACATAGCTTAGGTCCACATTATGACGACGATAAGCTACCGCGCCTTGAACTACAGAAGTTGAGAGGGATTACATGGTACGTTCTAGAGCTCTGCAGGGCATTAGTAGATGGGTATTGATATTAGGCCTTGAGAGCCTCAAAGTCTCTGAAAACGCTACAACTCTAAGACGAGTCACCGCCAGACTCCAAGGTGCACGTCGATATTCTTTCCAAACTCCGTTTTTGCATCTGCCTCTTGATCTCTCAGTCTCACGTCTTCGGTACGTGGTTTGACCCAAACTCAAAACCTCAACTGCCGAACAAGAATCAAAGTGCATAGTCCTACTTTTCTTCGGTGACACCGATTTCGTACCCAATCAGAACCTCGGTGCTTGTACCTTCCCAACCGCGCGTTCCAGCAGTTGATATCATGAAGCGGCACGTTCGATCGATGTAGAGTGACGAAATGACACCAGCTCTAGGCGGACCAGGAATAATCAGGAAGGGGACGGTGGAATGCTTGAAAGCTCGAGTGTCCTTGAGATCATACAGACGAAGAATATCATGGGAAGCGCTGTGCTTATGTTAGCTTTGCAATCGTGTTTCCATGTCGGCTTTTGTTAGCTTACCAGACGAGATGACGGCCATTCGGCATCGCTCGAACCGCACTCACGGCTCCACTTCCAGCCGGGAACTTGAGGGTCCTCTCCGGCGCCCAGCCGCTTCTGGCCTTGTGGATGTTGTACTCCTCCACCGTTCCGTTTCGCCTGCCAGCGTAGATCCAATTGCCGTCTGGACTCCAGCAGGCACCCATACACCAAGGTGGCACGCCTCTCTGACTGCCTATCCTTGCGACGGGGTCTTGGACACGCCGATCCCATAGTCTGATATTACCATCAATGGCTGCGGAGAAGAAGACCGTGTCCGCTGATTGAGTTGGGTCCATGGCCGGTGGAGGAGGATCCGAGGCGAAAATCATGGAGGGTGAACCGGGATTTGCATCATCTGTCTGCATATCGGGTAGAGAAGGGATTTCCGGAAAATCTGGAACAGGCAGCTCCGTCGTAGCATCGCCTGCGCCGTCTAGCGCCGAGGTCACATCTGTCGCACTCGCTTCTAGAGCCGGTGCCGGTGCTGGAGGTTGATTTCTTGTGGCTTCAGGACTGCTGCTTCCTGGTGCCTGGACCGGCGGCGCCGGGGTGGCATCGGCGTTGAAGGCATTTGTCATATCGATATCGGCCGAGTGGTCCATACCGCCGTCCTGCCCTGAGCCATCATGAAGAGTGGGCATTCCCATATCTCCCATCGCCCTCGAGAATTCATCATCGTCATCGCCGCCGTAATTGCCTGCTACGTTGTCGCCAAATAGCGAGCCTGTATCACTACCGCCAAAGAGCGACTCGTGTGCGGGTGACGCCTGTCCCTCAGCGCCTTCGCCGGCCAACGCAGGAGGCGGAGCTTCAATACCGTTGATATCGTCTAGGGTGCCGTTCTGAGGAGGCTTACTGTTATTCGAGGTAAAAGTCGGGTCAGGTTTGATTTCTTCCTCCATTGCCTCGGCTGGAATCGGTGCACCATTTACTGGGCGAAGCTCGATAGCAGAAGTCTGACCTCCGCTACCGTCATAAGAACGTTTGACAGCGCCAGTGTTGAGATCCCAGTCGAAGATGTTCTTGTCCCAGCTGCCGCTTAGGACGCTCTTCTCGTCTTGTGCCAGTGTCAACACGCTCACAGCATTAGTATGCTGTTGCAAGCATGTTATGCGCTTTCCTTCGTCATGCCTTACACTTTGAAGATTAATGCCTCCAGATTCGAGACCCGAAAGAAGCCATAGCGCCTGCGAGTGGACAGCCAATGAGTAAACGGGTGATAGGATGTGTTCTTCGTTCCCTCTCGGGTTCGGCGGGCCTGGCTCCTCATTCTCCCAGTATGACATCAAAATGCCCGCCTTGACGACACTATCGACAAAGGGGTGCCTTTGCGCTACTGTGAGGAGTTGTTTGCCATTTATAGTACCAGGCCCGTCGTACTTTCGGATATAGCCGTCGGAGCCTCCTGTCATCCAGAACCTAAGATCGGGCGTAATGGCAACTGCGTTTACACTCGTCGCCTGCGGCGCAGCCATCGTAGGAACAATATCGTACAGCCGGGCATTGACGGCTTCGGGTCGGACGCTTGGGAACAGACTTGAGGATAGCAGTGGAGATCCGCTCTTTATCCCTGGCGACGCCCCCGCGCCGGCCGAACCAGCTCTAGAAGGCACTCTTGCATCTCTTGCAGCTGCGTCGTCGCCCTTTTCTTGCGCATCATCGCCCGTTTCTTCGCGGTCGTTATCCTCCTGGTCGTCTTCGTTATCTTCCTCCTCGTTTTCCATGTCCCCTTCGGCATCATCTACGTCCTCCATGACCTCGTCCTGGTCGTTCTGGTCGTTTTGGTCATTGTCGGAGCTCGCGTTTGAGTCTGGGTTGCCGGACAGGTCAGCGGATTTCTAGGAAACATAAGGCTCCGAGACATACCTCTATCGTCGTCATCCATTTCGAAGCTTCGGTGTATAGGATTGCAAACAATGCACAGCTATTAGGACGCAAGCAGAGCGCAGGAGGGTCGCGCGATCGGAAAGTCAGCGGCGTCGGCAGGGCTGCGCGACGGTCGGAGAAGCGATTGGGTTCGTTTGCGATTAAATGTGTACCTCAAAATTTCGCAGTGTGAAAATCAACGTTCCATTCCAAGTATAAAAAGAGGTTCCGTTGACAAAGTTGGCGGCAATGGGCTATAGAAGATGAGTGGTTGGTGGGCGCTACTGATGTTCGTTGCGCATGGAATCGTCGCGAAAGCTGCGGTCGCGACGACGTGCTGGGTTGGAGCACCTCAGAAGCCCAGCTCGGTGGGGCCGCCCTGGTGCTTTGTGCCCACTTCACCCTGTGTGCCTGTACTGTTCGCCTCGCCGGGGCAGTTTAGCTTTCGATTACGGCGGGGAGACAACAAGGTTACCAAGCTCAGCCGCACTAGCATCCCCTGAAGCAGCACCGGCGCATCCCTTACGAAAGAGCTCCGAACCGGAAGCAGCGCCGGTTGATTCGGCCGGACAGGCCGTAACGGCAGAACTTCGGCGCCGCTCAGCTGAGGGTCCGCCGGGACAACCGGCCTCCCAACGACACTCGTTCTTGAACATCCCTCCCGATGTTTCTCTCACCTGGTTCGCGAGCTCTACCAGGCAATTCCAGCATCGATAAGTGTCCGAGCATGATGAAATCGTTTCTATTCCAATGTGTTCGCTGATAAAGCCAACCTGCACCAAGGCAACACACAATCGTTTTTGTCTCTTTCATACCATTCATTCCCCTCCTCGCTCCAGTGAGAACATCGCGTTAAGTCTCTGGAATTGGATCCAGACCCAGGCTTTTCCAGCTGTTGCTTTTGACATGGAGTCGTGCCTCGCTACATTTTCAGCAAATTCGTTGCACCGTCCATGTTAGAGGCCTTTCCTAGCATATTGCGAGTATAAGTTTGTTCAACAAGAGCATCGTATGTTTGCCACTTTGGATTTCGCATCGTTTGTATCTTGTCTTGGTGGTTTTGCAAGGTTATGATGTAGGAAGCCGTCGATGCATAAGCCTTTTGCCATGCCTGCGTGTCCTGCAAACGCTTGAGATACTGTAGCTCACCGCTTTCAACAAGCTACTTTGTCAAAAGCTTTCCCTCTTGCAATCATTACGTTCCCTTTACCCTGAAATAGTGGCAAGTATCACCTACTTCGACTTTGTGGGGATTCTCATGCTTATGGTTGGTAAGTGACTTTTTATGTTAACAAGGGTCCATCGGGTCCAAGTTAAGTAGATATCAAGTCTGGCTCCCGAATATGGTACGTTTTTAGCCCCTTCCTTGGAACATAGATGCATTACTCATGTAGCAGCGATTGATGCACTTCATTTGAAGCTCATCAGGGCCTTATTTATTTAATCTCGCAAGCCGGCAATTAGTATTCTCACCTTACAATCTCAACATTTTGATCTGCTCTCCGGCCTTGTACTTGATCATGTCCCAGAAACATCCCCCTGAGCGCAAAATCGCGAACCCATTGTCTCATCTGTATGTCGAGACGAGTTGGCGTGATACACCCGAACTTCCACAGGCAGAGGAGATTATGAAAGAATCGTACATCCTCCCAAAGAACGACGGCCTCAATGTCGTCTACCCAACGAAAAGCGCGTATCTCCGGGCCCAATACGATCTCTTACGCTTCGAGGGCACCGAGCCTCTCCGTAGAGCCGTTCAAGAATACAAATCCGCCCCCGAGATGGCAGAGAGCACTGAGACGTGCATATATACCGATGTAAGCAATCTACTAAGCATTCCCAATCAGTATGGGATTAGATCTAATTGGAGATGCCCAAAGGTCTCTGTCCGCGGAGTCAACATCATCCGCCTCGGAGTCATGGTCCGCATCACCTTCTCCGCCATCCGCGCACGGCAACTCATCAACTGGCCGGCATCTCAGCGTGTGGTCCCAGGCACAATAGTAGCTCTGTCTCCCGCCTCGGACCACTTCAGAACACAGTGTATCGTGGCAGTGGTGACGGGTCGTTACGATGATCTCGCCGGCAATTCAACGGCGCCTCCTCCCTTGGATCTCGAATTTTCGGATCCCAGTATCACTGCGAGTTTCATGGAGCCAGATAAAGAGTATGTCATGGTCGAAGCCCGCTCAAACTACTTTGAAGCCGTTCGACACGTTTTGGAGGGGCTCAAGCAAACAGCAGAAGACGAGTAAGACGGGGACATTTTCAAAACTCTATGAGAGTCTTTGAGCTGATGTGTTTCTCAGTTCACCATTCGACAAGTACTTCATCGGCCAATTTAACACCGTTGACATGTCTAGTTCACTGCCATCATCGTCCACTACACTGGACATCTCAGCCCTCCATGACGGTCTTCAACGCCCAGTTCCCATATACATCCCCAAACAAGGCGACATACCAAGCCACATGCAGTCGAAGACAAGACTAGACCAATCCCAACTACAAGCCCTCCAGCGCATGATAACAAAGAACCTCGCCATCGTCCAAGGCCCACCCGGAACAGGCAAGACGCACACGTCCATGGCGGCGCTCAAAGTCCTGCTAAGCACGCAGCACTCTAATGTGCCCATCATCGTCACGGCCCAAAAGAATGACACCGTCGACGAGCTCCTCGTCAGATGCCACAACCTTGGCGTGGACTTTGTACGCCTCGGCGGCCAGGCCAAGGACGAGGTCGTTGCCAGCCGGACTCTCTTCAACCTCCGCACGCGATCTCGCGGCAAGACGTGGAGCAAGAGCGCGCTCGAGAAACGTCTCGTCTCCCTCAGATTTCAGGCGAAGCTTCTACTCCAGCGCTGTTTCCCCCCCGCACACCAGGAGCTGATTCTACCGGAACACTTCCGCGAGGTTGGTCTGATCAGCGCGGAGCAGTATGCCTCCGTCACGAAGTGCTGGGACGGCGACGTCAGATCCATCGCCCGGGAGGGATCCCAACACTTGCTCGGATCGTGGCTCGGTGACCAGTTGCTCGCCCAATTACCTCATAGGAGCGTTCACGTTCCTCTCAGCGACGGCATCGACAATGACGAAGCAGCATCAGGGCCCGCGATCAGCGAGAAGGGTTCAGCCGATAACAAGAAAGAGCAGTTGTCGGGCAAGCCTATCTTGATCGCGCGCTGGAGCAGCATCAAATACTCGAAAGGCGTTGCTCTCAACCACAAGATGGCGCAAGAGCTGCTCGTCAAAAATGGAAACCTCTGGTCAATTGTGCCCAAGTATCGCGGCATGGTCTATCACTACCTCGAACGTAGATACCTCGCATCAACCAAGCTAGCCCTGTCCGCAATCTTCAGGCAGCTCGACAACATAGTCAAGAAGCTCAAGGTCGCCCGCTGGCAAGAAGACATCACCGCAGTCCGCGAGTCAAAGGCCCGCATCATAGGCTGTACGACAACAGGCCTTACAAAGTACCGCAGACTCATCGCCGCGCTACGGCCGCGCGTCATGATGATCGAAGAAGCCGCCGAGACCCGCGAAGCAAACATCACCGCCGCGCTGTTCCCCTCTCTGGAGCGAATCATCCTCGTCGGCGACCACATGCAGCTAGCGCCCCACGCCGACTGCCTCGAGCTTAGCAAGCCCCCATTCTACCTCAACGTATCTCTGTTCCAGAGGCTCGTGGAGCGCGGCCTGGAGCATTCTACCCTTCAGGTGCAGAGACGCATGGCGCCCGACATTCGCAAGCTGCTGAACGCATGGTATCCTCTCCTGGTGGATCACCCTTCGACGTTTGACCGGGAAGCTGTCCCGGGCATGGGCTTGCAGAGCGTGCTGTGGTTCAATCACCAACGGCCCGAGTCATCTGACCGGTACTGCAGCAAGGTCAACACGTTCGAGGCCGACATGATTGTCGGGCTATACGGCCACCTAGTGTCCAACGGCACGAGCCCGTCAGAAATCACCATCCTAACCTTCTACAGCGGACAAAAGGCATGTATCGAACATAGACTCCGCCAAACCCCCGGCGCCGGTCACCTCGGGCCCGAGGTCCAGACAGTGGATGGGTACCAGGGCAGGGAGAACCGCATCATCCTCATCTCCATCACCCGAAGCCCGGAAGATCGCACGAAACCAGACTCGGGCTTCCTCAACGACCTAAGACGCGCCATAGTCGCCCTCAGCCGCCCTCGACACCTGCTAGTCATCCTTGGCGATATGCAGAATCTGCTAGCGTCGTCAGCTCGGCCGATTTGGAGCGAGGTCTTGAACAGGATGGAGGCATCTCCCACGGACTACATCCCCGTCTTCTGCAAAGCGCACAAGAGTGAGATTCGCATCCGGCAGCCGGGTGATTGGGCAAAACTTGCGGGTAAAGGAGGCTGTAGTATGCGCTGCGGGCGACCAACGGCTGCACAAGGAGCAACATGCGGCCGAAAGTGCCATGGGTATGTTGGCCCCAAGCCTTTTGACAAAGAATGCTAACTGAATTTGGTATCAAGAGGCTCATGTAAGCCCACGGTCGGTGCCATGTTTACTGACAGCAACTCGCGGACGATCCTCGAGCGCATCTCGAGCCCACAGGCACAGGAAGATCTTATAGACCTGAGCGACTGACTTCTGAGGTGGCGGGCTGGAAGGACGCCTCGGGGCACGACATTGAAGTGTGGGAGAACGGGCGCAGGATTCACACTGCACACGGCGAACAACGCTGGCTGAAAACCGACGCACGTAAGAGCACGGCGAGGCCACATGGGCAGATCACAGGCCCAGGCAGTAGCTAGCTAAGCTTGGAGTACGAGGAGAGCACAACCTAATAGATTCCGACGATCTAGCCCAGGGTCTTGCAACGTACACGGAACTACATCAAAGTTGAAGACGATTGAGCATGGCCGAGTAACTCATCCATTGTTAGACATCACTAGCCAGGTCAACGCGGAACCGTCTCCGTGGACATGGCTCAACCAGCTAGTCTTCCCTCCCTAGACCATGCTCGCCATCGAAGCATCAAGCCGACGTTGGAAACTGCCAGGACTCAACCTAACATCATAACGCAACGTTTCGCAGCCCAATTAACCAATCATTCGGTTACAAAAGACTTCTGTGAAGAGAGTGGCCGAACCCTCAGACGTTTAGGTTAGGTTGTTTCCAGAAATGTTTCCCGAAACGTTTCCCATCCGTCTTATCGATAGCTTATCGTGCATTGCGAGATGAATAGAAGTGACCTTCAGCCTGAGGCCATGAGGCCCCCTTCCTTTCGACTCCAGTACCACGGTAATAAGTTGCGAAGTGACGGACACACTTACTACGTACAATTACCTGCACCCCCCCCCCCCTCCTTATCTGAACAGATCCGCCCACACAGCACGAGGCGTCCGGGATGGTAGGGGCCACACCCGCTGCGGGCTACCGGAAGGCGGAAGCGAAAATTTTCTTGCGTTGGCGCGAAGCGGAAATGGAAGCAGTTCACGACAGAAGAATCGCTTCTTTTTCTTTCTGAGACGGCTTTGCTAGGGTGCTAAGCACTTCTAGTCAGATGGCGTCGAGTTGGTTTGAGTTGAGGTCAGTGTGCATTTTCTACATGATTTTCACTGCACGACATATCTTTCTCACTTTTCCTCATGTCGTGGTCTCGAGCTTTCATGAGATCAAAATGCGGCAGGTACCTCGTCTCTCACCATTTCTGTCCAGGATCTAGCCCACGAGAGAACCTCGAGATGAAAGTCAAGCCAGGTGTCGTCGTCATTGACCTTCCTCGACCCGAGCGTAGTTAATTGCGCCGTCTGAGTGGTCAATGCCATTGCTTATCCCATCATTCCCGTCCTGTAACGACGGTCAGAGGAGGTGAGTGAGTGTGCTCGTGAACCATCTATAATTTTGCACGCCATTCGTTGTCCCAGGCGGATTTGAATGCTCATCGCGGGGAGATTTGGGTGGCGTTCATCCCTCAATAGAGGATGCGAGCGAGAGTGAATTGGGGCGAACTTGGGTCGGCCACCTCGTCTACAAAACAAGAAGACGGCAGTCGACTGCTATGGAGCATTCTCGACAACAAGATTGGCAAGGCGAGAAAGCTCGATACGCCGGATCGCCCTCACCAGACATTCCATCGGGGAAAAAGGTGTGAGGATACCTAGGTGAATAGCCCCCAGTGCCGCCAAATGAGCAAGATGAGCGATGCTGCGGGGATGAGAAGTGCCTCAGGCAATTGAGGCATAGAGATACGAACCCGTTGACCGTCACACTCACCCACCCCCCGAGCCCTCGGCACTGCTGGGGGCCAGCCAAGGCTCCCTTCCGCCCAACCGCCGTGCCGCCCTAGCATGACGGTGCAGCAACTGACACCTGCGCTGGCTCGATCCGAACGTTCAATCCCCCCCACCCCCGCGTCGATCAATGAACCTGGGCTCCGCTGAAGAGCCGTAGTCTTGACACGCCCCTCCAAAGAGGGAAGGGAAAACGGGTAAGAAAACAACTTTGTTACATGTCCATCTCATAGGGCTGAGCTAGGATCCCCAACAACCTCTTGCCAGCACCATCGCAACTTCACAGGCTGCAATTGTCACAGGATTGATATTACTGTTGTCTTCTTTTTCCACATAATATATTGTATAAGTTTGTCATACTCAATTTACCATAGATTGCCCGACAACCCTGGTGGGTGGCTATTGACGGTTACCACATAGGAAAAATACATGACAAGATATCATGTCCCGATTGATCCGAGACCGTCCATTCCTCCTAAGAGAAATAGTTGCCATACCGCAACTATGTTCCACCCGAAAACAACACAGTCATAGCCGATCTTCAGGCTATCCCAGCGATTCAGCCATGTGCTGATACAGTAGCCGCGAATAAATCTGCCCTGACCCAAAACCAATTGACCTTGAACCAAAACTGATGGAAAGGGGGTATGATGACCAAGCCCAAATGCAAAACCAAAGAAAGGAAATTGTGATGGAGTGGGGTGACAAGACTGGGGTGATCAGATTTCTGTCGCACTCCGGGTATCATGGTAGTTATCCCTAATGCTCTGATGTAGTAAATGGCTGTGTCCGTGATGTGATGCCGCATGTGTGATGAAACAGACCCAAAATATCAAGACCTAAGGAAACCTGAATTCCGCTCTCGCTGAACGAAAGAAAAGTGAAGGACCATGTCCCACGATACTGGAAGTAGGAAATCCGGATTTGGGAACCAATCCAAACCTAAATCGCTGTATGCAAAGCAATGCCCCTAAAAGGAAAAAATAATGAGGGGATAACTCGAGTTGTTCTCATGTGTCGTATGTCGTAAGTCTATTCAAGTCATCGTAAGAATGGCGTCGTGGCAATAGGCCGAAACGTGACGATGGTAAGTATAGGTATACCAGGGTCAAACACCATGCTTCATGCCAGATGATGCATGGTTCTGAAGAACAAGTTGCTTGGAGAAATGTTCAGAGAAATTTGGCGGTCCATTTGAGGTCAAGCCAGCCGACCTTGTCGAAAGCTGTCCAAAGCTTGGAAGCTTTGTTGACATCAATCTTACAGGCCTGCTGAGCGTCCGTCTTGCGGAACTCTTTGCTAACCTTGGCACACTCGACCCGACGGACGAAAATGCGTCGCTTGCTTGTAAGATAGGTAGCGCAGTCGAGTCGAAGGTTTGCAGCAAGGCTAACCTCGTCAGGGTGAAGCAAGTGAACGTTGGCGTCGTCGCTGAGATCGATGGGGGCGCCTTTCCAGTCTACCTTCAAGCAGTTAGGCTTGTCCGGCAGCGAAGAAGTCGGGGGGCAAAAATCGGGAAGGGCAGCAAAGTCGCGGTCTTCTCTGTTCGGTGCCACGATACGACGAGCAGGGTCCGGAGTCGAACTGACGCGGCGAGCATGGCGAGTCGGGGGGCTGTTGCGGATGGGCCGAGGAGCTTGAGCCTTGACAACACGTTCAGGCTTAGGGTTTGAGGATAACGAAATCCTAGGCTTGCTGACTGCTGGCTTGGAGGCCTTGACGGGTGTGGACTTGGCTGGGGCGATAGTCTGATATCGCACGACGCTATTCCAACGGGCGTGGTTCAGCTTCCGGTCGGCTCTAACCTGGTCCCTCTCCTTCTCGTACCAAGACTTCCTCTTGTTCGCAAAGAGTCTCATGACCTGCGACTTGAGTTGCAGAGCTAATTCGTAGTCTTCTCTGAGAGGAGGCGAGCCCTCGCGGAATAGGCCAGGAGGTCGCGTAACAATGTGTTCGTCGACAAGGCGTCTGTGTTCGATGGATTCGGTGCTGGGAAAGAGAGGCGGCTGTGTCGGACTGGAAGCCGCATCCTCACGAGGGTATAAGATCGGATCCTTTGCAGGAGTTCCAGGAATGGCTATGTTGCTGGACTCTGTGATGTAAGGCGAGACTGGAGGCGACATGGGCATGTGGGGCTTGGATGATTCGTTGGCGCCCGATGCAGTCTGTACCGTGTTTTGCTGACCTTGGCTGAAGCTGTCATATGGAACCGGCTCTGGAGGAGACATTAGATTGCTAATGTCGAAAGCCCTCTTCGGCTCTCTAGCCATCGTTGTCGCTTGATGCGGCGTCATGTGGTAGTTGGGCTCCATTGCTTGTGAGATTGAGGTCAGTGGAGATGGCTGCATCCTAGAGAACTTGAAAGGGATTTGGGAAGTGTGGGTTGAGTCCAAGGTTCTTGTAGGTTGCGGAGCGGCGGTATGGTTGGGTTTGTCAGCCATCTTATATGTTGTTGTTGGTGGCGAGGCGGAGTATGGAGATATCGGAGTTGGGGTATTTCGGGTGTAAGGGAAGCCGGTGGACAGCGGAAGAACAATTGCGTGTTCAGGGCTGAAGAGGGGACTGAAAAAGCAACTTTTTTGCTTTAAGCGTCTGACTGCCTTTGAACGAGATTTGATTGACCAGCAGGTGGTTGATTGTGTTAGGAGGAGCGAGGGCCGTCAGTGGGGGATTTGTGACCCAATTGATGATGACGTTCGCTGCGGGTAGCTTGTTTGAGTGTCGCTTTACTGCGGTCGGGTGCTGACGCAGCCGTGCTGAGGATGGTGGACAGTGGGAGTAATGCGATGGACCTTTTCCTTGTGCGCTCGATGACAAGCACAAGCCTCCATTGACTTGAATTGAATCAAGAGTAGACAGACGTGTGCGTCAGTGTCAAACGAGCAGTGAGAGGGCACCGACTGGATAAATACTGCTATTTAGGGCGGGGCGAGGCGCCAGAAGCGAGTTGATATCTGTGTGGAGGGGCGGGTTGGTGGCGGTATGTACCAACTGAGAGGTTCGAGTACGGTAGTGGCGATGGGCGCTGGGCAGAGGAACCGCACAGTTTCGAGAGCTTGATATGTCGATGTTTGACACGGTAGATGGGGAGAAGTGGTAGAAAAGAAGAAGAGAGAAGGAAGCGCAAAGCGTGGCTCGGAGGGCAGCGAGAAGAATAATAAGGACTGATCTAAGGCGAAGCCTGGCGCAGAGTGGATGATGGATGACTGAAGGAGGTGAGGGCGAGTGAGTGCCAGATCAGGTTGGGCAGGAGGATGAGGAGTAGAAGGAGGAGTAGGGTGAGGGGAGTAGACTGGGTTAGGTAGGCACGTAGGGTGAAGAAGATGGAGACGGAGGGCGTGCAGGGTGTCACAGTCCATAGTGGGTGTAAGTAGCGACGAATACGGTACCAGGCAGGACCTTCGGGAAGATAGAAGGCGGGATACGGTCGGGGGAACTTTCCAGGCACGAACGATGGCTGGAGTCCTGGCTGGACATGGAACATTCAGGTAAGAGGACGGGTCACAATTGAACAGCACAGGACGGGGTTGTTGGAACAGACATGGCCGAAACAGAGAAACAGAGGTCCTGATGACCCAGCCATGTCTACTTACCATCTTATCTTACACTGTCTACTTGCCCGTGAATACCGTAAGGCATGTAGACCAGAGCTGGAGTGACAAGAGACGGGATAGAGAGAAAGTAAGAGGAAAGTCCGGGGGGGCAGGAAGGACGAGAATGCGAATGTGGAAAGTGGTTCCCTTTCCCTTCCCTCTTTCTGCTTTACAGTACACAGTACCTTAAGTGGGTGTTTGGGGTCTTCAGGTTGTTCTGACTGAGGTGGGAAAGAGGAAGAGTCATCCATCAAGGTGATAACCGCACACCCCTTATGTCCTGCCGACCTAACCCTCTTCCTCTTCCCCTGCACCCGCTCCTTGTCTGAATCATCTGTGTAACCCCACCCCTCCCCCCAATCGAGCTCAATTGCACGCCCTCTATTTGCGTGACTGCTGTGTTGCCTTGCGGGCTTACCCAGTAAGACCGAGCCACACCTCACCACTCAATTGCCTGGCATTGCCCTCTGATGTGATTTGTTCAAGGCAGAAGTCGACGAAGCCCCCAGAAGTGAGCATGAGTTGTTGATGGTGTCGGAACTGTTGTTTTGGTTATTGTTATTATTATTATTGCGATGGTGGTTGATGTCGTCGTCGTCGTCGTCGTCGTCGTCGTCGCTGTACCTGGTCTCTCCATGTCGCAGAGGACCTTGCTTCTCCTCCTAGCTTCTTCATGCGCTACCAAGCCTAAGGGAATTATACATGCGGAGGGTGTGTGCTTAATTATCGCGATGACATTCCACGCTTTACCTGCAGAGTCTACGGATACCTGGGCTTGGAAAGCACAAAGAAATCTGAAAAGAGAAGGAAGGGGGTTTGTGTCACAGTGGCTTTGGGCATTAAACACTTAAACATCCCAGCACTCCATGTACCTCATCCTCAGAAGTTACATGCTTCCATAATCGATACCTCCCCGCTCTCTTCTGCATACCTCATCCTCTGCCTTTGTGTCTCTAAGCGCCAGGTTTCCAAGTACGCAAGTGCACTGCTGGGAACCTTGCCTCGATCCAATGGATTCTCAGGTTCCGCAATCACAAAGGCTGCGTAAAGCCAGGTCGTCCATGGCACTCGTCCTACCTTAGGTAGGCAATCTTCAGCCATGGAAGGTCAGGTACCTAAAGTAGTTAACGTAGTGGGTAGGTAGGCAGCCAGGCCTCTGCCCTACCGTCGTGCCCCTCCCCCGCTGCCCCTCCATTCAAATGTTTGGGAGGAACTGGCCACGGGAAGGAAACCAGCGACAAATCCGATCGGACGATGAAGCGTTTTGCTTCCATTCTTCGACAGACTTTAACTAACCCGACACAATTCGCTGCAATTGCAAGAGGGGAGAAGGATTGGAATAGACCTGCTTGCTTTGACAACGCCAATGCTAGCGGGACGAACGGGCGGTAGAACCATTGACTTTGACAATGCCTCTCAATTGAGTCTCGCAGGGATCAACTACCTAGGTAGGTGATCTTTGCTCTATCTCTCACTCTCCCTCTCTCTCCCTCTCTCTCCCTCTCTCCCCCCCTCTACTACGTACCTCCTCTGTGCCTCACGGTGAGATGGACTAGGTACGGAGGTACTTGGTGGTGACGGTGTGCCTCGCGGCAACGAGCGACGGAACCGCCTCCGTTCCCTCTGTCTCTCTCCCCCCTCACCTGATGCCACCACAAACACCGCTTCTGGCATCATGTCAATGGCCCCGTCATGGCGTTTGAGAAGTTGGAAACCAACCCTCTTTTACCTCCGTGCCATGCGTGCCTCTTCTCCGCCCAGGAAACCACGAACGAACGGTCAAGTCTCTAGGGGACGGACACGACCATGGGCACGACGGGCTCGAAAACGAACCTACGAACGGTGCATCTGACGGCACGTAGCAGAGGTGTGTGTCAAGCGAGGTGGGCGGGTGACAACCTGTCTCTGATACTGGGTCTCGAATCCGAGTCACTTGCTCGCCGCCAGACGCCCAATCAGCCTCAGCTTTTAGCTTCCAACGGGCTCTGGGCCACGCCCCCCAAAGTCCTCACACAGGCTCACTCACTCACTCAAAGGCTAGGTAGAGTTGAATCCCCATCCGGCCCGGCCCAATCAACTCCGCTCTGGCTGCCGCACTGCGCATGTATCTCTGCTGCCGTACCTGATCGATACCCAAGACTGGGGCCATGCAATGAGGAACAGCCCGAACCAGGCGGTTGCCTACTCCATTTCACATGAACGGTTTGCTGCTGTGTACAGGGAATCAAGAAATCGTTTCATGTCTCACTTACTTTGTCGTCGAAAGGTACCTAGAATAGGCAGGCAAGTATAGAGTCAGGCTGGCTGGCAGTCGATATTGGCGGTGCCATTAACGATAGTTGAAGGAGGGGCGGGCTGCCTTGTTCTCGTTGAGAAGATGGGATGGCACAGGAAATGTACCAAAGTACCGCCAGCCAAGCAGCAGCGCCGTTAAGCTTTCGGCTGCAGTGGTCAGCCTCGAGGCAATCCTGCCAGTGCCCTGTCTCATCACCTTGTTTATTACATGGTAATTATGTATAAGCCGAGCTAACCTCGACTACTGCTAATAGTAGATTGACCGGTCTGGGTGATGAATTGAGTTGAGGTATGGGTCTTTCTTCCGACACTCGTCCGAACTGATGCTATGAGTTGCTTGGAACTAAGACTACCGCAGTAGCAACAGCCAACAGGTCCATCTCAGCAAAGAGGCGTGAGTGTGATTGCGACAATTATGGGCAATTGGCATGGCTTTTTGGAGCCTGGCCATGCAACCTTGCCAAGGCCTAGCAAATCCGATGAGGGGCAGAATCCAGAAAGACCCAAACAAACGCACAAAGCGATGGAGTCATATGTACACTACAGCAAGTACAGCGCAGGGGGTTGCCTGGCACGAATCTTGACGCAAGGTGCCTTGCTTTACCACGGCGCATTGGATTGGTTCATGATGGTGCACATTGGCCTCAGAACCGTGGAGCGAGAAGAATATACACCACTTGCGGTATCCGTACTATCATGGCAGAAGTGGAGAGAGTCCAAGGGCCAAGGCTACCTTGGTTGCTGCTGGTGAAGTTTTGCTTGGAAAGCATTGTCGCATTCGATGCGCCGCCACACGTTGTAACTCCAGATTGGCCTGGCACGCCTACTATGTAGACAGACTGAATACGACAGGGAATTGGCAGGCATGGAACGCAAGGCATTGTGCAGAAACGACGGGCAATCTTACGGTATGTGATGCAGCAGCCGTGTTGTTAGCCGCAGGCAAGGGAAGGCAAGGGGGCCATTTGTCGGCGAATTCAATTCGACCATGTCAACAAAGTCGGGCAGAATCAGGGACGAAGAGGCAGTCTATGGATGGATCAGGATCATGGAGCCGCAGAGGGCACCTCATGGAAAGGCGGGCACAGCGCAGACAGCAGACACGGCAGGCTAGGCTGGCTGCTGGCTGCTGGCCGCTGGTCCCTTGTCGATGCTGGATGCTGGATGCTGGATGCTGGCTGGGGATCCCATCGATTCGGTCAAGACACACCTTGACACCCAAAATTTCCCTTTTGATGCCGCTGATGCCAGTCGCTGCAGGAAGCGTGGCAATCGGCAACGGGATGGCACAAGAAGGAGAGGCGTACAGGGTGTCCATGTTGGGCAGTTGCAATTGACCAATGGGTGGGCTCATTGACCGCTCAATTGCGCATCCAGAGGCTCCATTCTCCTGCCTGGAGAATGTCAATCTTGCACACTGGTTTAGCTCCGCAGACTTGAGCACTAGACGACGGGTCCAAGTCAAGTCAACATGCTAAAACACAGAAATGCAGCTCGGAAAACCGTGTGACGGAATGAATGAGTGGCACTTGAAGATCCAGCAGGAGGAGAGAGGCGGACAACAAGAGCGGAAAGTGCGGTGAGGGCGCGTAAGCCTCACAGCTACCTAAGGTAAGAAGCAACAAGAAGGCCAATTGACAAGGCAATGGGCGGCCTCCCACGTGCTATTAACATTGAGTTGGCCTCAGGTGCAGGGCCGAACGAACACCAACACCAATAAGAACAAGAACAACAAGACCTGGACAACGTCTCCTGTCCAATTCAATCAAGCAACAGGACAGCCCTCGGTGCGTACCTTGGGTACTTTGGTTCCGTACAAGCAGAGACATACAGTTGTTTGCACCTTGGCATTGTACAAAGTGAACAACCGAAAGTAAGTAGAGGCGGGGGCATCCGTTGTGGCGATGAGATGGACCTTGGGCGGGATGGCGCGGCCAGCAGCCAGAGTGACTCTTCCATGTGCGCAGAGTTACGAAATGCAGGAGTCACCAGTTGGGTTGTGTGAGTCACAGGGAAAAAGCGACTCTAAATTGAGGGATCATGGAGACTTCCATTGGACTCTGGAGTGCGTGAGTGCTTCTCGTTGGTCTTGCCGCGCCTCAAGTCGAAACACTTGACCCCTGCAACTCTTTTCAGTCTAGCGTGATCGTCGTCTATCGATAAGACGTCACGACAAAGGTGGGACCTTGCTGCACCTGCGGGCTGCGGCCTAGGTATCTACCTACCTACGCCTACGAAGAGGCGCCGCCGTTACTCAGGACGGGAACCATCAATTTTTGGTACAGCTGCAACGAGTAGGTAAGTACCGCTTGGGATCGGGTACTTCTTGCCCACCGTTTGCACCTTGGCCCCTCAGAATCTGGGCATGTATGTTTCCAATGGAAAGTCCCATTTTGACCTTTTGTACACTTACAATCCAGGGAAGGTAACTAATTCCCATGAGTCCCAGGCACCGTTCCTCCCGCTCTATGACTTTCCCCTAAGTACCCAAATAATAACGTAAGACTCAAGGAGGCAAGCATCGAGTGATGCTCTAGCATCCATCGCCTTCCACGTCCTTCGATGGATTTGCGAGAATGAACGACCCGAGCAAAGAAAAGGAGCAACGACCTGGACCGAACGACGCGAGCGCGCATCTCTGGATGCCCTTCGCCAGTCGACAAGGCCCTAGTCTTTCCATTGCCAACCCCCTGTCTTTCAAGGACTGAACAGTAGTTACGTCCAAGCCCTGCCGAAATAAGGACCTTGCATGGCAACGCACCCAGTCCGCAAGCCAAACATCTCATTCGGCAATGGACCCAGCTCAGCGCTTCCAACGCCATCTTCCACCTGCTAGGTACTCCGTACATTCCTCTTCATCATTTGCATCTCGGCCAGCCTTGATCCAGCCCGCGAACGCTCGTCAGCAAACATCTGCCATACCTGAGAACAGGAGCAATAGACTGAGTTGATTCAATTGCATTTTTAAGAAATGGCGAGCGGGTGAAACGCCGACTTCACAATGATAGAGCATACCTAAAGCTCACGACACGAGCATGATGGACACTCAGCACCCTTGTACTGCATAGCAGAAGAAGTATTCGAGCCATCCCCTTGGATTGGAAAGCTGCGAGTGCAGACTTCTGGAAACCCCAACGCTGCAACGGGGCAAGGTCTAAATCCTCCGACGCCCCGAGCTTCCCGGAAGGACGAGCTGTGGCGTCGCCATGCAATAGATTGAGAGTTCAGCGATGACTGTGGCAGCAATGAGATAGGTACAGCAGCTGTGCGTAGAGTCAAAAATACATTTGTCAGTGACATCTCATTTGCTGCCGCCCAGAACGCTCCGACGTCCTGGAACAGAATACGACGTAAGGTCTCGCACCTGCGGCTCGCAAGCAAGACAAGAGACCGACAGGCGAGTCTGAAGATGGAAGGTATCGGGACACCGAACTTTAGGATCAAATCGGTAAGCAATGTGCAACTGAGTCGCTGTCGAGGCGAGTCTTTGAGATGACCGTCTCTCGTCTTAGGTCTAGGAAGCCTTGACATATCATTTGTCACAAGGACATTGGACCATACCTAAAGTTTCTCTTTTTGCTTGCAGCAACGGCTTGGTCGATAAGTTGCGGAAGAAACGGCGGGAAAACAGAAGCACTCCTCGCCAATGACCACAGCTCTCTCGGCAGCATTCGGACGCGCAATCGATGCTGGCTGCCTGCTTTGAATCCGAGGCGCGGTTCTCGCGGATAGCAAAGGCAACGAGACATTTCGAGTTTGACTAGCCGGGCCGCTTTGAAATCTTGAGAAAGCCCAGATCATCGCCCCAGATGGCCCCCCCGATCAGAAGGGCTCCAAAAGACCCGAAGGACCCCCCAACTGGCCAAAGGCGCACTGTGTCCAACGGTCTAATTCAGGCGAGGTATCCTGATTACAATGTTGGAGCATCAACGGAAACTTATCGATAGCGGGAACGGGCGCTATCAGTAGCAGCCGCCGTGCAGCACCACATCACCAGGCCCTCGGGTGGTCGGTGGTGGTTTGGTTCATCCTCGTTGTCAGCTGGCGACCACAACCTCTACCTCTGCTCGCTATGGTTGTCTACCAACCTGAGATGGTGTCAATGATGCGCTCGACGACCACACCCTTGCCAACCAAGACTGCGGCCACATGACTACCCCCCAAGCCCCCTCCTTGCCACCAACCGACCGACTACGACTGCGTGGTCTCGTGGGTTGGACAAGACGCGCCGCTTGGGGGGCTTGCGGGCAGGCATGAGACGGCAGTAACGGCGCTCTCTGGCGCGGATTCCGTCTTCTGGACCTCGACCTCCGCATCCTCTCTCGTAGCCCGTCGGCGCATTGTCGTCATGTTCGTTCGTTCCCCTTGGTGGGTTTGATGGCTTCACCATTGTAGTAGCGGGATGATCACGAGGCCCGAATCTCAAGTGAGACCACCATCCCACACCTTGTCCTACTATGGACAGCTTATCTCACGATAATTACTGGCGATAGTTATCGGAATAGGACTTCGCCGTAGTGTGTCCGTTGATCAATCAGGCTTCGCTCACCCCCCCCCCCCCCTTTCCCAATTGGACCCCATCAGATGCCAAAAAAGGGTGCTCGGAATTGACCACTTCTATGTACTGGCCTCGCGCATATCTACCACACTTACCCACGAACCTTGGCGATTCTTCATGGCACTAAATTGCGACATCAGCAATCCACTTCCCAACACCCTCCTGGCGTCTCTCAGTGAGTCGAGCGATATCGCAAGGCAAGGGATTACGGACGTCTTCTGGCCCAACTCTCCCGAGAAGAGGGGAGGGAGCGAAAGGAGGGGTAAAACGGAGATGGCGGTCAACTGGTTCGAATTGTTGGCCTAACCTGTAACTCGTTCTCATCTTCATATCGGCCGCGGGCAGTGATTTATCGACGAGACGCGCGATACGCACCGCCATGACCATATATCGCCATGATTGGTTCAACATTGTTGGCCCAGCGTCCACTTTCAATCCATCTTTTTCCTTGCTTCTTTTCTTTTCTTCTTATTTGCCTTACCTTAGCTTGCCATTGACTGCTGGATCTAGATCTTGTCACAAGACAGCCAAGTGCGGTTGGTCAATGTCACCGACAATACCTACGTCGCCCGCCATCCGCCGCCACAAGGAGGGGGATAAGGGTGAAGCGGCGGTATCGATATCCAGCCTTCCTTATCACCCCTCCTTCTTATCTTATCCCCTCCCAACCGCACCCGCATTTCTCTTACTCCTCCCACCCCCTCAGTACTCTCACATGTGAAGGTACGTGGGGCACAGAGTGCGGCATACAAAACGGCCTGCCTGATCTAGCAAGCAGGGACGTAGACCCAGTGGGTCAGCCAGGGCCCAACGGGGCCTGGATTCCTCAGCAAAAGAGCAAGACAATTCTCAGCATGTGTGCATACTGGTAGTGGAATTTGCTTCATCATTGCCCTACTCCGTACACAAGTTGAGTGAATGAGCCGTAATTGATGAATCTGAATATGATCAGTCAATTGGCCTCGGAATTCATGTCCGAATCTATGCTGGATTCATCCTTCAAGAACATTATGTATCTCACAAAGCTTGTCAGGTGAAATGCGGCCAAGTCCAAACTTGAGACAAAATGTCTCGGCTGTACGAGAAATGGACCGGATTTCATCAAGGACTGTACGAGATACAGCTCGTCACATGGTGCGTCAAATGTGCCAACCCCCCCCCCCCCCCCCGGGGAAATGCGTGGGGGGGCACCTCAAATACCTCGACTGCCACAGTCTGTGTTAATTGAGGCAGCTACTCGAAACGTTAGCCAGGGCAGTGTGCTTGAAAGTTCTGTCCTAATTATGGCACGATGTTGCCAATGAGGTGTCATGATTCCTTCACTTTGTAGACTTTTCGACGCGGTCCTAGACATCATTGGGTACCTGAAGACATCAACGTTCTCAGAACTCAAGGTCATGTTGATGAATTTGATCAGCCCAGCCGCTGATAGCCCTGCAATTGAGATATGAATCATGGAACATCACTTCAAAATATTCACTGGCCATGTTCGGCCCGTGCAAGTGCCTTAATGGCTCCAGCAGCAAGACAATTTTGATACCGCTTCGTTCATGATATCTGTTTCGATAACCACATGCTCAAAAAAATCATGCATGGAAGTCCTCTATGTGTGCTAGTCATATCAATACTTGCAGGAGCCATAAACCATACATGAAAAACGTTGGCGAGCCTGTTCCCACTATTCCTCCAGTTTGTCAAGCTCTCAGCAATGACGTCTGCGGTCTATCTTGCATTCCGGTCCAATATCTAATCAAGTCTATAGACGAGCGCAATGAGCACTACAACGCAGCAACGCGATATCCTCGTGACAATGCCTGAAAGTGATACTCGGCATGAACGCATTCTTAAAAAGACGGATCGATTGGTATATCCCAGCTGATCTGACCCCACAGCTTGCCTCTTCCATAACTTTTGTCTCTTCAACTTCAATATCATGTCGACGATGCTAAGGTAGGCTCCATGTCAGAAACCATGTTGTTCGTAGCTCAGACGTCCATGGATACTCGACAGCTCGACCCTCGTTTTCACAACCACGGTACCAAATCGAAAGCTCAGTCTAACGAAATGGCCAAGTCTACCAGGCCGATGGAGTCCGCCAAAAGAGATCCTCAGTAGTGGGTGCTTCGTTGATGTAGCGATCCATTAGACCTGACCGCTAAGCCTCAAGGCTTTCTTTCAGATATCCTATTGCACATGCCAGGTATGCATAGAATCTCTCGCTGTCGCTTAACTTCTCGGAACAGTAGATGACACTGAGAACTTTATGCATCATGATCACCATCCAAGTCGTCGTCTAAAGTTGGGATCAAACCCTGACGGCCATTCGACATTGCCGCTACCTTGCGTAGGAATTGCTATGCTTACGCGTAGCTTCTCAACGAGGATAATGCAAGCAAGGGCTGGAACAATGATGACGAGACATGCCGTGGCCTCATTCACGTCTTCCAGGCAACAGCTTGTTTTCTGTTCCTCACAGGTACCTATCTGCCTTACAAAGCAGTTATTGCCTACCGCTAGTTACGCAAGCTCGTTGACCATATGAGGCTACTCTTGTATGCTTGTGTGAACAGGTTGGCTACCGGGGCAAGGTCTTCGTTCGATGGTGGAAATGTCCCATCAATTGGCCAAGCGAGTCTGTGGAAGTCTTCCCCGTGGATTCACATGGCCTAGTCGCGTATGTTCGCCCATTGCGGAGATACGAGCGTCGAATAATGTCATGTCCAAGCCGCAGCTGCCTAAGCTAGCCAAGAGTTGAAACCTCTCGTCTAACCTCAGGCAGGGTGGTGCTAGCTTTGGTCCCTCATCGAAGTCGTTCATGAGAAATCATACACAACGAGACTCTCCTTCCCGTCCATAGCTTCCTTCAACACGATGACCATTTCGTCGTCAAAGCCTACCCAGTTACGTCGGTCGTCCCAGCGGTCTGGCGTCGCTTCAGGTGAGGGCACGATGGTATCTGTGAAAACAGAGCCTGAGGTTGTTTTTGGCCTGATCTCGATACTTTTGCCACTGACGCGTCCCTCGAGTTCCCAGACCCGTATTTGTTCGCCTCGAGAGCTGACGCTCACGGCTTTACCTCGTGTCGTGATTTCAGCGTCGCTGATGCCTGATGTATGGCCCCAGAGGCGAATACCTGCAGAAATATCGAGCTTTGTAGCATTTGATGTACAAATGTATAGAATCATAGTGTTATCTGGTAGCGCAGCCAAAAGATACGGATGGCTGTAGCACAGTGTCGTCGGGCCTTCGGGCGTCTGTGTTTGGGATGGAAGCTGCGGGCTCGCAGTCGAGGAAGTCAATAAAACTGCAGGCGCAGCCTTCACAGGCTTGGTGAAAGCGAGTCGTGTTGAGACGATTTCTGAAGCTGGCTGGCCTGCGCCTTGTGGCCGTATCTGTAGATCCTGTATACCAATTGACCATCCTTCCAAAGTGGAAAACGTATATGCAATCGACGCGATTACATGCGAAGTCACCTGGCGAATAGACAGAGCCAATGGGGCTCTAGATGTGTGTGACTTGAGTGAAGTCAAAAGAATAGGAGCCGGGAGTAGCGTGGCTCCTTGCAATGGGTTATGAGTTTTGTCACACTTTGACAATGGAGACGCTGCCATGGGCCTTTCTGACTCTGGAAGGGTCGCAGTTTCCGCAGCAGCCTCACTCCCCCTTTCTTTCAGAGTAACAGTGTCTCGTTGGCTGCTGGACGCCACTAGCTTCCCGCCAGAGGATGCTCGTTCAAAATCGTAGAGAGATATCAGAACTGATTCTGTTGCCGTGAGTATAAAGGGGTGCTGATAGACGATCTCCACCAGTCGGCCGTTGCTGGACTTTTCGTGCTTGTATCTTTTCTGAAACCTGCCTTCTTTGATATAAAGCTCCCAAACGCCAAAGCTCCCGTCCATAAAACCGACTGCGATGTCAAGTCTCTTATTCTCAAACTTCCGGGCATCAATCGCTAAGCAAGTAGGAGATGATCCGCAGTTTCCATGCTTGAAGCTGATTTGGGCGACAGGCTCTCTCGTCTTGAGGTCCCAGGCTCGCATGCCAGAAACGCAGTCGGCAGTGACCGCGATACCCTCAATCACTTTGAGTAGAGTCTTCCCTGCGCCCGCAGAGCCGAGCAAAGATTCCCCAACCTTCACCTCTTGAACCAAAGCATTACCACTAGCCCAATTGTGCCGTAGTTTGTACTGGCGTTTCCAATCGACAGAATCTCCCAGAGCATCTCGCCGACCCCAGCCACCGTCGGCCCAGACGGTTCGGCGTGTGGAAAACTGTATTCGACTGCTGTCTCGTGCAGAGCCATCGCGAAAACCGGGTATCTTCAGAGCGCGCGGCAGGACGAAGCGATGATAAAAATGCGTGCGCCATAGCTGAGAGTCGGCAGAAAGGCGGTAGAAACGGCGGGAAACGGGCGAGATACCGAGAAGATTAGAAGTGGACAAGAAGGACAGGATGCGGATGAGAAGCTCGTCGGATAACGAGGACAGCAAGTCGATGGCGGCGAAGATAGCGTTATTGTCTTGAGATCTCAATTTCGAATCCGAATCGTAGGGGTGGATTTCGGTAAGGCGCGCACGCTTCGTTGGTCTGTGGCGCTCGTCGCTACTGCCGGGCTCATTGCGCCGCTTCCCTTGCATTTTCGAAATCGAGCAAAAGGCTTGCCCAGAGCTGCCTTACATGTCTTGTTGTTCAAGACGTCCTCTAGTCAAAACTAAAATGAGGGAAAGGTGCGTCTTCAGTGGTGATTATGGTGCTCGGTGACGGTTAGGTCCCCATCAAACATGAGGACGAAGTGCTAAGGCGGTATTATTAATGGTCACTGATCAGAGCCACTAAGGTAGGTACCCAGGCAAAAGGCGCTGTCACTGCCCGATAAGAGATAAGATAAAGCTCAAACTGAGGGACTGTGCACGCCCTAGGCGGGAGGCCTGCCGCTCCCCCACGATATCTTAACCTCGATCATATAGTGTCCCGAACTATTAGTTCGTTTGTAAAATGTCCAGACTCCCCATCGCTTACATCAAGGGCTGCGTATCATTTGCATGTGGCTCTGCTTGGAATCTCAAAGCTCATATGACACCCTTTGAGGCGGAAGGAAGTATGATTAGGTACTTGGGCAAACTTGGTGATGACCCTTGAGGGATTGTCTCCTAGCATCATGGTATCGCGATTGGGCAGGTTGAAGAGCATTAGGTACTTATTTATAATGCCTTCTTCGTAGTGCTTTCCTCAACAAAGACTCTCAATCACGCAACTAGGTCTCTTACCTATTCAAGACTTGACTCACTGATGCTATTGGTCTGAAACTTACATCGTGTATGCCAAGATCGAGGCCTGGCCTGGGTCTACAACTGGGAATATCAGAAACCATATAGAGGCCTTGCCAGTGCCCATGGCTGTGGCAGATCGGATTCAGGAGTGGTATGCCAAGGTACTGTGAACTATCAATCATTCATCAGTCAAGTTTCTCATGGACTTGCAAGTCCCGAAAGAGGGACTCGGAAGATTCCGACGAGGCGATCCATAGAGATTTGGTGCCAACGTCGTGTAAGGTAGAATCGATTGGCGATTCTACTGTATAATACCTACTTACTCTTGGTTCAGGCAAGATAAGGTGTTAGTTGGGCCTGGATTGCCGGCCCTTTCTGCAGGTGGTCTCCGTCTGGTGGGTCTGCCGGAGCTGGGCAATCGGGGCGGGCAGCCGCGTTCTTGCCGCATTCCTGGTCGATTATCTCGTGCCCTTTACTAGCACTATAGTGTCCGTACAAGGAGGCACACATACCTCAGGTATACCTCACGTCGATTCAAGCACAGAAGGTTCCAATTCGGGCACTGGCAGCGAAGACTCTGTGAATTGAACGCCGGAGCTGCGCACGGCCAGACTGCAGTGCAAAACGCACGACGTGCGGATGCCTTGCTTGCGCGAAGAGAGTTCTGAGACGATGGGGCTGTGTGCGGATAGTGTGACGAACCTCTCTTGAATGATTCCAAACGCACTGCAAGTGGAGGTCGCCGAAATTGACGGGAGAGCGAGCAGCTCGGACGAGGTGGGGTGTTCTCGGCTTCAACTGGATTCGGCTGGACGGGGTGAAGATGATGGATGGGATCTGAAAAAGATCGGCTGATGAAGATTTTCGGTAAGCTAGGGTACCTAGCTGGCGTGCCGACGCTTGAAGCACAGGCGAAAGCTTAGGGGAAGGGAAGAGCACGGAATGATTGCGGGAAAGAAATTTCGAGCTACATCTTAAGGTAATGCAGGTTGTTTTGGCTTCCCGACAGAGACCGCCTGACGGAATACCTTGTTCACCACTGCATAGAGAAACAATAAGGTGGTGACTGAGTGATGGCATCCGCGGATGCCCGAGACGTATTTAGGTAGTGTACATGCCATGAAGTCGGCCCGCAGCCCATCATACATAGAAGGGGGCAGGTCGGGCTCGGTAAAGTTGCCGACAGGTCTTCACCATCATTCACCGTGGACTAAGACCTTGACACGTACGGAGAGTAAGGTAGGTATCAGTAATCGTGCGGGTACGGCAGCATGCTTGTACTATGTATGTACACAGCAATTTACCTCAACATCGAGACCATAAGCCAATCTACCTCTGGTATACCTTACTGCAATGCCATATCGTACGGCAGTGGAATACCTCAGCCCATACAAAGTGCCCAAGTGCATGTGCGGAGAGCGAGTCAAGCATGGAAACTAGTGCATTCGACCCTTGTCTCCAGGATATTCTGTCGCTTCACTAAAAGGGAAGACTTGTACGGATATTCTTACTCGGCATATGGGTATCCGTATGTCTACCGTATACGGGCAATGAGAGAAGGTGGTGTCTTTCAAGTACTGCTTTACGTAGGTAGGTAGTCCAGGTAGCACGTCCTGAACTGGACCTATTTCATTGGCCGTCTAGGTCCGCCTAGCCAGGATTGCGCAATGCAATGTATTTCGTACTAACCGTGCCCAACTTGTGATTACCTACCTTCCTACCTTACCACGCTTACCCAGTAAATAGATACTTATTGCAGAGAGGGGTCGCTAGCGAGCCTTGCACGTTCTCAACTATCTTACCGCACAGAACGCCGATACTCACTTTACACTAAGAGACCTCAAACCTCAGCCTCACATTCATCCAAATATCAATCCCGGTCCACCAGCCTAGGCCGTCAGTTCTATCTCCTACCAGGCTCAACAGTTCCAGAATTATCTAATCGAGCTACACTGCCACAGCTACGTTGTTCAAGCCAAAGATCGATGAAATAAGCTCATTTATCGCTTCCCATACCTGCATTGCCGTTGCCTTTGCCGCATTTCGATTCATAGTTTATTCTCCTCCCATCTCCTCCCACACACAAACACACCTTCTCTCCATCCCCCACGCTCTTCTCTTAAATCTTCTAACACTCGCTGGCTCTTTGTGAGCCCTCTTTCACGGACCCCCTAGGGACGGATACTCGTTCCCCAGTGTCCATTATCCAGACCTAGACTACCACCATACTGTCGGTTCTATTCACTCCACATCCCTCTCAACTGATCACCTCTTGCTTGCCAACCACCCTTAGTGCAACTCATTCGCTCTCATTCTGAAGGAGGTATCGAAAGGCAACTGCACCTCCGATATAACCAGCGTTCCCGTTGTCTCCTCTAGCCGCCTAAGTTCTCGGTTTCCGAGACCATTTAACTACTGTCCTGCAGCGCCCTCCTTACGGGCCCTGCCTTGGCCAATAGTTCAGAGAGGACCTTGACGCACACTGGCACACACCGCCGCAAAGCACGGCTTAGGCACGCTGCAGTGTTGGGTCTGCGTTGTTCTTTATGAACATGGATTCCGATTCCCGGTCCGCGGGCCCCGATGACCAGGGCCTCCGTCGAGCTGTATGTCACATACATCCATATTCAGACTATTTTGCTTCACACGATCCATCAGACCTCTTTCTCACCAGTAAAACCTCGTCCACTAGAATCAAATACTGACTTTAATTCTTTGTCGTCTAGTGTGATCAATGTCGCACCCGTAAAGTTGGTCCCCCCAATACCGCTCGTGTCTGTCCCTTGGCCAGCCCTCGATCGAAACTGTACCCTCCAAGCAGAGCATTCTTCCTGCCCTCTGTTGCCCCTCCTCCCCCCAACTGCCTTGTGCCAAGGAGATATAGCCCACGCGTTAAATTGAGAGTCCGGATTTGCTGACAAGAACACGTTTTGGCTTTGTGCTACAGATCCGTTGTGATAAGAGTTCGCCATGTTCCAACTGCCGTATAACTCAACGCTCCTGCAGCTCAAACGGTGTTGGTCAGAAGCCGAAGGAGCAGAGACATCGCGTGCTCATTTCTCTTCAATAGTACGCCATCCACCTCGCCTTTCTTTGTCCCCTCCCTAAGTTCTCTACCTCACTTCATATCCCTCACTCTCAGATCAATTCATTGTCTTGTGGTCACCAACACGGCTCCCTGATACCACTGGGCTCGCGAAATCTGACGGAGCAAAAAGCCAATGTTGATATTGCCATAACTAGCGAGAAAAAGATTGATCTCATCGAGGAACGACTTTCGAATATCGAGGAGCTCCTGCGGAGCCTCAGCAACAACCCTTCTGGTGTAGGTGGTCATTCATGGGATGCCACTAGGGCCAGACATACGACGCCCTCAGCCTCGACCATCGGGGATGCTTCTGTCCTATCCCATGACGGTGCAGATTCGGATTCGGCTTTCGAGGGCGACCTCTCTCTGACTGCCCACACCATGTTTGCCAGCGACTTTATCGAAAACGCCGTGCAGAGGACATCGCTCCAGGACGTGGCGCCCAACATGCAAGTTGCGCTCTCTTCCCTCCGGCATATCGTCGCTATGCAGAGCAAGGCCTCTTCCAATCGAGATTTTCGGTTCCGTACGCATCAGCCGCTTCCTCCAGGAGGTCTACCTGAATTGCCCATGCCGCCGATGAACGCCGTCGTTGCTTTGCTCAAGCATATGAAAGGTCCTCTCATTCCTAATCTTCAGAGTTCAACAGACTGACATGACAATAGTTTCTCCCCCTAGCATATTTTCACTCGCATGCTCTTTCCTCGATGTTGATGACCTGGCCGAGCTCTGCCGGAGAGTGTACTTCTGCACCGACAACTTTGCTGATACCACCTTCATCATAGTGAATGGGGCGCTCTTCTACTTGTTCATGGAACAAGCATACCTAGCATCGGATGCGACCGCGCGCGAAGAGTTTGAGAGGTACCAACATATGTGCCAGAGCAATCTAGAAATGGCGCTAGCTTCCTTGCCTTTGATGCTCCCTGCAAAGGTCGAAAGCATAGAAGCCTTGCTCCTGGCGGTCCGTAAAAGGTCTTGCTGTGCTTGTTTGTAGACGATACAGCTGACAGCGACTGTAGGCCGTTTATGCTGTGGATGTATCTAAAGCGTCGCTCGCGTGGCTTTTCACATCCACTGCTGCAAGCTTGTGTCAGACGCTTGGTTACCACCGCGTATCGCAAGTGAGGAGCGAGAGTGCCGGACCTAGAGACATCAAGACCCTCTTGTTCTGGCATGTGTACATGCTCGACAAAACATTGTCTCTGAGAACGGGGAGAGCATCGGTCATCCAGGACTGGGACGTCACCTTGCCGCGGCGGGTCGACAACACCATGGTTGCGGATCCATGGGGTCTCATCATAACAACGTGGATCAAGCAGGCTGAGATCCAACACCGCGTTTATGAACAATTGTTTGACTCCACTATCTCAACGAGACATGATATCAAACTAACCTGCATGGCAGATACAGTCCACTTGCTCTGGGCCAGTCGCAAGAAGAGCGCATCGAGACCGTGCGTCGCCTGGAAAATGAACAAAAGACGATCATGGCCGCTGCGTCGCATGTGCGGGAGCAGGCTCTCTTCGGCCTCAAGGCCCTCAACGCATCGTCTATCTTGGACATACACCTGCGAGGCGACGAACTGACATTTCAGTCCACGTTGACTCTCATCTACAGGGCGTTGCCAGCGCCCGAAGGTTCGCCAACACGGTTTTCTCAGGAATGTATAGACACGGCACGATTTGCCATGCAGCTACACCTTGAATGCATGCAGAGAATTGCCGAGGAAGGGCGGCATCTTAAAGCAGTCTATATTCACTGGTTAGTCGAAGCAGTAGACTATTACGATCCATGCTGACTCCTACGCAGGGCAATTCTCCTCACGCCTTTCACGCCCTTCTTCGTCCTTTTCTGTCACGTCATTGACACTTCCAACGCTGGCGACCTCAAGAAGCTTAATGAGTTCGTCGCTTCACTTCGACCCGCATGCGCCATGTCGGAGCCCGTAGAGAAGCTTCACCAGCTCTGTTCAATGCTCTGTAACGTGGCGACTCTATACGTGGAGAGCAGATCCCAGCAATCAAATGAACGCGGCCCCATCAACGACGAATTCGATGTCTACCTGAGCGCGTTGGGATTCCCGCCCACGGTGTATCCTGCTCAGGGCATGGATACTAGCGATATGTCGCAGCCTACCCTTCAAACTGCTCAACTGGGCAACTGGTTTTCGGGTAGCCAGTACATGATGGGATTGCTTGAAGAAGACCTAACCCAGTTCAGCTAGACTGGCTGCGAAGGAACGGCCGGAAATGAGCCATCGCATTCCCGCCGCGTTGAGTACAATTGACCGATCGTGACCTCCCTAACACGATTTTATCTCCGAGAGTTCCTCGAGGATGCGAGGCTAAGCAGTGGCTAGCAATGTGAGAGCTGAGTGATAGTTCCAGGTTTCGCCACATGACATTGTGAGCCCATATAGAATGGAAATATTGTCGAAACGCCTCATTGCCTTAAGCTACTCCTGTGTCCTTTCAAGCTCTAGCCGGCTCTATTGCGCATAATGTTTGTCGTGCGTTTGGCTTGAGCTTTCACTCGGTGGGGTATTTCGGGTCGTAATGTTCGTAGTCTTCGTCGTCGGTATCGCTCTCAATCAGGACATCCCGTTCGCGTGCGTTCGCAAGTCTGTCTGCCTCTAGGGCTTGGCCGACTTTTGATCTCGGGGCGTCTAGCGCGTTTGGGGCATCGACGAGGGCGAATGCCGATTTGAAACCTGACTTCTTGAAGCCGCCCTTCTTGAGTCCTCCACCTGTCGTAGACTGCTGCGGCTGCTCGTTGTTGGCGAGCTTGATGCTGACAAGGCCATCCGCCCTGGCTTCAGCCTTCCGAGCTCGGGCGCCGGCGTTCGGATCGCGAACCATAGCCTTCATGTCTTTGAGACGTTGTTTATGGCTGTGGTCATAGCTACTAAGGTGCGCCTCGTAATCGTTCATGCGAGAGTATCCTTTCGAACAGAGGCTGCAATAGAATGATTGCAGGGCTTCGCGGGCGGCTGCGGTCTGCGCCGGGGGCAGTGTTTGGTGTCGCTGGGCAAGCGCATGTAGAATTAGAAGTTTGGTCAAGCAGAGAGAGAAACTAGAAGTTCTCTTACCGGAGGCATGTCTGTGGAATCAAGATAGCGAAGAGCTACCGGTCAGGCGCAACGGGAATATGTGATGGTCGGTATGGGGAAATGCTATCAGCGTATTTTTGGAGTCCTGGCTGAGATGTTACCAAGCTCGCAGGTTCCCGAAGCCCCAGCAACTTGGACCCACAACGTTGTGTGGGGAGTCGCAGCACGCCCTGAACATCACACATACCCGAGGTACTCCGTACCTTTACCACACATGGACACCTTGCCGTGAAAAACTTAATCTACGTCTGGCCGTCAAACACGTACTAAGTGTGAAAAATATATCATTGTCGGGGGAAACATCAGTATTTTCACCAACACAAAGTGGCCAGGCTATGGCATAGTAAGTTATGGATGAGTGAAGGTGAGGCAAGGCTAAGCTGGGTAAGGTACCTTGCTGCCGTAGGTGAAGGTCTTGCGGCTCTCCGGATTGACGCCAGGCCCACTAAACCTGCAGGCTCAGACGCGGGAACTGGCAAGTGCTGCCGCCCTTGCAACGTCAACCTATGACGTTCCGAGGATTGATCAGCTGCCCAGTTTGACAATTTGGAGGCCGACATTTCTAACTTCACCTTCCAAGTCTCAATTCTCTAATCTGTACAGCTCGATTTCAAATTGCACATATTCTGCTTCCAAAGACCGGTCTCGGTCGTGCCGGCGCTTGCGTAGCTATGGAGTCCAGATCTCTTCACTCGAAACCGTCGGAAGAGACTCTTATATCGCTCCTTCAACTAGACCCATCCCCAATCGAGACGCCACCGGCGGACGTTGATAAAGATCTTCCTCCTCTGCCTGAAGATGCCCTAGAGGATAGCATTGGCTCTCTCAGATCAACCTCTTCTGCGCCCGGATTAAGCGGCAGCGGTCACAGCGCTATCTTCTACCGTAAGTTGCCGAATGCGAATGCAGCGACAGAACCTGCTACCTTCAATTGCAAGTTGTATTGGCTAATGCGTACAAACCTTCTAGTAACACGGATCCAGAAGTTCTCTTCCTACCTAGTACCAGTTTTCACATCACTCCACGTCGTCAACACCTCGATAATACCACTGTTTGCGCGATCAGTCCCAGCTTCCGAGGCATACCTGCTACTTTCGAGGGAGATTTACCAAACATCTCTTACGGAGCCAATTCTCGTAGCGTTGCCCATCGTTGCACACATTGCCTCTGGATTCGCTCTCCGCCTAGTTCGCAGATCTCAGAACCTAAAGCGTTATGGAGGCAACACACCTGGCATGTACGCCTTGTATCGAGCCCAGACCGGCAAAACATCACGAACCTTGACCTACAATAGCGTCAACTCCGCTAGCAGGATATGGCCGTCCGTCAGCTACATATCTATCTCCGGCTACGTTTTCACGGTTCTTCTCGCTGCTCACGCAGGCATTAATCGGATCCTTCCCCTTCAAGTTGACGGCGATAGCTCGAACATTGGCTTGGGCTTCGTTTCGCATGGTTTTGCTCGACATCCCATCATCTCGTGGATTGCATACACCGGTCTTCTCGCAATAGGCTGCGGACATATGATTTGGGGCGCAGCAAAATGGCTGGGCCTGGCGCCAACGGCTATGGGGTGGAGTGGTAGTGGACACAATGTGATAGACAAAAAGGTACGACGGCGGAAAAGAAGAGCGTGGTGGGCGCTTCACGGCGCCGCTGTGGCTGCGGCCGGCATCTGGGCCGCCGGCGGACTGGGAATAGTGGCAAGAGGTGGCCCTACGGACGGATGGATTGGGAAGATTTATGATGATATTTACAGCAAGATTCCACTTTTGTAACTTAGATCAGGAGATCAGTAGTTTACAGGATGCACGATACCCAACCAACAGCAATATTCACAGCTAGCAACGCCAACTAACATAGACTGTAGGCCGCCGTAATATTTGTCTATTCACATTGATGCAAAGTGTAGCTTGTCATATGGCCAAGGGCATTTGACACTCCGCAGGCAAACAAGGTTGCCCAAAAACATAAGAGAAATGGATTTCATCTACCTAACTAACCAGCGCTATTGTACATATGTGTACGAAGATCATGGCCGCAACTTGTCAACAACACCAGCATCGAGAAAAAAATCCTTCCCAGACGTAGCTCCCCAACAACTCCCCTTACACTGTGCACGATTCTCATGCATACAGCACCATCTTAGGTTATAAAGCAAATCCGTAGCTTTGAAAGAGAGACCCGGTCGATACATGGCGGTTTGTATCAACGAGTCAACTCTGGAGGAGCCTAGTTCTTTCCCCCGTTGTTACCGCCGTTGTTGTTGCCGCCGCCATTGTTTGTACCAGGGATGAAGCCACCGCCAGTGAGCTGTGGACAGGACTTCTGTGCAGCCTGAGCAGCCTTGATCAGGTCGTTCTGGTCTTTGCAGGCGCCGCTAACGCAGTTGACAAGTGAGTTGACATTGGCCTTTTGGCAGTAGCAATCCTTGATCTGATCTTGGGCGCAGCCACTCTTCTGGATGTCATCGTTGACACACTGCTTTGCGCAGTCGGGCACGTCAAGGCTGTCAGCAATGGCCATGCCGGCGGCGGCAGCGAGGATTGCGATGAATGATGTCTTCATTTTGAACAATGATGAATAAGTTGAGAGACTATGTAGTGTAGTGAAGTCTGGGATGGTGTATATGGGAATTATCGAAGAGGCTCGTTGCGTTGTGACTGTAATGTGTGAATGGTAAAGGTCACATTCATCTTTGAGCGCGGTTGTGGTGAGCACTTATATATGTGGAACAGACAGGTATCATATCAGGAGTCTTTGGTGATTGTTCCTCTTCTCATCCTTTTGGTCTCCGCCCCTGACGTATGGTCTCGTTCCATCATCACGATCGTCGGCGATGGAACTTGGCATTGCCTTGTTCGTCACAACATGTTGATTGGACATCGGGAGAAGATGACCGCGCAATATGATCAACTAGGTTTTCGACGCTCTGCCGAGCAGGAGCACAGGAACGCAGGAGTGTAAGAGTGCGTTCCTAAAACCTAAATCACGAACTTGTTGGGACCGGGAGTACACTGCAATGACCAGATCCCAACTTCTATACGCTTTGCTCCCTTTTCCCCGCCGACATAGCCTGCTAGTGCTGTTAATCAGCGCCCTAAGGATCTTCTTGGTTTGACAGTCAGCGCCCAATTACATCAATTTTTGTTTGGGAGAGGGTGGGTGTCGTTCTGGCGTTGATGCTGGAAAATATTCCAATGCCTAGCTTGCATGAAAGACTCTAAGTCATGGGACGAGCCGTTCGGCTGAGGCACAGGCCTGCGTTTTGATCACTTCGAACCGTAGAGAGGGCTGTGACGTTACGTATGACGGCGTGGCCGGCAACTTCAAGACGCAGAGCCGCGTCAAAGCCACGCGCAAAGATGACTGAGCACCCAACGGCTGTGCTTCTATCTGAGCGTTCTTTGGTGGCTTCGCCGAATTCCTGTCAGGTAAGCGACCTTCGAGACGTTTTCCAAAGTCAGCATCACCGAAACGGATGTCACATTATGGGTTCTGTGCGATTCCCTGAGGATCATTCAGTCGTATAGGTAATCAACCCTGTGTGCTGGCCATCAGCCTCTTGCTGCCTATTTCGGGTTACTGCGTTGTCGTGGAGGTCCGGGTATTTTCAACAGAAATTTGTCTCTCGAAACGACATAGCCCTCACGTGCTGCAACCATGACCTTTCTGATGATGCTTCGTTTGGAGCCTTGGACGTTGCACAGCAAACTTGCGGAGTTTAGTGCTCGTGTCAAGTATTCAGTACTGGCATATGTTGAGCTGCGTAGTTCCGTTCCTCATATATCAGATAAATGGCTAGGGTCGCTAAGTGGCCTGCCGAGCTTCGACATGTTGTACCGTCGCCAAGTCCGAGTTCATCAGTCGGGGGAAGTTAAACAGGGTTGAAGGATTGTTTTCTATTCCACCCCGTTGCTGTCCTGTTGGGTTTGTTGCTCCCTCTGAACACTGATCCTGGGCAGGGTGTCATGATTGTGGGGATCTAGAAACTGAAAGAGAGCATTCGGTCCTGCCCCTGATATTGCTCGCTTGGCTCGGACTGATAAGCTTGTCTTATCCCGGGCACAACATGGAACCGGTTCTGGAGTAGGAAACTATATCTAAGCCTTTTATCGGTGGCTCTGCATGGTTGGTGAATTCCCCGTGTAGGCAATAGCCGTCAGTTTGTTCACGGAATTAATCTTACTGGAAGCATATTTTCAACACTTACCTTACTGAGCTCGATGAAAGCCAGTGGGTGGATCTATCAGTGGCAGGTTGGTGGTGACATCACAGCCTACCGTCTACCTTGTCTAGATCTCTGTCATGGTCTGGACCATCGTCATCATCAAAAGTGAATCCCCTATGCGCGAGTGATGCTGTAAATAATGACTTGAAAGCCCAGGAAAGTTATGATGAGAAAGATGGACGAAATAAGAAAGATAGGCGTGGAATATGGAGTGGGAGACACTAGAACGTATCTATGTCGAAACATTGGCCGGGGAGACGTTGTTTTGAGATGGCAGCATGTGACTATAGAAATCGGCGTCACATTTACAGTTGCAATTTCTCTGTGGTTCTTCCTCCCATGCGAGAACAGGACGAGACTGCCCGGCCAGCAATGCTTAGCTCCACCCCCTTTGAGCCCGTTGAATAGCTCGATGCTATGCAGCTATTCAATGTGTGTAATGACAAGTCTACCTTTGGAAAATTCGCTGTTATTGCCACTATAAGAGTATCTCGCAAACCATAACCGCCAACACATGTGGAAGCCCCTGTAACCATCCGTCCCTTGGCGCCGATGAACCTCGCCTACCACGATCTCATTCGGTAGGTAGACATAGCGACCATAGCCAAGTCTTGTTCGGCATGTCTAGTCGATTACCCTTATCCACGCACTGAGCCTGAGCAGGGCCCCGGTCCACCATAGCTGTCCTTATCTCCCGTCTTTGTAAAGACGATGTCTGGATGGCCCTTCGGGCAGGACTCACTGTCGCTCGGGCCGTCGAAGCCGTGAATAATGGAACATGAAGGCGTCGATGAAATCTCTGGTATGTAAAGCCACCCATTGCAGCCGTCAGGAGTTCCAAGATGGCAGATTGTGCAGCAATCCTGAGCGCTTTTGGCCGGGTGCAGGTTGAACACCCAGCCGCCGCCACCCTCATCGATACCGATCCAGTTGACTTCTCGGATGAACTTGGACTTAACACACTCGGGAATCTATGATAAGTGGTCAGATACCGAAGAAAACATGGACCATCATACAAAATGGCATGACTGGCGAGTGAGGCCTGCTGCTTACCGGCTTCAGAGTAGAGGATGGAGCTGGGGGCGAGGTCAGAGAGGTAGCCGTGGAAGAAGGTGACGATGATGTGGCGGTTGAAGTCGCAAGGTTCTCAGCGTTGCCTGGACCAGACGTGTGATTCTTGATGGACAGTGTGACCGTGAGAGGAACCACGATGGCGAGAGTAAGAAGGCCTATGCATATACCGATCATTGCCTTCCAGTTCCAAAGACGTGAGACTTTCTCAATACCGATAGTCGAGGCGGCATCATCACCCACATGGACCGAGTGAAATATTTCGTTCTCCCTGGTGCCGTCATTACCGCCTTTGCCGATCCCGAGGTCTGTCATTGGAATGACAACGGCCTCAGGGGCTGAGTAGACCACTACTTGTGGCAGCGGATTATTGGTTTCCTCAACCCACTTGATGGTCGTCATGGTGGCTTGTCAGGGGAGGAATGCGACTGTGAAGGAGAGAGCGATGCGAAGGCAGGTGCGACTTCTGAGGAAGGCGAGTCTGGCGAGAACTGAAGATCGGCGCAGTGAATACAAGATGTAGAGGAACTAACAGTCCCTCTGGTCTGTCTGGTGTCGTCGCGAGAGACTTCTGTAGAAAAAAATGAGTGGTGTATGTTTGTTTGTCCGACGATGGAAGCACGGAAGGCGTGGTGTGGTAAATGACAAGCTTGTCCCGTGCGACTTTTACTACGAGGTGAACTTTGCGCCCGAACCGAAGAATACACAGCTAGGAATAAATGCCAGGCCGTTCAGGAAAGTCGGTGAACAACGAACGAGATAGGTAGCGGAGCATAAACGTCTACCTTTCCAAAATAACAAGAAGCACCCCCTAAAGGTCAGTGGCATCGCAGATCTAGTCTACCAGTCAACGTACGACTATCCGCCTTTTTATTACCACTATTACTATAACTACCACAGTACGCTTTCTAAAGCTTATTCCGTGTGGCATATGTATACATGAAGATATGGCAGTAATAGCAACAACAGTAGCAGCAGTAGCAGCTGTAGTAGGAGTAGGAACATGAACAATGGGATGGGTTATGGAGCTGCAAAGTATTGTGCCACTCACTTGTACACTATCTCTCTGCTGCCTCCAAGGCTAATTCCAAACTGATGCCTCGTTGTTAGTCTTTCCCAGCTCAAACATCATGGGAGGCAGGGGCTTCCGAGAGTTCTAGGATGCTGTGGCCTCACTGCACAAAGAAGAAGGAGCAAACAGGTAACCTTTTTGTTAGTCCACATACTTTCATTGGAACGCGAGGCCCATATTCGGCGTCTGGTAGTTGAGGGGCAGTACTATGCGCTGATCGAGACAAGGTTGCTGACCTACCTTGTGGCAGCCTCCTTGAGAAGGCCGAATTTTCTTCCGACAATTGGCCAAAGGACCGCCTCAACCATAAAAAACAATGCCCAGTCCATGTCTATGTGGTAGGATATGACAGCCTGTATCGGAGACCTCTAGTTGAAAGTCAACTGGACCGAAGGCTGCGAGTAAAGATCTCGACTGAGCCAGTCCGACTCACAAGAACTGAGTTGTATAGGATCTCAAAATGAAACCGGGGAGTCATATATTGAAATCCGACATCCGATCATCTATTCTATTACGTCTAATCATGTTCTACGCCCAAACCAGGACAACTGTGTCGGAGCTCATCAAAACAAGAGTCTCCTTTACTGAGTCAAAGACTTGGCGTCACCATCCTTGAGCTTGCCAGCGCCGACCAATCTCTTGACCTCCTCGCTCCAGACACCCTTAATCTCATCAGCCACCTTAAGGCCGTTGAGCTTGCCAGCCAAAGCCGCAATCTCGTCAGGGTCGATCTGGCCCTGGACGAGCTCGACGTCACCGAGAACAGAGTCAATTGTAGCAGCGGAGGGCTCGCCAGAGGCAAAGTAGTTGGCGTCCTTGACCGAACCCTTGAGAACACGCTTGTTCTTCTTGACAGCGTTCTTTGCCGCCTCCTTGGCCTTCTTCGACTGCTCTCTGTCGACCTTAGCCTTCTCTTCTGCTTCCTTGGCAGCCTTCTCCTCGGCCTCCTTCTTGGCCTGAGCCTCCTCGAGGGCCTTCTTCTCGGCGGCCTCCTTTTCGAACTTCTTCTTGTTCTTGGCAGCGTTGGCCTCTTGTCTGAAACGCTTGATGCGCTCGTCGCTGGCCGAGCAGTCGTCAAGCAATTTGCGGAGACGAGCGTTGTCCTCAGCCTTCTTCTTCTTGCGGGCGTTAGCATTCTTGCGTTCCGTATGGCGCTTCTGATCGCGGTTTTCGTTGTCGTCGGGGACATCCTCATCGAGATACTCGAAAGTTCTCCAACTATCAAAGTTATACCAGAAGTTGTAGAACTCCTCCACGTGCTCCTTGGAGGACTTGTCGTCACCAAAGGTCGGTACCGGCTGGGTTTTGGAGAAACGACCTTCAGCCTTGAAGACGTTGCTCCAGAGCTTGTAGAATGTGCTGCCACCCTTGGCCAGTTGCTTCTTGGTGGGGGGATCGACGTCGGCCTTCTCGTCGACTGAGTCGTACTGCTGACGCTTGGTGGGGTCCAGAAGAACCTCGGTGGCCTTCTGGATGCACTTGAAGAAGTTGTCGTCATCGACAATACCAGCAGCGGCCTTCTTGTCCGGGTGGTGCTTGAGAACCTTCTTGCGGTGGGCGCGCTTGATCTGATCCTCAGTGGCCTTCCAGCGATACTTGGTCAGACCCAGAACCTGGTAGTGGTCTTGGTTCTATGGGAGTCGGGAATCAGTCGTCGATCGCTACAGACGTAACATCTCGTATACGAGAGGCAGTCACTAACCTTCCAATCCTTGGCATCGCGCTGAAGCATCATGGGGTCCTCAGCCTCGCTAATTTCGCCATCGTCTTCATTCTCGACATTCTTAGTAGCCTCTTGAGCCTGGATACGATCATCCTCGGAGAAGGTGCGCTTGTGGCGGGCCCGGCGAGCGTGGGCAAGGAAGTGAGGGCCGACAGGCTCAAGGCTTCGCTGAGTGGCAGCAGAGACCTTGCCGACGGTCTTGAAGTCCTTCTCTGCGGACCATCCCTCGGGAACGACCGGGAGGACGTGGGGAACAACAATGGCGGAAGCCATTCTGATAGATGCGAATAAATTGGTTTATCGCAATCGATTCTTGTGCGTCTCGAAGAGCAAAGACGTCGTTGAATTCAAGAAAAAAAATTACAGGAACGTGGGGTAGAGTTTTCTTTGGAGAAGGTGTGGGTGGCGCTAGGAAGAAGGGAGGGGGGGGGGGGCGTGTCCCTAAGATTCTCCGGATGCCGGGAGCATTTTTGTGTCGAATGCCTGAGCCGATGTCTATGAAGGTACCTGGTTCATGTTTAGAATATCACTTTTTGTTCTCTGCGAAACATATGCACCAGTCAGGCACCTTCCTCCCGAACTCATCATTGTCCTAAGCTTGTTGTTTTCCTCGACAGCTTCACTGCTTTTACTATGTCGCTGCCTGCTTACCGACACCTCTGGCGCGCGGCGCGAATCGCATTCAAGGGTTTGGATTTCTCTGGCTTGTTTGAGTATCTGTTATTGACGTTTCTTCTTTCGCAGGCGATGACCGAGTCCTCACAGCAGCGCAACAGCAGATACGGCAAGGTTTTAGAGATCAAGCAACACTCAAGCCGACAGACCCTTCCTACAGCTCCGCCATCCAGAAAGCTGAAGATATTGCTAAGATCCTAAGAGAAAATGTAGTTCAGGGAAAGCAGGATGATTCTCGTGTCTTCAGTAAGTTGCGGGCATTGATATACGGCCATAACCTGTGCTGCCTAGTATACTGACGAAGACTCTGCAGAGTTGCGCATTCATGAGGACACCGAACGTGGAGACAACGACTCGATTAAGATGGCCGGTGGCGGGTCGGCAACAATGGGCGGGTGTGGCTGCAGTTGAAGGGAAGACATCGAGGCAGGTGTGGCATATGAGAGATGCCTGTAATATTGTATAACAAAACAAATGTACAACAAAACCCTTGATACCCAGGCAGTTGGTATGAAGCCTTCCACTCCATCTCGATTTCCAGTCGTCAAACCCTGATGAAATCAATGACGCCTAAACTCCCTTGAGATGCTACCCGAGTTTCCTTGGTCCCTCACATCTCAGTCGCCCTGTAGACTAACATACTGTGCGCCATCGTCTGCGCCTGGCGGGGGTGCAACGACTGGTGCAGCTGGCGAGTGAGCGGCGTTTCCTACATCCGAGCGACCGGCAATCTGCCTCTTTACACCTCTGCCATCGGCTCCCCGCGCGTTCGCCTGCCCTCGTCGAGCGTCCATGAGCATCTGTGAACGCTGCTCCTTGTCCATCGTCCCGATTGCTTTGGGGACACCCCATCGCACACGCAACGGGCATCCTGCAATAACGGCACGACCCTGACATGATGCAGCAGCTTTCTCAGCCCCCTCTCTCGTTTCGTAGTTGACGAATGCGCAGTGTGACATATGGGAGCAAACCAGACTTTTGAGTCTGCCATGCGTTTTGAAGAAATCTCGGATCTTGTGCTCAGGAAGGTCGTCCTCGATCCCGGTGATGAAGAGGGACATGATATTCTTGTCAGCCGGAGGCATCCAATCCTGTGGTCCAGGAGGCAACTGTGCAGCGCTTGGAAAAGCTTGCTTCGGCCTGCCCGGCCTCGCACCTAGAGCTACGGCAGCTCTCGAGTCTCTGGTTCGGATAGGTCCTGGCCCACCGACACCGGCGCCGACGGCTGGGTTGCCACCTAGTCCACCGCTTGAACCGGAGCCTTTCTGACCCTCGTCGTCGGGATTCTCGACGGCGCGGCCCTTTCGAAAGTACGGTTTACTTGCAGCCAATCTTCGCAGGAGTTCTCTAGCCTTTTCGTCCGTTTTTTCGTATTCTTCGACTCCCGCGCGACCTTCTTCAATGGCGAGTTCGTTATTTTGGGCAAAATATTCGCGGTTGATGTCGGACGATGGCCCCGGGGCTACCATCTTCAAGGCTGCATCGCGAACCACGATGGGCAGCCCAAAAGAAAGGTCCAGCATGCATGCCTGGCAACAGTTTTTGAGCCGCGCGCAGGTCAGGCAGATGTTTGTTCGCTTCTTTCGGCCGTGTGCTCGGTCAGCACTCCAGCTGAAGACAGTGAAAGGTCTCGTACACTACGACGGAGTGTTAGCAGAATGCTGAACGTTGAAAATAGAGTGGCGGGGAAGGTAGCAATACCAATTTGCACTCGGAGCCATAATCTTCTTTCAACATTTTGACGTAAGGATTCTCTGGTAGACAGTTTTCGCAAACAGAAGGGAAATCAGTCGATTCCCAGCCTGAGCGATTCAGGTCTTGTTTGATTTGTGGTGGCATGGCGCCTCGGGGTTCGCAGAGCTCTGCGACGAGTGCGGATCGTGATGTGAGGTGGCCGATGATACGGATCGTGAGATTTTTCAGTGTGGTGAGCGAAGAATCCTGATGTCGCTCGCGAAACTACGTAGGAATGAATGTCGAGCGCGGGCCCGACCGCGCAGGGTTCACTCATTACGGTGCCTACCTACCCACTCCCCACCACATTTCCTCACTCTAGTCTCCAGGTACCGATACGGAGTGCGTATCTAAAAGTGTGGCGTCGAGCTGCTATCAGTGCTCCACGTCCCGCCTCTTCACGTGATATCCGCCACATTTGCAAACTCGCTGGGCCAGTCACCGAACATCTTATCTACATAGTATTCCTCGTGCACGTAAGGCTCATTCAGTACCTTAAGATACTTCAGTTATAGAGTTTTGACTGGACAACCTGGATTCAAGGCATCACGAGTACGAATAGTGTGTGCTGTGTATATTTGAATTACCAGAGACCGAGAAAGTTCCCGATCGATGATGCCCTCCTGGTCTGGTTGTGAAACCAGGGTGGACGGTCGTCTCCAAAACTCCGAAGATGCTCTTGAGCCGTAGAACGCATCAACAAGTCCCTGAATCGACTGTCGACAAGACTGATTGATGGTGCCTACCTGGATATCCGCGTATCTCTAGAACCAGGTAGGTGGCGGATACTCAAGCCCAACCACATCAGGGAATAATCTGGAAGGTGCCTCAGAGGCTAAGACGTGTGTGCAAAGTGTGGCAGTCTATCAGATCGTGCTAGGTAGAAGAACCATAAGCTAAAAATCACTACCAACTGTTCGAATTCGTATTCGGATTGGATAGCCCCTGGCCGGTATGCATATGTTTCCCGCCTAGCCGTCGTCTCACCGCCTGCTCAACAAAGCAAGTACTCGAACCCTTTGCGCCTCTCGATTGGACAATTGCCAGAGATGGGACCCCTGGAGCCAGGTCTCTGTCAATTTGAACTCTGAAGATCCCTGCGACCACTACCAGGTAAATGGACATTGGACAACAGTCCGGCCTCGCGTTTTTCATCTCATTTTATTGCACCAGACTTTGCCTGGTGGCAGGTACTACCGTGCTACGGCCTGTCATTAGCTGTTGTAACGCCCAGGAACAGTGGACTGGGAGGACTAAGAGGGGGATGTTGGAAATTTGACACAGCCAAAACGAGACAATCTCGACCGTTGCCGCGTCCCTTCGACTCCTTTTTCCGCTTGATACTTTGTCACTACTGAAAAAAGCCTACGCCCCCGCTCTCCCGAATACCAACCCGATTGCCCGTCCTAATACCTTACCGATCTTGTTGTCCTGCGCTTTCAATTTATTCCTTCTCCTTCCTTCCTTCCTTCCTTCCTTACCTCCTTCACCCTTCAGACCAAATACTTTACAGCCTTCCAGGTCTCCACCAAGTTTCTCTTCCTGCAAACAACTTTCCTACACGTTGTCTATTCACTACTCAACACAATGGTTACTTCAACAGCCTCTAACCTCGAGCGCGAGGACCATGCTCGCGATGCTCAATTCAATAAGGCACTGCACGGTACAAGTGCTCAGGCCACTGGTGGTCTTGCCGCCATGTTCAGCAAAGGCCGTGATGCGAAGCAGGCTGCCGTCGATGAGTACTTCAAGCACTGGGACAACAAGGCGGCAAAGGACGAAACTCCCGAGGAGCGCGCAGTATGTAACTCGACCTTTTCCCAGCCTTGAACCTATCTTTACTTGTCACGGATGCTGACCTTTGCTTGACATAGGCTCGTACAGCTGAATATGCGACCTTGACCAGACAGTACGCGGCGCCCCCCCCCCCCTCCTGTACAAACACTAGCTAATTCTGGTTTTATAGCTACTACAACCTGGCGACCGACCTGTACGAGTATGGTTGGGGCCAGTCCTTCCACTTCTGCCGTTTCTCCCACGGCGAGCCCTTTTATCAGGCGATTGCCCGTCATGAGCACTACCTTGCCCACCAGATCGGAATCAAGGAGGGTATGAAGGTGCTTGACGTCGGATGTGGTGTTGGCGGACCTGCGCGCGAAATCGCAAAGTTCACTGGCTGCCACGTCACCGGTCTGAACAACAACGACTACCAAATCGATAGAGCTACTCACTACGCTGCGAAGGAGGGCCTGTCGAAGCAGCTTGAGTTCGTCAAGGGAGACTTCATGGTACGTGGTTGTTATAGTGATCAGATCCATATTCAAATGATTAACGTTGATCTTGCAGCAAATGTCTTTCCCCGATAACTCCTTCGATGCCGTCTACGCCATCGAGGCCACCGTCCACGCACCCAGTCTGGAGGGTATTTACAGCGAGATCTTCCGTGTTTTGAAGCCCGGTGGCGTCTTTGGTGTTTATGAGTGGTTGATGACGGACGAGTACGACAACGACAACCTGGCCCACCGTGAAATCCGCTTGGGCATCGAGCAGGGCGATGGTATTTCCAACATGTGTAAGGTCTCTGAGGGTCTGGCCGCCATGAAGACTGCCGGATTCGAGATGCTCCACCACGAGGATCTTGCTGACAGGCCCGACCCCATGCCATGGTACTGGCCCCTGTCGGGAGAGCTCAAGTACATCCAGTCCGTCTTTGACATTTTCACTATTGTTCGTATGACCAAGGTGGGACGATTCCTCATGCACAATGTAGTTGGTGGACTCGAGGCTCTCAAGATTGCCCCTGCCGGTACGAAGAAGACGGCCGACAGTCTGGCATGGGCTGGCGACTGCCTTGTTGCTGGTGGCAAAGAGCACTTGTTCACACCTATGTACTTGATGGTCGGAAAGAAGCCCGCCAACTAGGCGTCACTTTTGTACGCCTTGGATGCAGAGATGACGGCATAGACGGACACCAACGGAAAAAGATTAGAGGCTATGAATTTTTCTACTCGCTGTACGAGTGTTACACCAGTACTATAATTGTAATTAGGCAACTGCAGCCAGACGGTTTTAACGACAATTCACGGTTGGCCATGATAGATAGGAAGTTAGGAAATGTGGGTGAGAGTTTTTCCAGAGGAAAATACGCTGGCCGATAAGCTGGCAAAAGTGACTGGCTACTACACAATGTCACATAGACGTGAGTCCAAGACGAGAGTTCCACATGCACATGCTTATGGCAGACTATTGTTTGTCCATGTAGCCCCCATCGCTTCTCAGCTCACCATCTATGGAAGCGGGTCAAATATTGCAGCAGGTTGCGTGCCGTAGGTAGCTATTGTGTACCGGCTGAGATTATGGATAAGGAGACTTGGGCTATCCTGCAAGGCAGTACATACGATAAATAGCAAGTTTAACGAATGATCCAGAGCCCATTACGGCAGGCCACATAAGAAAGACACTGCTCGAACCTTTTTATTCCTAACAGCCATGAACGAGGGTTGCGGATGATGGTGTCAGCTGTGCACATGATCACCATCACAGTTCTGGGTATTGCTCAAAGACTTTCTGTGGAACATGCATACCTATTGCCCAGACCACCTCATCGAGTCCCTTTTCGTTGATTCTCGCTCGGACCTAAGTGGCTCGCCGTTCGGATGGAAGCGGGTGGCACCGGGCGCATGGTGCGCAGAAAGCGTTTGCTGAGTAGGAAGCTTATGGAGATCCGTGTCCGGCCGTCCCTCGAGGGGGAGCTTAAGCCCGACGCCGACAAAGGAGTACTTAGAAAGGCCGATGCAAACACTCCCGTTAGCTGGGCTAGCCAGGAGTAATGCCAAGAGTATCCGTATTAACGCAGAAAATTTATGGAAGGGAGTCCTTAGGAAGCCAGCGGAGCTTATCGGGATTAAATCGGACCTGGGTTTGGGCGCAATCTGGATGGGGACTAATCGTTGAAATACAGCGTGATTGGCTCAGAAAAGTTACCCCCGATTATCTAATGCTCGAGAACACCGCTAATACTGAATAGGGCTAGCTCCCCGCCCGGGACCTCCCCAACGCTGTTGTCTGGCAGCTCGCCGCAATTCAACGGACTCAACGCCCATAGAGCTGAGCAAAAAAAAAAAAGGCTGCGAAATCCCTCGAGAGCTCCCCGTCGACTTTCTCATCCCTCTCACTTCGACGTCCAATTCTCGTCGTTGGCCATCGTCAACCCCACCACCCCGAGGTCACGTCTTGTCCATCCACGACATTTTTCTCCTCGTCTCCTCATTATCCAGATTCTCTTGGGATAACTAGCTTCTTTCGCGTTGCGACCTGTGCGTCTTTTCTACCATCCAATCCTCCTAAGACCAATATTCGCGATGTCCCGATTCCTCCGTCCCGCAGCACGCCTGGCGTCCTCTGCCAGAGCTGCCTCCCTCCGCACCTCCCCCATCTCTCAATTCGTTAGCCGGCCTGCTGCTTTCACCATCCAGTCACGGACATATGCCGACGCAAAGGGAACCAAGGACTACACTGTCCGAGAGGCCCTCAACGAGGCCCTCGCCGAGGAGCTTGAGGCCAATGACAAGGTCTTCGTTCTGGGTGAGGAGGTCGCTCAGTACAACGGCGCATATAAGGTCACAAAGGGTCTTCTGGACCGGTTCGGCGATAAGCGTGTCATTGATACACCCATCACCGAGAGCGGTTTCTGTGGTCTCGCCGTTGGCGCTGCCCTCAGCGGACTGCACCCTGTGGTAAGTTGCTTCCCCGGCAAGTCGATAAGGTCCATGGACTTTGAATTTGGCTATTCAAATATCCGAGCAACAACTCTCTAGCTCGAACTTATGGAATCAAGGTTTCGGTGGCCTGTGACTGACTCTTGTGTTTCCTCCAGTGCGAGTTCATGACCTTCAACTTCGCCATGCAAGCCATCGATCAGATCGTCAACTCCGCCGCTAAGACCCTCTACATGTCCGGTGGCATCCAGCCCTGTAACATCACTTTCCGCGGCCCCAATGGCTTCGCCTCTGGTGTTGCTGCGCAGCACTCTCAGGACTACTCAGCCTGGTACGGCAGCATTCCTGGTCTGAAGGTCGTCTCCCCTTGGAGTGCCGAGGACGCCAAGGGTCTGCTCAAGGCGGCCATCCGCGATCCCAACCCCGTCGTCGTTCTCGAGAACGAGCTCATGTACGGCCAGACTTTCCCCATGTCGGAGGCTGCCCAGAAGGATGACTTCGTTATTCCCTTCGGCAAGGCCAAGATCGAGCGCTCCGGCAAGGACTTGACCATTGTCACGCTCTCCCGATGCGTCGGCCAGGCTCTGGTTGCTGCTGAGAACTTGAAGAAGAACTACGGCGTCGATGTCGAGGTTATCAACCTGCGCTCCGTCAAGCCCTTGGACGTCGAGACCATTGTTCAGTCTGTCAAGAAGACCCACCGCCTGCTTTCCGTTGAGTCTGGATTCCCTGCCTACGGTGTCGGCTCGGAAATCCTGGCTGTGACGATGGAGTACGCCTTTGACTACCTTGATGCGCCCGCCCAGAGGGTCACTGGTGCCGACGTCCCTACCCCTTACGCGGCCGGCCTGGAAGAGATGGCTTTCCCTACTGAGCAGATCATTGAGAACTACGTCGCCAAGATGCTGCGTCTGTAAGAGAGTTGCGTGTTGTGGACGAGAGAGTACAGGCCTGGGCAAGCTGCCTCTTTGTGGCTTCCGAGGTGGAAGCTGATCTATAATGGCCCTTGGAGCTCGATAGACTTGGGGAAGAAGCTTGTACTTGTATGTTGCTTAGTTGTCATATATATGTCTCATACCCTGGGATTACAACTGTATGCGATGATCCATGCGCTATGGCATAAAGTAGTGAGCCCTTCGCCATTACGGAGTTCAACGTTGTCATGGCTGGGGCGGCCGATGAATGTCAGAGTGACGAAACAAAATATCCCTGGGCAAAATAGGTTCAGAGCCCAGGGACCGGGGAAATGAGGATACCATCTATGTGCGCCATCTATGGCCTGAAGCCACTCAGTGATGAAATAATTTGTCACAAAAACCCCAGGAGCCCGATGATAACTAATATGGAAGTCGTAACCGCTTTATGGCAGAGACTCCTCCATGTGCGATCTTGACTGAAAGTCATCCATCAAAGCTGCCCATCTCGAGCGAAGGTTACCCAAAAGCCTTCCCTTAGAATCATGGCTATTTTGTGATTTCCCCAACTAAGGTATGTAACCATGCGGCCTTTCACCTCAGGTGCTCAAATATTTTGCCTTACCTAAGGGAAGGAGAGGTAGGAGGGGCACACAAATGGAGGTACCTGAGGTGTCAGGTTACAGTGCGGCCACCCCGCACAGCGTCATCAGTGACCACTGCAGTCTCGCCTATGGGTAAGGTACCGTACCGCCTAACTTCATCCCACATCAAGTCCCTTCTTCCTCCCATACCTACCCCAAGATATACCAGCACTTGGCCTTTGTCAATGATAAGGTAGGCTAAGAGCCAATCTTATCGTCTCATCTCATCTGGCGTTCGTCTCGGCTCATTCTTTCGACAACGTTACGCAGCCCCCGCCGCAGATCGTCGTCAAGATGGCTTCCGACCTGGCTACGGCCATTCAAGGTCTCCATCTCGAGGACCTTCCCGACTCCAACATTGATGACATCTTATTTCAGCAACGGCCCAGCAAGCGCATCAAGCAAGATACTTCAGAGCTGAAGACGAGTCTGGAGACTGACTTTCTCATGCCATGCATGAAATTCTCACCTGAATGGCTCAATGGCCTGCAGCAGTATGCCCTTCAGACGCCAACAAATTCTGCCTTCCATATTCATTAGCTGATTTCTCCTAGGCGCTGGGATTGCCCCGTGGATTATACGGAACTTTTCAAAATTGGCAATCCTCAAACCAGGACTGTGACTCGCTTTGAACGGCACGGTCTTGAGGGCAGAGTGAGTGGCTACCGAAACGTTACCGTGCCTGCCAACAGCGCTACCGCCAAGAATTCGACCTCATTTCTTCGCAAGCCCGCCAATAGGGCTGATTTCGTCCGTGGAGCTGCCGGATTTTTCCCCTTCGCACCTGGTGGTCTTGATGGAATCGAGGCAACCGCCGCACTCGAGGACCAGGTTCACCGGTCTGGAGGCGGAGAGGCTACAGCTGCATCAAATAACAAGCTGGAGCGGGTTATTAAGCTTGGTACCGAAGGCGGGCTACTTGAGATTGCGCCTGGACTGAGTAGAGGATTCAATATCGATCAAAAGAAGCCAGATGAGGACGAAGCCAGGGCGATTGAGCAAGAGCTGGGCCAAGAACCAGAACTACCCCCAGGGACCGACGAAGCAGACGGCGAAGCGCAGACAAATGGCGATAAGCTGAATGAGATTGAGTCCGAGGACGAAGAAGATAGCGAGGATATCGACGCTATTCTGCCTGTCGAGTTCCCCGCTCTCGAACCTCATGGTGCCTTGGCCGCATCGAGTGCAAGGAAGGCCGGCCGAGAGTGGGCTCACATGGTTGATATTAACAGGGACATCACCAACTTCAGAGAATTGGTGCCCGATATGGCAAGAGATTGGCCCTTTGAGCTCGATACTTTCCAGAAGGAAGCCATTTATCATCTCGAGAGCGGTGATTCTGTCTTCGTCGCCGCACACACATCAGCCGGTAAAACCGTTGTTGCCGAATACGCCATTGCCCTCGCAACGAAGCACATGACCAAGGCTATATATACGTCCCCAATCAAGGCCCTGAGCAACCAGAAGTTCCGAGATTTCCGTCAAACATTCGACGAGGTCGGCATCCTGACGGGTGACGTTCAAATCAACCCGGAGGCCAGTTGCCTGATTATGACAACGGAGATTCTAAGAAGCATGCTCTACCGTGGAGCCGATCTCATCCGAGACGTCGAGTTCGTCATTTTTGACGAGGTACACTACGTCAACGATTTTGAGCGCGGCGTCGTTTGGGAAGAAGTCATCATCATGCTTCCCGAACATGTAACACTCATCCTTCTCTCGGCAACGGTTCCCAATACCTATGAGTTTGCCTCCTGGGTTGGACGCACTAAACAAAAGGATATCTACGTCATCTCAACACCAAAGCGACCTATCCCATTGGAACACTACTTGTGGGCTGGCAAGAACATCCACAAAATCGTTGACTCCGACAAGAAATTCATCGAGAAGGGTTGGAAGGAGGCCAATTCGGCGATTCAGGGCAAAGAGAGGACCAAGGCCCCCGAGCCCGTTAACGCGCCCCGCGGCGGTGGTGGTCAGAGAGGTAACCAGAGAGGAGGATCCCAGCGCGGCGGGCAGCGAGGGGGTCAGCGTGGCGGCGGTCCTCAGCAAAGAGGCCGTGGTGGAGCGCCGCGCGCTAATCACAACCCGGGTCACATGGGACGAACAGGTCGTCAGGGTGGGTTTACCTCTGCAGCCCAAGACAAGAACCTCTGGGTTCATCTGGTTCAGTTCCTCAAGAAGTCGAACCTTCTGCCTTCTTGCATATTTGTCTTCTCAAAGAAGCGGTGCGAGGAAAATGCCGATGCACTCAGTAACCAGGACTTCTGCACAGCGACTGAGAAGAGTGCCATTCACATGACTATCGAGAAGTCCGTTGCCCGACTTAAGCCCGAGGATCGGGCTCTGCCACAGATTATCAGACTCCGTGAGCTTCTGTCCCGAGGTATTGCGGTTCATCATGGAGGGCTGTTGCCAATCGTCAAAGAGATTGTCGAGATACTCTTTGCCCAAACACTTGTCAAGGTACTTTTCGCCACGGAGACTTTCGCCATGGGACTCAATCTACCGACTAGAACAGTCGTTTTCTCCGGATACCGTAAACACGACGGCCATTCCTTCAGAAATCTGCTTCCTGGCGAATATACACAGATGGCTGGCCGAGCAGGTCGCCGTGGCTTGGACACAGTCGGCTCGGTTATCGTCGTTCCGCCGGGCGGGGACGAAGCTCCTCCCGTTGCCGACCTTCAGAAAATGATTCTAGGAGAGCCGTCGAAGCTCAGATCCCAGTTTCGTCTCACTTACAACATGATTCTTAACCTACTCCGAGTCGAGGCTCTCAAGATTGAAGAGATGATCAAGCGTAGCTTCTCGGAACATGCTACCCAGCAGCTGCTACCTGAGCATGAGAAAGCAGTTAAGATTTCGGAGGCCGACTTAGCCAAGATCAAACGAGACTCATGTAGCGTATGCGACGTGTCTATGGACGAGTGCCACCAAGCGTCAGAGGACTACAAGCAACTCACCGGGGAAGTTTACAAGTCTCTCATGGGTATTCCCATCGGTCGCAAGATGTTCAGCCAGGCCCGCTTGATCGTTTACAACAGGGACGGTATTCGCACACCCGGCATCTTGCTGTCGGACGGCGCAAGTGACAAGGGGCAAGGTGGACCTACTTTACATGTTTGCGAGATCAGGCTCATGAGGGAGACCCGTGATTCGACAGACCTTCTGCCGTTCATCCCGGCCTTCCGCAAGTACTTGACTCCGCTACCGCAGGCGAAGAAGCACATGCGGATTAAGACCCTGCAGGTCCCTCTGAGTGATGTTGAATGTTTGACGAGGTACGTCACCAAGGGCATTGTGCCAGAAATTTTCCAGGGCGGGGAGAAGTACGCAAAGGCAAAGGACAGACTCCATGCGCTGTGCCGGTCGTGGGATGATCTTTGGGACGAGATGGACCTCTCCAAGATAAAGAACCTCTCATTTCAAGAGGTGATGAAGAAGAGAAAGGATGCAGAAGGCGTTGCCTCATCCTCGCCTGCTCTTTCTTGTCCTCAATTCTTGAAGCATGTAAGTTGAGTTATGGCCGACTTGAGAGGAAATTCAATCGCTGACATTGATTATAGTTTGCCATGTGCCATGATCAGTGGCTTATCAAGGAACACATCTCTCAGCTCCGGCAATCCCTCTCAGACCAGAACCTACAACTTCTGCCAGACTACGAACAGCGCATCCAAGTGCTTAAACAGCTCCAATTCATTGACGAAAGCGCCAGGATACTGCTGAAGGGAAAGGTTGCCTGCGAAATTCACTCGGGCGATGAACTCGTTTTGACAGAGTTGATCTTGGACAATGTGCTCGCCGACTATGAACCAGCCGAAATCGCTGCCTTGCTTTCGGCGTTTGTTTTCCAGGAAAAGACGGACACACAACCAAATCTTACGGGCAACCTCGAGCGTGGCAAAGATACCATCATTGCTATCAGCGAGAAGGTCAACGAAGTCCAGACGCTGCACCAAGTTATACAGTCTGCAGATGATTCGAATGACTTTATTTCTCGGCCTCGCTTCGGTCTGATGGAAGTTGTTTACGAATGGGCGCGAGGTATGAGCTTCAAGAACATTACTGATCTGACCGATGTCCTGGAAGGAACTATTGTGCGGACTATCACGCGTCTGGACGAGACATGTCGTGAGGTCAAGAACGCCGCTCGCATCATTGGAGACCCGGAATTATACCAGAAGATGCAGACAGCTCAAGAGATGATCAAGCGCGATATCACGGCAGTTGCCAGTCTGTATATGTAGACCTTGTTTTGCATGTGAGCAGCAAGCACACGCTTGGTTTTTCGCTCGAGGTTGATGGGAGCTGGTCCAGTTTAGTTTAGTTTACCTTAGGAATTAAACAAAGTGGTCATCTTTTCAGCCGCCTCACTTTCGCTTCGAAATTTGACTTTGCGCCAGAGGTTCGTTCAAGACCTGTTACTCTTCCCAATACGAAATGTGTTGTGCGCGTGCCCACGCCCGGTATAACGCCTAGTTCCCTATGTGCCAAACGAGTGAAGCCATCCCACCATGCTCAAATCAACGCTATTCCACCCAAACTCAAGCCCTCAGCGCACGTAGTCGCTGCTGCAACGCATCTTCCTCCTCTGCAGTAGGCTCGGCAGACACAAGCTCTTCCTTAGCCGGTGCCGCACTGTTGAGTTCAGCATTGAGCTGCACTCCAGCGTCATCGGCCAGCTTGCCCAACAGCTCGTGTACAGCATCATCAGACACTTGTGCACTGGTAGTCTGCGAGATGGCGTCCTGATAGATGCCGTTTGAAACTGCATACTCTTCGTTCTGTTGCTTGAATTGCTCGAGTGTGACGAGGGTCTGGTAGCAGGCAGTTAGGAAGACAAGTCACGACAACAAATTTCATAGCTCACGGCTCGGTGACATACCTTCTCGGGGTTCATGTTCTTCTGTGCCACAGACATAGTACGAGATGATTGACCCATCATGTGCGTCATGCGATTCATGGAATTATTGGCTTGAATTTGCGCGGCAGAGAGCTCAGCCATGTCAGCCATCTGGTCCATCTGTTGAGCCAAGGCCTGCTTGGACAGAAGCATTTTGGCCTTTTGGTAGGCTTTTGCCGTCTCCCCCTTCTTGAGCAGCTGTGCGATTCGGTGTCAGCAGGTTCGGATGCTTTCATCATTCGACAACGTACATCTTGAATCTGCTTCTTCAATATAGGGTCTTGTTTAGCGGCCTTTTGCGCTTCTCTCCGGGCTTGCTTCGCTTGGAACTGAGTGCCGGTTAGTTTACAGGTGTCGCGAGGATCCGCGAGTATCCCAAGCTTGCGCAGGTGGAATAAGTCTGGAACTTGGGCGGACATCTCGACATACTCGTGCCTGGAATTCGACCTGCATGTCGCGAGCAAGTGCGCGGTTCGACATCGTGACTATTTGCCTATCGGGTCTGAAGTCGGAGACAAACGTAGCGGCGGGGTCTCTAGTGAGGGGTTATCTTGAGTCGGCGGGCGGTCGGAAGCGTATGACAAGCGGTATTTCGATGGTTTCGGGGGGTTCTTTGTTTGGATGCGTATGTCTGAAGGTGCGTAGCGAGGCTTGGGTGATGTTGTGCAAAAGTGACAGCAAGTGTTTGTAGTGTAAAGGATAGCCAGACATCAAGCAGTAGAGCCGGACCCCCAGGCGTCACCTGTATACGCTGCCTTTGACCAACCCATATTCGGACCCCGACAATCAGCCCAGGTGTGACCGGCTGGCTCACGCTCGCTGATGACGCAATGGGGACCGGTAGTGCACCGCCCTACCAGCCACATTCTCCCCGCCACATGCGCCATGTGGCCTACCTTATCCCAACTGCGAAAAGCCAGGTCGTAAGTCGTCGTCAATACCGGTACCAGACATCAGTACAGACATAGTTTACCTGATGTTAACCTCGTGGCCGGCCCTTTGATGTCCCGAAGTCCAAGATGTCACGACTCACTGGAAGGTCAAATGCCCCGCCTCTCGGATTGTAGGAATCCTGTGTTATCAGGGTACTATTACCCCTCAAACGAACTCCCAGGGTGCAATAGGATTTGATTACACAATTTCATCATTCGGCTCCTCCTCATCAAAAATTCGTATCGCGAAACAGAATGGCTACGCGAGCGAGAATGAATGTGCAAACATTCCCGCGGCCACCTCTGTTAGAGAAGATATCTCGTCACTTACGAATTGTGTGGAACGGCTTAGTGATTGCGGAAACTCGAGATGCCTATTGGGTTCTGGAGACACATCACCCCCCAAGTTCGTCACAAACCCGACCTGTATAAGTGTCAGAATGTGTAGCAGTGATCCAATTGACACAAATAACAGCGTACTATTTACCACCAGCGGCTTTGAAGGTACCGCTTACCCCGACCCGTCGAAGCACGTACTGCGAGTGGAAAGGTGGAGCTACGTATTATACAATCACGGCTCCTAAACCGTCGTCTGGGACATTGCCTGAGGTGATCTCTAATCGAATCTGGTCTTACGAATCACCAACACCCGGGTTCGAGGCGATTAAGGGCTACTTATCATTTTATGCTGACCCGTGGAGTTGCTTCGTCGACGACGAGGCAGTTCAGCCACAGCCGGGCGACTTTTACGGAGGATGGGTGACTTCAGAGATCGATGGGATCGTAAAGGGAGCTCATGGCAACTGGGACCCTGTGGTGTAATATTCAAACAACAGTTTTGACGGAGGCGAGTCGGTTGTGGTGGACGGAGACATCGGCATCGGGTGCACTCATTGCCCGGAGTCTTCATGTAGGCTGAGGGTGCAATGACAAGGTTACCTGCCGGTCGTAACCTTGGTAGCCGACTATTCATGTCCATAAGTCCCAGCTTGCTCGTCGTGTTGTTCCAGCACACGGCCAGTAACTCAGGAAGATGCCTCTTTCGTATCGCTTGATTTCTTCCAGGTATTCAACTCGTTGCAGATGTGAAGGTTCAAGCAGATTGCTCAGTCCTTGTCACGAACTCGTAGGCCCAGATCAAGCATTCACTCCGACATAGGCAGTCAAAGCTCAAGCTGGATTCCCAGCACTGATCAAGTTTAGTGGCAAGTCTGTGGAACCTAAGAGCTCCGTGTACATCCAGTCTGGTTTAATATGGTCGTGTGACACTGAGCTATAACGAAACAAACATCCGTAGAGTTACAGCTCCGTTCCTGTACGTAGTATATTCTTTCTTTGTTCGACTTTGGCTATGGGTCAGATAGGTCGAGATTGTGAACGCTGCTCTCAGAGGAGTTGAAGCGGCATCGCCCCCCCCCCCTCCCCTGCGAGAGCTCCTGTATCAATCAGGGAACATTTGAGCCACAACGTTTTGATAGATGAATATGCAATCTGAGGCCATCGATAGCGACAACAAGATTGTAATGAAGCAAGACCACAAAGACTCAGTAAATTGCGGGCGGGCCGATACATTCGTGCAGCGAGTCAACGACAATGGGCAGGCGGCGACTTTTGAGGCTTGTCCACTGTCATCAGAATAACCTTGAGCCAAGCTCGTGCACTTAGGCACATACGGAGTAGTTGCTGGATCACCCGGGAAAGCTTGGGAGGACGTGATAGGGTTTAATGTCTTCGACTGTCGAAGGTTGAATACTGAGTAGGGGTCTCACACTATGTTGCAAGATTCAAACTACACACACCATTCATCTGCTGTCAGGTCAAAAGCAACGGTCCCCCCAGACTTGTACTCATCCAGCAAAGCATCTGAAGACTGCTGACAGGTGAGGTCTACCAGCAGAGACCGGCCCGAGGACAACTTGTCGTGACACAAAGTAGACAATGCGTGGAGAGCGAGGATGCACGACGTGCCAGGTAGTGCGACGAGTAAGTGCCTCTGAGTTGCGAACTGCCTAGAGTCTAATCCGCTAACTCATTAATTTGGATCGGACCATCCGGGTAGGTTGGAGCTTCGAGGCCGTTTACACTTTCGGGGCAATACATAGAGGTACTCGTAAACGAGTCGCGTTCTGGAACCCTGAGTCTCATTAGATGGCCAGTGCTACGGATCTGCGGCATTCTCTACCCCTGGATCGCCTCGGGAAGCCAGGGATTGTGGTAAAGTGTGGCTCGGTGGCATCATAGTATGTACTCCGTAAGGGCGGTTGGCGCATCTTGGTACGTGAGCTGGCGAGCCAATAGCACCACAGGAAGTGAGTTGAGAGGACCCCTCTCCAGGAAACGACGGCAGGCATATAGGCTCCACTGACAAGAGACAAGACGCGCGACATTAGATGCCTTTAGACTCCCTTGCTGAGAAAGCTCTCCCTGTGAAGCGGCGGATGAAGAAAAGCATAACAGGACACGAATCTTGGCTGTAGTACGGGTAATAGATGGCGATGAAATTCGCAAGCCGCAACCCACATTGCTGGACCCAACCAACCGGAACGTTTCATGGGTGGCCAGAGAGCCTTCAGCCCAGTTCCCCGTGCCAGGTGTACATGACGGAACTCTTTTGTGACTCAAGATCAGCCGTCCGTATGTGCTCCGTACCCAACGTAATCAATTCAATCCCATCTGAGTCGGGGCGTCGTTGTGGCACCGAGTTCCAACTCAGGAGGAGAGCCAGGATGCCGCCATTTTGAGGCTTGCTTGCCTAGTTAGTTCCCAGTCATCATCCGAAAGGTACCTACTCCTACGAGAATCATCTCTCGAATCGGATCTAATAATAAACGCGTCGACCTGGTGGGCATTGGTCAGAGATTTGGAAGTTGGAGTTGAGGTTCAGCCCCCAAGGCCCGTGGCCCCCCATTGCCCCCCTCCTACCGTAATACTAATGGAGTCCAACGAGTAACTTCCCTAGGACCCGAGTGGCTGAGGTTAGGACCTCCAGGTACCACCCACCACGTCCACGGACTGAGCCCACAAGTGAGGAGGGAGACTGGCGTGTTGGATAGCTGCTTCTGCCGGGGAGCAACGGGTGGCTAACTTTAGCAGCAGCGGCGGCGGCGCAATGGCTGAACGCGTATGTGCTCCATGTGCGGGCGTCGTGTGCTTGAGGTAAGGTGTTGTAGGTAAGTGTGTACTCAAGTGCGTACCTATTAAACTCACGCACAGCAACCTTTCAGGCTGCCTTTCCCATGCCAAGCTAAGCTTACAGGTTGTCGCATGTCAGCTGTCAGCCAATGTTGACACTTGGTTTGACTTAGGAATGCAGTGGGTGAATTCGACTAGGTATGTGGAATAGCTGAAGAAGGCACGAGGGGGCAACTAAGGTAGAGGGTTGAAAGGTAAGGTACCGCAAGTCATATCACTGTCTGCTTACCTGACCTCCCTGTCGCAGAAGTACTTTGTGAGTCCTGGACTGTGAGAGGTGGACCGTAAATTGCGGACTGCGGACTGCCGAGGGTGAAGCAGAAATGAGGCGGTACTACAAAACATCCAGAATGGTAAATCTCAATCCAGATGAGGTGCTGAAGGGCAGCGGCCGTTGAGCTCATTCCGGGACGGGTTCAGGGGTGGGAGCCCCATTCATTTGCCTCGGGCGAGATTGCGAGCACTATGGAAGAAAGGCTAAGGAGAAGGGAGCGTAGGGAGGAGTCAGGACTCATGAGTGAGGAGTCGGGCATCAGGATACGACACGCGACACTGATATTGAGGCTTTAAATGGATGGACGGAAGGAAGGTGACGGGAATATACCTAATCAATTACAGTTGAGTCGGACCCGAATGCCGTCCTGTCCTCTGAATCTGAGGTATGGTAATTTGCGGCAGAAACAGTCGTGCAGTCTGTCAAGTTTCTGATAGTTGTATTCACAGTTCACTTCATACATGTGGCAAATGTGGATGGGGATGATGGGAAAAGGAAATCCCCTGAACACGACACGGGCATATGGGCACACGGGCGCCGCCTAGGTATACTGGGACGTCGCGCCAGGCGTGTTTCCGTTCCGTGGCTCCCGTGTTTCCTCTCCAGTCCATGAGCGGGACGGACCACCAACCAGTCCAGCCGATGCAAGGTAATCCTCTTTTCCCAAGTGACACTGACCTGCGGCCTCGAGACACGCTTATCTATCTGACGAGAGCAATGAGGCTGGGGCGAGCCAACAGTGGAGTGGGAAACATTCAAAGGCAGAGGAGAGCGCCTCTCACATTCAATAGGGCCAATTGGTGGTTAAAAACGCTACCGTCGATGGGCAATGAAGTAGGCACGGTAAGTAGGGATAGAAGTTGGTGCGAGACATGATTGCTTCTCTTCCTCGATAACAAGGTACCAAAAGTAAGTAGGTAATTACTTGCTCTTGGAAAGATAGGGGTAATACCCGCCAGGAGGCTTTTGTCAGGAGCATGCAATGGAACGTCCCTTCTCTGACTTCCGTTTGGGGATCGCACGAGTCTCCCTCAAGTTCTTCAAGGTGGTGCGCACTATCTTAGCACCTGTTGGTACCTACTACCGGCGGTCGCTCTCGCTGTCGCTGGCTGCCATGGCTAGAACCCACGAACTTTGAGGAATTATGGACCGCCAGGTTTCCACTGTGCCAGCCCAATAGGTATCTGTGGAAGCTGTGTCCCGCAATCCGCCCACCACCCCGCCGTCTATCATGGCGGCATGACCCACTAATTACTTTTGGAACTTCCAGTGGGAGGCTCTCCCGAGCCAGTGAAACAGCTGGGCGAGGGCACGCTCCCTCTGCTTCCGTACCTACTCCGTACTGTTTTGGGTCGAGTCCACCAATTATATTTCCGTATCACTCTCAAAGCATCGTTCTGGAGACTTCTCTTCTTGCCGGCTTGCGGCCTGCGGCTTGCGAATTGCGGGCTGCGGATCGCAGCCTGCCCTGAACTGCCTCTTCGGTACCTACGAGCAAAACAATCCACCACTGATCAGAGTGTGGCAATGAGGGAGGAGGGCCTGCCTCCACCCACACAGTTACACTTATGTTGCCTGTGACACAGGCGAATCCGAAGGTACCTTCCATACCTTAGCTAAGCGTGCCAATCTGGTCCCTACCTATCTGCGTGCGTGCTTGAACGGTCGGCTACCAGCTCAGAATGGGGAGGTAATACGGAGTACGGAGTACCGACTACGACTACCTACCTACCAAAGAAAGTAGGTGACTTACTCAACCCTTGCTGCCTTCAGGGCCTCCACATCTCCCCCATCCACTAACCCCTGCCTCAACCTTGCCCTTGGAAGTTGAGGGTCTCTACCATTTCAGCCGGGGGCACGGGGGGTTATTCAAAGTGAACACCTGAGGCAGCAATACTCCGGCCGTCCCTTGGTTCCTGGCCACCCCCTTGGGAAGCTGGAAGGGAAAGGTCCAACGTGGTTCCCAAATTACAAAAGAGGCCACATCGCCTACTCCAACTACCCATCTTGTGAACACCTTGCACCTCTGCACAAAACAGCAAAGGACACGCTGTCCTCTCTGCCTCATCCAAGCACTTTCCGGCTACCACGCTTCTCTCTAAGCTGGTGCCTCTTGCTTCGGTGACTCACCTGATCCATATCTGACTCATTCATCGAGTCGTCATTGCCCCCAACATGCATTCTACTTAGCATCGCGGCTTTGGCTAGGTATATCATCAGAGGACATAAGTCGGCACCTCATTACTGCCTCCACTGGCTTCACGCATCAGCCTTACCACTCTATCTCACCCCCAGATCTTCGCCAATTCACTCCACACCAAGCAGTTTCACTGCACGCTCCAGCTTCCAACCCCCTCTCCTTCTACTACGCTAGAGCGGGTCTGCTGTCGAGAGTTCAGCTCCCGACGCGACCAATATTTGACATACAATGGCATCCTGGGAGCAGCCATCACCAATGATCAAGTTCGAGGACTCGCCTGCCGAGTCTTTCGTTTCCACACCTGGCGAAATATACCCATCGCTATTTGGCGACGCAAGCGTCGTCAATGATGATACTCTCGATCCCTCCGATATGATGACACCGCCGCCCTTCAACGACGACGGTGGTCTTCCCGCATCTACGGCTTCGACCCCGGCTCCGGACGGCGCAGGATCATCATCTCCGGATAAGAAGCAAACGAAGAAGCGGAAGTCATGGGGTCAGGTTCTTCCTGAGCCCAAGACAAACCTTCCTCCTCGGTAAGTTGCCATAACTGATGTGTCTCAGCATTGCCCTCCTGTGCACCTGATCTAATACATCTGGTAGGAAACGCGCCAAGACAGAAGACGAAAAGGAACAACGCCGTGTTGAGCGGGTTCTTCGCAACCGTCGAGCCGCCCAATCATCCCGTGAGCGAAAGCGACTGGAGGTTGAGGCTTTGGAACGACGCAACAAAGAACTCGAGTCGGCTCTCCAGAACGTCACCAAAGCAAACCAGTTGCTGGTGGATGAACTGAACAAGTTCCGTCGTGACTCTGGCATGTTGACCCGTTCAACGTCTCCCAACGACCCCCTACACAAGAACTCTGTAACGTTGTCTCAAGAGCTCTTCAGCTCCCACGACGGCCACCGAGCTTCACTAGACGAGACTAAGTCCCTCGTCGACGACCTCATGACCACATCTCAACCCAACGCCACTGTCAATCCCGCATCGCTCTCTCCAGAACTCTTACCAATCGCTGAGGGTACTGAGGAGGGCGGTGAGGAGCAGCCAACGGCCGAGACCTCTGTTGCGAAGTCTACCTCTGACCTGACACAACGTCCTGCAGCGATGTTGTGCGACCTGCAGTGTCATCTGTCGGAGGAGCTTCCGCAATCATGGCTGGCCTTTCAAACCCCTCTGCATCCGACCTTGGTCTTCTTTCTGCAGCTTCAGACGCTACTAGTCACCTCATCAGTGATTCTTTCAGTTTGTCAGCGGCCCTTGACGCAGATCGCTATGTCCTTGAAAGCGGGCTTCTCTCTTCCCCCAACTCCCTCGATTATGAACACGATTATCTGGTTGGTGACTCTACCTTCCTCCAAGACCCGTTCGACATCAACGAGTTCCTCCACGACGACGTCAACGGCGCAGCCGTCGCAGCGGACCCGGAATTCGGCCGCGATCTCACCCACTCTGAGACTCAAGTCTCTTCAGAGAATTCTAACCTGCAGCCCCACTCTGGCGCGTCCGCTCATGGATGCGACGATGGAGGCATTGCGGTTGGTGTCTGAAGGATGCGATGACCGGATCGGGGGGTCGTCGGCTGAATCTTCGGCGCAGCGCGATAGCAGTCAGACACCACCAACGTGGATTGTCGGCGCACCGTTGCCGTCCAGGGAGGTTCTCTTGACGCTGTTATGGGTTCTCAGAGTTGAAGAGCGGAAAATCAACCGCAAGAATACACTTCAACTAAGAGCCCATGCGCCCGATCTGGCGAATGATATCTCAACACCAACTAATAATCACATGTTTGTTTCGGCTTCCAAGAGGAAGCGGGGAGTGACTGACACCAAAGAGAATGGGAAGCGTTTTCGGTTGGCTTGAATGGGATGGGAAAATGGTGTACAGGCGCAAGCATGGTGTCCAGTCAGTATAGACAATTTCGGTGGACTGTAACATTATGTTGATTCAATGCAACGTCGCCTTGCGACCAATGATGTTCATGTCATTTCAGATGATTCTTTCCATGTCCCAATCTATCTTCAGCTCATAGTGACACCTCGCTCGTATCTGTATTATTTATTCCTTGTCATGTCCAAAATCATGCTGACGACAAAAGGGTGGTTGTCCTTACATCAGTAGACTGCTTGAGACCACGGACCACCAAGATGGTGCTCGTCGTAGATCTAAATAGGAATCGTGGCGCCAGTGCCGTCCGTCATGCAGGCAATCTATCCTTGTGCTAACCCCATCGTCGCCCGTAAAGCAATTACTTGCTGCAAGCTTGATCCTGTCACCAAAGCCCGTCCATCTCGGCCATAGCGGCTTCTTCATCTGCGAACTCTTCCTCTACTGACTTGCCGGTGTGCTCCTGGGCTATTGGTGCTTGTGCATGGGTTGCTCCATCCGCTTCAGCCATGAGCGCGTCAAGATCGTCGTCGTCGGGTTCCTCAGGCTGTAAGGCGGACACTCCCATATCCTGCTTCCTAGCCAACGGTGTTGAACTGTATATGTCTTCTACATCCAGTATGTCTCCACGTTCTGGTGTTTCCAGGTTTTGTTGTGGAGGGACAGTTGCCGAAACTGGTGCAGTGGGGGGTTCGGCTGTTTGCTCTGGTGCCTCTTCCACCGTATCTTCTGTTCTGTCCTCGTTTGCATCCCATGGCTTGGGCTTGCCCTCGTTGATCCACTCCATGCGCTTGAGTACAATCTGCCTCTTGTGGCCGGCTTTTTCAACCATGCTCAGAGCGTCGAGAAACTTCGCCTTGGGGAAGAGGTCGTCAAGCCAAAGCTGGTAAAAGGATAGAAGACGCGCAGCATCGGAGAACTAGAAAATGCCGCCTCAGCACGGGATCAAAATCGCAGGAGAAGGTGGAACGGGCATACCTCGTGTCCTTTGCCCTTGAACTTGAGGTTACCGGCGCGTTTTCGAAGTTTAGGTATCCCGTTGTCTGACAGTAGCCTGTCAAAGATCAGTAACTCGTAGTATCGAGCATATGAGATACCAACCGAGCTTCGTCCAGCTTTACGCGTGGCACCCGCACTCTTTTAGCCACCTCGACCTCCTCATCAAGGCCCAAGGCTTCGGCCTGCTTTCTTTTGTTCGTGCTCCCATCTTTCGCCTCGGGCGGTGGGGATTTGAATGGGTCGTCGAAGTCGTCATCAACATTGTACACGTCGAGATCGTCATATTCAGGTACGGTTCTGGAAGCCATCGCTCGAGTTTCACTATTCGATCCGTCGTAGTTGTGCGGAATCTGCCCAAGAAGTGTCGCTGCCGCCTTGTGCATTCCGAGAAACGCGGAATGTCACTCGAGGTCGCGTCTTCAATTAAACGACGCGTCGGCGCAGCTTGGTCCTCCAGGGGTCTGCAACTGTCGGGGAGGTGGTTCATGTGTGCGCCCACTGAAGTGCAAAGCCACACCTATACTGGTCTGTGCTCGGGACTTTGTTCTGCCTCAGGCTAATCTAGTGGCTTGGCCCCAATCAGCGTCCGCTCATATCTAATTCGACATCTGAATCGACCGCTGAGAATATAGAGCTATCGGCCATCATCGACGCAATCGGGCCTCGCATTGCCGTCCGCTACAATGGCTACCGCACAAGCGCAGACTTTCACTCCGACCAAGGTCGTGAGGAGTGATTACCCGGTAAGACCCTGATGTATATCTAAAGGCAAATATGAGCTGACACATCTCTCTCTTCGCAAAGCTCATCGATAACGACCCGTATGCTCCGACCCGCCCGCCGCAGCCTCCATAGGATCAGAAGCTAACAGAGAACGACTACAGCCACTTCAAAAGAGTTGTCGGCTATGCCAGGCCCTCCGATTATCTACATGGTGCTGTAGCTGCTGCCTTCGGTCCCGGCGCTCTCCTCGCCCTGGAGAAGTTTGCTCCTTCCCACGTTGGCAAGGGAGGTATGGCTCAGGCTTTACGCTTGGCTGGAGCCATTGGTGTGGCTGGTGGCTTTCTATACTTTTACCAGCGCTCTAGCTGTAAGGATATGTATCCGGGCGACCTTTACGGATGAAGAAGGTTGCATGGGGCGCAGAATGCTAACGAGGTCGGCTTACAGTGCGGTTTTACGGGGCCACCGAGAACGCTCGCGAAGTTGAGCTGGACATGAAGGAAATGGTTTCCAAGGTCAAGGCTGGCGAGCCGCTTTACGGAGAGAGCAGATTGACTCCTCACTTGCAAGGCGTCGCTGCGCGACAATCTAGATATTCGGCCTTGTTCATGGGCGTTATTCCTTGGTTCAACTTTGTCAACCACAATCAACATGGCGTTGATACGGCCAAGTACTATCAGCAGGCTGAGAGGGAGCTCGAAGCTGAGCGTACACAAAAGGCTAGCCCATGATATCATTCATTGGTGATCATATGGGTTCAAATGAGTGTGTATTATAGCTTAGGCACAAAATTGGTAGCCTTGGAAGGGCATTTTAGCAATTACGCTGAAAACTTCCTGAATTTCCTTCAAATCCATGATGTCTTCAGATCTGACCTGCCATTGCGGGGAAGAGGCGTGGGTCTGCGCCAGTGTCGTTGTAACGGTTGCGAGTGACCAAGCATCATTTCTTGAGCATCACCATCGTGCCGCCCAACATGTCCACCCATGGTAATGAAACTGCCATTATCACATCTATAACTACGCGCATGGCTGAGAGTGGATGTTAGGGCACAGAGGCTATTAGGACAGCTTAATACCGCCCAGAACCCGCTCAAACAGTGAGGTTTCTTCACTGGCTTCGTTCCATATTGCCTAATGCAGAAAGGCTGATACAAAGACAGTACGTTTCTCTACGACCTCGTCGTTGATCGATCCGGCACTGAATTCGGGCCCCTGAGCACTTTCCGTCACTCGAGGCCTGGTTTCCCTGTAGACAAAGTTGACCTTCGATTAAAATATGCTTGATTAGAATAAATAAACTCCTTGAGGTAATTGGTCGCCGAATTTCTTTACACATATCTGGCAGCCGGTCATATTAACACAACAAGACTGTGGCGAGTGAGATCCAACAAACTGTTGAAAGGTCTACAAGCAAAGAAGTAGACGCGGCATTGGTGTTGGTAGGAGACGGCGCAGAAGTGGTGGCGGCTTCAGCTGCGGCTGTCGTCATCATTGTCTTCGTCGTCGCGGTCTGGCTAGTACTAGATCGAGTTGTGGAAGTTGAGGTCGCCTTGTCTTCTGGATCTCCTTGCCTAACAACCTTCAAGGTGTAGTTACTGGCTTCAAAGTGCATGTCGCCAGCGGCGTGTTTGATTTCGGTGCCCAGCTCGAGTTGCCCTAGCCATATTGCGCCTGACAGCATACCCTTCTTCCAGATATAGGTGAGCAAAGGTCCGTAGTCGGCATCGGTCTTGGTGAGGTTGGTGCGAGCCAACCATGAAAAAACATGTTGTCCCCCATCATTCCAGCCATGATACAATGAGAAAGGGGTGCCGTCGATGGTGACGGTGTCTTTGTCGGGAGTGGACTCGGCCCATCCTAGTGGTTTTACAGTTGGCGTCCACCAGGGCCAAATCATGATTTCAATGGGGGCGCCGACCATGGTTGAGTTCTCCTTGTTATCGGACAGGAACATGTCGACAGCAACGTTGGCGTAGAGCGAAACATCATCGAAAGCCTGGGCCTGCTGCTCAGCACTGGCCTTTTCTTTGCCAGCAACGTAAGTCTGCCAATTCCCTGTGACCTGTAGTTGAGTGACGTTCCATAGCTGGACAGGGAGCCTAGTCGGATGAGCCTTCATGTACGGGTAGCCTTTGACAAGAGATGCATCTCCGGTCCATTTGTAGGAGACACTGAAGCTACGGCCATTATCATGGACGGCCATGCATTGGTAGCCCGAACTGTCGTTTCCCCAGGCATTATTATTGACTGCCGCGTTTGTCAGTCAGCGGTCGTGGTTATGAAAACAGCTGCGTCGATTCAGAAAGCTACACACATGAATACGGAACTTCAGTAGAGTTCCACCAGTCTGACTGACCACAGAGGTCGATATTTTGTGAATCCGCAGCTACAAGTCCAGACAATTGAAATGTGGCCAGGAGTCCCAAGGTCGAAAAAAATGCAAATGCCATGATTGCCCAATTATTCCGAGTCTATCCTTTGTCGAAGCAGGGCGCCAGAGTGCAAGTAACGAGTGAGTACGGGCGAGTTCACCAGAGAAAAGCAAGTAGTATTGAACGAGAGTGAATGGGAACGTTTTCAGCCAGTCATGGTGAGATTGCGAAATCGCCGTGCACGAGCGTGGAAAACAAAATACGCTGAAAATGAGCTTCGAAACGAGTCGGAAGACGAGGGAGTGAGGTTCGAAGGTTCTCGAGAACGAAATGCCGTTGCCTGGGCGAGCCTAAGCGTAAGACAAAAACACGACTCTGTGCCACACATCGCCCCTTCGCCTCTTGCGGTCCCGCTCTCATACGAGGGCGTTCAAGCCATGATACGCCCAGACATTAGTGATGGACCACCAACAAACGAAACACCGGCCAATGAAACAACAACGATCGCTTACAAGGAACCAAAGCCTGGCTGACGGGTACGAGCTATGCCACATGAAATTTCAGGATTGGAGAGAGAGGAAGCCCCTATTCTTAGCTTTCTCCACCACCGTCCTTGGCTAGTGGGGATACGTTTGACGCGTCGTGGGTAAGACTGTTCGAGAGTGCTAAGAACGCGGTAGTTAAAAAAAGAGAGCTAGTTTTAAGAAGGGAATTAATATACCGGCGTCGTAAATTAATATACTAGCGTCGCTCTTATACTAGCATCGCTATTTTATTTTTTAATTAGTTTAAAAAATTTTATTAATATAATTAGATTTTATTCCCCTAACGGAGCAATTTACTAGGGCCGTACCGTATATTACGTATTAAAGAAAACTAAGTATATTACGCTCTATACCTAATTACTAATTAAAATTAACTAACTTAAGTATTATTTTCCTTTTATTAACTCCTAACCTTCCCCCGCTTCTAACTATTTAAAGGGTAAGCTATACTTATTTTAATATATATAAAACCTCTTAATATTAACTTATATAAATAACTAAATTTTATATTATATACTTTTTTTTATTAAAAATTAAAAGGCCCTTTATATATTTTTTTATATTTATAATATAGCTCGTATTAAAAAATTTCTAATTTTATAAAATATAATTTCTAAGTTCCCCCCGACGGAGTAATTTACCAGGGCCGTACTATGTATTACGTATTAAGGAAAACTAAGTATAATACGCTCTATACCTAATTACTAACTAAAATAGCTCTTAACTTTCTATTATAATCTTCTTAAGTTCTAGTTATTTATAGAGCGAGCTTTACTTATTTTAATATATATAGGACCTTTTAATACTAACTTATATAAGTAGCTAGGTTTAGTATAATTTATTTTTTTATATAAGTATTATTATTATTTAAGGGGTCTTATAAGAACTATTTAAATTACTAACTTATTATCCTAACCCTATATACTTTTAGCCTATTTATTATAATTATTATAACTAAGTTAGTATTAATATATTAAATCTTAATATCTATATTAACTTAGTTATTTATAATATTTATAATATTACTTAGCTAAATTCTATATTATTAAAAAGTATTTTATTATTTCTTAAGTATTTGTTTTTTATTTCTACCTTTACTAGTTGCTCGGGCAATTCTCAATATCGGTTATATAGTATTAATACATAGTATTAATAAATACTCCTACTATCTTATTAAACTATTTTTTTTAAATATTCTTCTACTTTTTTAAACTTTCCCTCTTATAAAGTTCATAACTACGGATTATTAATAATAATATTAAGCACCCGACGCTACTACTTTATAAGCCTATTGCGCACTTAGCTAAGTTAGCTACCTTTCTAAGTATAATAGCTCACAACGGTAGTATCAGAAATACCCTCGTTACTATTATTAAATAATATTAACCTTACGATATCTACCCTAATACTTTCAACTTTAACTTATATATATATATATATTCATTACCTCGTTTCTTTTATCAAAGTCAAAAAACGCTTCTCTTACCGTCTATCGCTATTACCTTATTGCTATTACCCTATTACTATCGCCCTATTACTATTACTATTGCCCTATCGCTATTACTATCGAATTATCTACCTTAAATATATATTATTAAAATACTAGGACGCTAACTTATCGATCTATAGGGATACCTTAAGGGCCAGAAGTTCGATCTTATAAGTATTATACTAAAAGACCCCAAACTATAAGAAAGTCGTTTTAAAGAATACGGATTAAATACTATTAATTTAAAAATCCGAAATACGTATATTAATATAGGTATTACCCTTATTAGTGCCTAACTAATATAATATAGTAGCCTCGAAATACCTAACTAACTCTTAAGTATTATTAATATTCTAAAATTACTATATAAGAGGAAATTAAAAAGGATTAAAAAGAAAAATCTAGCGCTATTAAAAAAAACAAAAAGTAGGGGGTAGTTTTTAGCTATTTAGAGAGCGATTAATATATTACGGTAGCGGGGTTATTAATATTTTAAGTTTAGTTAGTATTAATAGTTAGTAACGGCTACGGCCGGCTATAGTTAGTTATAAAGTTTTATAAAGTATATAATAAAAACACTTAATATTAACCCTAATAGACTAGCTTACCCGTAAAGGCGAAGATAGCCCCTAATAAGGCGGACCGGACCCTAAAGGGATTTCTTAAGTATATTTATATTAATTATAATAATTATAATATTAAACTAACTAAGGGTACCTAGCCCGAGAGGAATAGACTTATTAATAAGTATTTTTAAGTTCTTATTAAAGTAGTATTTTAATTAGCTAACTTCTTAACTAATTATTTAACTAGCTATTTAAGTAATAGTTTATATATTAATAAGTTTATTTAGTAAATTCATTTAATAAATTTATTTAATAAATTTATTTAGTTTAAATAAAAAGTAGCTTTAAGTAATATTAAAAATAATAAGAATAAAAAAAATCTTTATAAGTTTTAAAAAGTAATAAATATTAGCCTATTTAGCTTTTTTTTTAAAAACCTCTATATTATTATTAAAATTTAAAACCTCTATAGTTAAGGGCCGCCTCTAATTATTATAATTAACTATTATGGCTAATTATTATAACTAACTATTATAACTAACCTTTATTATTAACCTTTCTAACTAGTACTATTATATAATAAAGAGGGTAGCTTATTTATTTTAAATTAAATAATAGTTTTCGTATTGAAATTATTATATTACGTTAAGTATATACTTAGGATATATTATATATATTATATAATTAAAAAGTGTATTATATTATATAATTTTTTTTAAAAGCGTAATCCTATTAAGGTCGATCTTTTATATTTATAAAGTTAGAAAAAAAAACCACTATATAATTTCTAAATTAACGTTAATATACTAAATTTTAATATTTATATAGTGGTTTTTTTTTTTTTTTAGTTTTATAAGCGCAAAAGATTAACCTTAACAGGATCACGCTTTTAAAAGAAATTATACGATATAGTATACTTTTTAATTATATAATATATATAATATACCTTAAGTACGTACTTAATATAATATAATAATTTTAATATAAAAACCGCTATATAATTTAGGATAAGTAAGTTACCTTTTTTATTACGTAGCGGCGCTAGTTAAAAAAGTTAATAATAAAAGTTAGCTATAATAGTTAGTTATAATAGTTAGTTATAATAATTAAAAGTAGCTTTTCTTAATTATAAAGGTTCTAAAATTTAATAATAACGTAGAAGTTTTTAAAAAAAGGGCTAAATAGGCTAATATTTACTACTCTTTAGAGCTTATAAAAATTCTTTTTATCCTTATTGCTTTTAATATTACCTAAAACTCTATTTAAACTAAATAAATTTACTAAATAAACTTATTAATATATAAACTACTACTTTAATAAGAACTTATTTTTTTAGTATATAGTTAGTAATTAATAAGCTAGAACTCTTTAAAAATGCCTATTAATAAGTCTACCCCTTTTAAGCTAGGCGCCCTCTTTAGCTAGCTTAATATTATAACTATTATAACTAATATAAATATACCTAAGGATTAATAAAATACTTTTTAATAATACGGAATTTAACTAAGTAATAATACGAACGCTATAAATAGCTAGGTTAATACGGATATTAAGATTTAGTATATTAATACTAACTTAAAAATTATACTTTATAAAGTTAAAATTATTTTTAATATAGGCTATATTATAAACGTAAGGGAATATATAAGGGGCCCCTTAATTCTTAATAAGAAGGAGTATATAATATAGGATCTAACTACTTATATAAGCTAATACTAAAAGGTTTTATATATATTAAAATAGGTATAGCTTACTTTTTAAATAGTTAGAACTTAGAGGACTATGGGGGAAAGTTAGGAGCTATTAATAAAAAGAAGATAACGGTTGAGTTAGTTAATTTTAATTAGTAATTAGGTATAGAGCGTAATATACTTAGTTTTCCTTAATACGTAATATATAGTACGGCCCCGGCGGATTGCTCTATTAGGGGGCTTAATATTTATATTAACTTAGTTATTTATAATATTTATATTATTATTTAGCTAAATTTTATATTATTAAAAAGTACTTTACTAATTTTTAAGTATATTTATATTAATTATAATAACTATAATATTAAGCTAGTTAAAGAGGGTACTTAGCCCGAGAGGGGTAAACTTATTAACGAGTATTTTTAGCTTATTAATTACTAACTATATACTAAGAGAGTAAGTTTTTATTAAGGTAGTATTTTAACTAGCTAATTTTTTAATTAGTTATTTAACTAACTATTTAATATTACGACTTAATATATATAACTAAGACTAGGGCCCGCCCCGTAAGCTTATAACGGCTATAGTATATTATATATATAAGAATATAGGAATATAGGGTAACTCTTATAAAATAGAAGAATTATAAATAAGTTATATATAAATAAGAAATAGTAATTATATAATAGGGTAATTATTATAATTACTTTAAGTAAGCGTTTATTAGTATTTACTAAGCGATTACTTAACGAATAAAAGTAATTATTAATAAAAAATATGTTTATAAACGGACTTATATATAGTATAAACTTAAGCTAGGCTTAAGGATAAAACTTTTTATAGCTTTTTTAGTAATTAACTTAGTATTAGATTTTATAATTATTTTTAACTATTCTTATTAAAAACCCCTTTTAATAAGACTACGATTAATTATTAAAACCTTATTTATTTTATAATTTATAAATATAGCTTTAAAGAAGCTATTTATAATTACGATATTATTTATTTAGTATTCGTAGCCTTAACTTTTACTAATATACTTATTATAACTAGCTAGTTATAATATTTTAATTACTCTTATTTAGTAAGTTAACTTTATAAAACTTATTAAGTAATAAAACGAACGACGATATTTTTTAAAACCCTAAGTACCCTTTTATTTAACTCTAAGTAACCCGTTAACTTAGTTAATAAGCTAGCTAGGGTTAAGGATAACGAGATATTTAATATTATTTATAACTCTAATAATAATATAGTTTTTAAAAAAATAGATTATAAAAAAATACGATATACTGTTAAGAAAAGTAGTAAATAGAATAAAGAACTTATAGAGCTTTTTAATAATAACTTTATTTAAATAGCTATAACTTTAGCTAAGAATAATAAAAATATTATTATTTTTTAAAATATAGTTAATAAAACTATAACTAATTTAAAAATTAAAAAAAGAGAAGTAAACGACTTAGAATAAGAAGTTAGAACCCTCTGAGCTATTATTAATATTATTAAAACTCTTATAGATAAATAAGAGAAATTTAGACTTAACGTACTTATTATTTTTAATAGAACTACTAAACGCTTTAAGGGATTTTTAATTTAGATTAGAACTTACTAAACGTTTTATATTATTAATTTTTAAAATAAAACTAAGCGAGTTATTTACGTAATAACCTTTTTTAAGGGACGAGCCCTAGAGTAGTTCGAGCCCTTTTAAAAAGAATTTTTTAGTAATAACGGTTATTTATTATATTATAAAAAAGAAATTGTGAATATTTTTAGTAATATAATAGGATTCTAAAGCTTTTTTAAATCTCTATTCTAGGACTTTAATAAAAAATAATAAGCTAAAAAAGACTTAGCTAGTTTTTAATAAACTAAGTTTACTTTATACTATATTACTAAATTTAAAAAACTTATAGTACGACTCGATTTTATTAAAGAAACCCGTATTTTTTCGTTTTATTAAGGATTAAAAAATAAAGTTAAGGACGAACTTAGTAAAATAGAAATATTAATAAAATTCTTATAATACGTCGAGCTTATTATTAAAATTAATACTTAACTATATAAACGACGTAAAGAAAAAAGAGAGGTATAATACCCTTAAGCTAACTTTAATAAAAAATACTAAAATTATAATAAACTACTAAGTAATTATTAAAATAACTTAAGAAATTAGTAGTAATAAAGTACGTTTTATAAATAATATAAAGGACTTATAGACTTTAATATTACTAAATATAAAAAATTATAATAAAAAAAGAATTTTAAATATTATAATTATAATAAGCTAGGATATATAGCTAGAGATTACTAATAACCTAAGCATATTTAATACTAACTTATTTTAGAAAAGCGAGCTAATATTATAAATAAGGAAGTCTTTTATAAATAACTTTTATAAACGGCTTATTATAACGATAATTATCTTACTTATTAAGATAGTAAGGAATAAATAGGATAGTACTTAAAGTAACTTAAAAATAAAGGACGATCCGGATATAATACTATATTATTTATTAAAATTTTAATAATAGTAATAAAAAAAGAAGAAATACTCGTTTATAAACCCTATATTTTTAAAAAAAATAATATTAAATACGTTATTATACTTTTTTAAATTTATAAGGATATAGAAAAGAAGGTTAAAATAGACCTTATTATAAAAGATATACTTTACTTTTTTAAAGGACGAATTAAGTAAAGACTCCTAGTTAATATAAGGGAGTAACTTTTTAAGTTTAAAAAAAGAGGACTTAATATAAAAAAAATTATAAGTAGCCTTATTTATATAATATAACGAAACTATATAAATTAAAAATAATTTATTAAATTTAAAAAAGAACTCGATTTAAATAATATCCTAACTAAGTCTATTTATATAATATAATAAGTAGATATTAATAAGAAATTTATTTATAAAGTTAAAAAATAGTTTAAAGACCTTATATGCGAAGATAAGATCGAAGTAATTAAGAAACTAATTTTTAATTTCGGAGTTATAAAAGAAAAAAAAATTAACTTTAACTTTAAAAAAAAAGAAAATATTAAAATAAGAACTAGTTCTTTCTATTTTAACGAAGTAGAATTATTTTATAATTTAAATAAACCTCGTAACGTTGCTTAACGACGTATTTAAATAGAGATTAATTATAAAGTACTACTTAGCATTAATAATACTAGCTCTAAAGAGGATAATAAAGAATTATAGTATAAATATATTTATCTATTTAAGGATAACTAGACTATTTAGTTTTATAAAACTAAAAAATATAAAAAGGTTATAATAACCCCCTATATAAATAAAAACTACTTTTTATTCGACCCCGAGGACCTTTTTTATAAAGAATTATTTTAAGTAGAGTACTTAGATAATAAATATTTCTAGTACTTTGTATATAAATAAAATAGCCGTTTTTACTTATAAAGACGCAATAGTAAACTTATTAAGGATATTTATATAAAAAACTAACTACTTAGTTAAATATTACTAAGCTTTAATAATAATAATAAAATAATATTTAGTCTAAATCCTAACTTTTTTATAAAATATTTTAATAGCGAATATATAGAATAGGAAGATTATAAATACGACTAATACTAGATTTATTATATTAGAAAAGCTAAAGTATAAAGAGAATAATAAGAACTATGCGAATAAAATACTTAATAAAAGAAGCGTATATTAAAAAACTAAGAAAGCTAATTATAAAAAAACGACAAGAGGTAAAAACAAAAAAAAAGTTCTTATATATAACTAGATAATATAATAACGTATACTTATAAGTTAACTTTAATATTTATAAACGAGGACTAAATATTATTATTAATAATAGCGTATAAAAAACTTATATCTTATTAAAAATAGTAAATAAACTTAATTTACTATAAGTATAAAAGGATAACTTATATTAATTATAAACGGTAAAAAGAGAACGAGTTAATTATAACTATAAATATATTAATTAAAAAACCGTATATCTTTTAATATATATTAATAACTAATAAGAATAACTATAGTATAATATTATAAAAATCGGAGATATTAATATTATTTTAGGGATTTTATAGTTATAAAAGTATAACTTATAAATAGATTAGACTATTAGCTAGGTCCTCTAGGAAAATCTAGTTACTAAATAACTTAAAAAAAAAAAGGATTTAAACGGATTTTTAGTAATTCTTAAAGAACGAGAATAAATACGATATATAATTTTTATTAAAATAATAAAAAGCTCTAAGAAGTTTATATATAGTATTAATAATTAAGGATCGTAATAACTCTAAACTATATTTAAAGAGTATTAGATATATATAAAACTATTTATAGAACCTAAAGAAATAGGATTATTAGAATATAGTAGCTAGGATATAGAGATCGAATTTAAAAAAGGAGCGTAACCTAGGTTTTATTTAATATACTTAATAAATTAAAAAAAATAAAAATATCTTAACGAATATATTAATAAGAAGCTCGAGAAAGGATATATTTAATTATTAAATTCTTTTATAAGATTTCTCTTATTTTTTATATTAAAAAAGAGTAGGAAATTAAGACTTATTATTAATTATAAAAGACTTAACGAAATTATAAAAAAAAATTATTACCCTTTACTACTTATTACTAAGCTTAGAGATCTATTTTACGGAGCTAACTAGTTTATTATTATAAATTTTAAAGAAGTATTTAACTAAATTTGAATTAAAAAAGGAGACGAATAAAAGACGGTATTTTAAACTTATAGAGGACTCTTTAAGTACCTCGTTATACCTTTCGGACTTATTAATATTTTAATAACTTTTTAAATAATAGTTAACTATATATTCTAAGAGTACGTCGATATTTTTATTATTATTTATATTAATAATATTCTTATTTTTTCCCCCGATTTTAAAATATATAAGAAGTATATTTATATAGTATTTTAAAAACTTTAAAATATTAAATTATATACCGAACTCTTTAAATACGAGTTTTATATATAAAAAGTAAACTTTTTAAAATATACTATTATACTAAGATAAATTTATATATAAATATTAAAAGTAAAAGTAGTTAGGGACTAGCTTATATTATAGAACGTTAAAAATATATAAGGATTTTTAAGATTTATTAATTTTTATTAACGATTCTTTAAGGACTATATTAATATAGTTAGACTTTTTAATAACTTAATATGAAAAAATATTTTATTTATTTAGGATTCTAAGTATAAAGAAGTATTTATTAAGGTTAAGAATATAGTCGTTTTTAAACTAGTTATTATAATTCCGGACCCCTAAAAGCTTTTTAAAGTTAAAACTAACGTTTTAAACTTTATTATAAGAGCGGTTTTAAAATAATAAGATAAGTAAAAAAAGCTTTATTTATATTATTTTTATTTTAAAATATTTTATAAAGTAGAGTTAAATTAGTAAATTTATAATAAGGAACTAATAGTAATTATTAAAGTATTTTAAGAATAGAGATTATAATTATTTAAAACTAAATACGAAGTTATAGTTTATATAAACTATAAGAACTTTAAAAACTTTATAATAAATAAAAACCTAAATAAACGATAAATTAAATAGAGCGAGTTCTTATTTAAATTTAATTTCCGAATTATTTATTAAAAAAGTTTAGAGAATAGTAAAATAGACGCTCTTAGTAAAAGATCTAATTATAAAGTTATAGTCCCTAAAGAAATATAAGTTATTTTTAAATAAGAGAAGGACGGTAGCCTTATATTAATTATAAAGCTTTTTATAATAGTTAAAAGGATTAATACTAATTTAATTAAAAGAATAACCCCTAAGCTTATTATAGAAATTTATAATATATTAGTATATAGTTATTAAGGAGTTATTAAAACGTAAAAACGGATTTATTAATATTATAATAAATTTATTATATACGCTAAAATTATAAAAATAATTAGGGATTGCGTAACTTATAAAAAAAGTAAAAATAGCTTATATAAACTTTATAGCGAGCTATAATTATTAAAATTATTAATAAAAGTATAGTATTTAATTATATAGGACTTTATTATTAAATTATTAAAGTTTAAAGAACTATTTACTAAAGTATAGTATAATAATATTTTAGTTATAGTTAACCGACTTACTAAGTTTATATATTTTATCCCTTATAAAGAATTAAGTACTATAGAAGACTTAGTATATATATTTATTAAAGTTATACTCTCGAACTACGGTTTACTAAAAGAAATTATTTTAAATAGAGATAAGTTATTTATTTTAAAGTTTTAAAAATCCCTAATTTTATAACTTAGTATAAATTATAAATTATTAATATTATTTTATTTATAAACTAATAGATAAATAGAAAAAATTAACTAGATCCTCGAGATATACTTTTATTATTATATAAACTATAACTAGGATAATTAAGTAATACTTTTATTAATAGCTTAGTTTATATATAATAATATAGTTAATAAAAGTATAAGAGAATCCCTATTTTACTTTAATTACGGATTTTAATTAATAGTATATAGAGAAGTATAATAAAAATTATAAGCTATAAAAGCTATAGTAAATATAAGTAAACTTAAAGAGATTTATAAATAAGTATTAATAAACCTCGAATTTATATAATAATATATAAAAAGAAATGCGGATAGATTAAGAATTAGAGGACTATTTTTAAAAAAGGGAGATAGTACTTACTTCTTTTATTATAATATTAAAACGAAACGACTAAGTAATAAATTAGATTATAAAAAACTTAGACTTTTTAAAATTATTAAAAAAGTCTTACTAGTTAATTATAAATTAAAATTATTAAATATAATACGATACTATTTTATTTTTTATATTTTATTACTCGAGCTTATATTAAGAGGTTTATATACGGAAGATTATATTATTATTAAACTAAGCTAATTAGAATATAAAGTTAAACGAATTATTAACTATAAAGTTAGTAACGGAATATAAGAGTTTTTTATTAAATAAAAAGGCTATAGATATAAAGAAAATATATAAGAACTTATTACGAACTTTTAGAACTCTTAGGAATCCCTTTTAGAATACTAAAGTTAAAATTAAAACTAGAACTCCTAGTTATTATAGTATTTTAGTTAATTACTTTAAAAGTACTACTAGCTTATACTTCTTATATAATAACCGACTTATTTTTATTAATAATATTAAAAAAATTAGGGATCGCTTTACCTTTTTTAAATACTATCCTTTTTTTTTTTAAAAAACGATTTAATTTTAATAAAAACTAATCTATTTTAGCTTATATATAATATAAAACTTCTACCCGTTTTTAAAAAAAAAGCTCTTTTATTTTTTTTTTATGCTTTAGCTTATTAGCTTTAAATAAAAAACGATTTATTATAAGTACGATTAATATAAAAAAATACTAATAAAAAAAAGAAAACTTATAATTATATATAGTATTAGTAGTTATGTTATAAAAACGACTACGACGTATATATTTATAATATTTTAATTTACTTTTTAATATTTTATATTTTTATTTTAATAAACGATAGAATAAGTAAGGTATTATAATTTCGAATCCTCGTTTTTTAATTTTAAAAATAAGTTTTAGGTAACGATATATTAAAAATCTAGCGGATATTTTAGTATTTCTTGGAAAAATTACTTAATAAGCCCTAACCTGGGCTATAACGACTTATTTATAAGTTTATAAAGATAAGACTTTTAAAAAGGAGACTTAATATTATAACTTAATATATATAACTAAGACTAACCCCCCGACGGAGCAATCCGCCGGGGCCGTACCGTGTATTACGTATTGGGGAAAACTGGGTATATTGCGCTCCATACCTAACTACTAATCAAAACAGTCAACCGACTCGACCATTGTCTCCCTTTCATCAACTCCCAACCTTCCGCCGCGTGAAGTCCTCCCAAGTTCCAGCCGCCTACAGGGCGAGCTTCACCCACTCCAACGCGCACAGGACCTCCTGGTGCCAGCCCGCGTGGGCAGCCAGGTCCAGCATAATCTGTTCTTTTATATGGGTATTATCGTTACCCGGGGGGTCCCGTAGGAGCCGTCTGAGGCGCCGGCTTATCGCCCTGACCCTGTACACCTCCGGCCCGTCCATCGTGGCCATTATGGCCAGGCCGGCGTCGATGTGCCG